>NC_088412.1:14969891-15269891 GCF_034236695.1 Oncorhynchus nerka | reverse complement strand
GGCCTGAATGCAAAGTGTCATGTCTGGAGGAAACCTGGCCCCATCCCTACGGTGAAGCATGGTGGTGGCAGCATCATTCTGTGAGGATATTTTTCAGCAGCAGGGACTGGGAGACTAGCCGGGATCGAGGGAAAGATGAACGTAGAAAAGTACAGAAAGATCCTTGATGAAAATCTGCTCCTGAGCGCTTAGGACCCCAGACTGCTGCGAAGGTTCCAGAGTTTAAGAGGATCTGCATAGAAGAATGGGAGAAACTCCCCAAATACAGGTGTGCCAAGCTTGTAGCGTCATACCCATGAATGCACTGTTTGTCTGAACAAAAATATTAACACAAAATGTAAAGTGTTGGTCCCATGTTTCATGAGCTGAAATAAAATATATAAAAAATGTTCCATATGCAGAACAAGCTTATTTCCCTCAAATGTTGTGAGCAAACTTGTTTACATCCCTGTTAGTGAGCATTTCTCCTTTGCCAAGGCAATTCATCCACCTGACGGGTGTGGCATATCAAGAAGCTGATCATTACACAGGTGCAACTTGTGCTGAGGGCAATAAAAGGCCTCCGATATGTTGTGTCACACAACACCTTGCCACTGTTGTCTCACGTTTTGAGGGAGTGTGCCATTGGCTTGCTGAATGCAATCATTTCCAACAGAGTAGTTGCCAGAGAATGATCACACCCATCATTATTGTATTTTGCTGGAAGATTTTTTTTAAATGGTTTGTTTCAATATCTTTGTTTGTGCATTTACTTTGATTATGTATCTTCATATGTTACACAAAGATAAATAACATACCTTTTCTAAATGAATCCAATCAGTTAGTTAGATTTCTTTTGCACCCGTTACTGTAATGTTTGTTCCAGTTCAGATGATTTGGGTAGTCCCAACCCGGACTCTCATTCTGAGTGCATGTTGCATTTGAATGAAACATCTTATGGTGTCTGGATTCTAACACATCACTTTACAAGCCAGCAAAATGTGACTTGTGGGTAGGGTGGCACAATTCTGTTAACTTTGGCAAAATTCCCAGGATTTCCAGAAATTCTGGTTGGGCATTTACTGGAACGGAAGCAGGAAATTCAACCAGGATTTTGGAATCATCTGGGAGTTTTGTAAACCTACTTGCAAGCCTTATAACAAATGGTATGAAGGATGACCTTACAGGGTACTTGTGATGTTACATTTGATAGCAGAGCTCTGAGGAATGCTTCAAAATGGCTATGCAGTGTGCCGATCCCTGTATCACTTCATCCATGTTTAGAATTGTTTTCATCACCTGCATCCTGTATTCAAAATGACTGCCAAGGTTGGGCAGACTAAGCTACAAGACTACCTGAAGTATCTAAAGTGGAACAACCATTTTAGTAACAGGGGCAATAAATCCAAGCAACATATTGAATTAGTTTAGAACATTTTATAATTTATATTTGTGTAGCATAAGGTGATTAAAATAAAAAAATCAATCATGCACAAACAATTTAAAAAAAGAAACCTGCAATATAGTTTGCTGGAAAATATGATAATGATGGTAGTGGTTTTGATTCAAAGTGATGTGTATGAGTTTCAGGCTCCTGTATCAGGGTAAAAGTAGGCCCTCAAAATAACGCTTATTTTGTTGATTATTTTTGAATGATACCATATTCACTTAGGATCTCACTTGGTGAAGTACATATAACCAAAAATGTCTCTGTCACTAACAAATACAGTCATTTGTGGTAACTCTACAATTTACTCGAGGCAAGGCACTCTGGGAAATATTTGAATAAGGCTTTACACTAAGCAGTATGTTAATTTAACACTGTTCCCATGTCTACATGGGTCCACAGACTCAACACTGTCAGTATTCATGTGTTTGTTTTTAAACACGGGTATGTATATATGCTGTGTCTGTCTTTTATGCAGCAGTAGTTGAAATCATTAGGTTTCGACCTAGAACATTTTATGCTCTCACTGCGGGCCATTTTCCCTACTGCCTGTGTCATGTTTGTTGCTCATAATGTCCTATTTGAAGCCAGACCTCTCGTTATTGTACACAGATAAAACACCCGCTGAGAGGCAGATCTGGGGGGGTGTGAGGTCTTAGACTCACAGGCCAGTAACAGAGGGAAAAACGCTCTCCCACTCCCTCCCTCCCTTCTTCTCTTTCTGTGGAGGAGGTAAGAGAAAAGAGACTCTACTTATATCCTGCTGTGATGCTCTCTCTCAATTTCAATTTAAGGGGCTTTATTGGTATGGGAAACAAATGTTTACATTGCCAAAGCAAGTGAAATAGACAATAAACAAAAGTGAAATTAACAATATAAAATTAACAGTAAACATTACACTTACAAAATGTCCAAATGATCAGAGATACTTCATCTCTCTGTCTCTCTCTCTGTCTCTGTCTCTGTCACTGTCTCTCTATTTCTGTCTCTCTCTGTCTCTCTCTCTGTCTCTGTCTCTGTCACTGTCTCTCTATTTCTGTCTCTCTCTCTCTCTCTCTCTCTCTCTCTCTGTCTCTGTCTCTCTATTTCTGTCTCTCTCTCTCTGTCTCTCTCTCTCTCTCCCTCTCTCTGTCTCTGTCTCTCTATTTCTGTCTCTCTCTCTCTCCCCCTCAATTCAATTTGCTGTATTGGCATTACGTAACAACGTACATATTTCCAAAGCATGCTTTGGAGATTAAGTTAGACATTTACAATATTAACGTAATTAAAATAATAATAATCAAGATTGCCAACGGGACAATCAGTAACAATAATAATCAAGGGTAAAAATAACCATACAATTAACAATAACAATGGCATGAAGGACATGTGCAGGTTGGTTTGTCTCTCAATCTCTCTGTCTCTCGCTCTTTCTCTCTCCATCTCTCTGCTCGCTCTCCCTATCTCCCTCTCTCGCTCTTGCTCTCACTCTCCTCAATTCAATTCAAAGGGCTTTATTGGCATAGGAAACATATGTTAACATTGCCAAAGCAAGTGAAATAGATAATAAACAAAAGTGAAATATACAATAAAAAATGAACAGTAAACATTACACTCACAGAAGTTTAAAAGGAATAGAGACATTTGGAATGTCATATTATGCCTATGCACAGTGTTATAACTATACAAATGCAAAATGGGTTGTATTTACAGTGGTGTTTGTTCTCCACTGGTTGCTGCTGTGATGGCACACTGTGGTATTTCACCCAGTAGATATGGGAGTTTATCAAAAGTTGATTTGTTTTTCAAATTCTTTGTGGGTCTGTGTAATCTGAAGGGAATGTTTGTTTCTAATATGGTCAAACATTTAGCAGGAGGTTAGGAAGTGCAGCTCAGTTTCCACCTCATTTTGTGGGCAGTGTGCACATAGCCTGTCTTCTCTTGAGAACCAGGTGTCCTTTCGGCGGCTTTTCTCTATAGCAAAGCTATGCTCACTGAGTCTGTACATAGTCAAAGAGTTCCTTCATTTTGGGTCAGTCACAGTGGTCAGGTATTCTGCCACTGTGTACTCTCTGTTTAGGGCAGTTGTTTTTTTTAGGGCAGTAGTTTGCTCAGTCGTTTTGTAAATTCTTTCCAATGTGTCAAGTAATTATACTTTTTGTTTTCTCATGATTTGGTTGGGTCTAATTGTGTTGCTCTCCTGGCACTCTGTGGGGTCTGTTTGTGTTTGTGAACAGAGCCCCAGGACCAGCTTGCTTAGGGGGCTCTTCTCCAGGTTAATTTCTCTGTCGGTGATGGGTTTGTTATGGAAGGTTTGGGAATCGCTTCGTTTTAGGTGGTAGTAGAATTTAACGGCTCTTTTCTGGATTTTGATAATTAGCAGGTATCGGCCTAATTCTGCTCTGAATGCATTATTTGGAGTTTTACGTTGTACACAGAGGATATTTTTGCAGAATTCTGCATGCAGCCTCAATTTGGTGTTTGTCCATTTTGTGAATTCTTGGTTGGTGAGTGGACCCCAGACATCACAACCATAAAGGGTCATATCCGCTCCGGGCAGCCGAGCGGAAATGGAGGAAAACTCGCCTCCCTGCGGACCTGGCATCCTTTCACTCCCTCCTCTCTACATTTTCCTCCTCTGTCTCTGCTGCTAAAGCCACTTTCTACCACTCTAAATTCCAAGCATCTGCCTCTAACCCTAGGAAGCTCTTTGCCACCTTCTCCTCCCTCCTGAATCCTCCTCCCCCTCCCCCCCTCCTCCCTCTCTGCAGATGACTTCGTCAACCATTTTGAAAAGAAGGTCGACGACATCCGATCCTCGTTTGCTAAGTCAAACGACACCGCTGGTTCTGCTCACACTGCCCTACCCTGTGCTCTGACCTCTTTCTCCCCTCTCTCTCCAGATGACATCTCGCGTCTTGTGACGGCCGGCCGCCCAACAACCTGCCCGCTTGACCCTATCCCCTCCTCTCTTCTCCAGACCATTTCCGGTGACCTTCTCCCTTACCTCACCTCGCTCATCAACCTCATCCCTGACCGCTGGCTACGTCCCTCCCGTCTTCAAGAGAGCGAGAGTTGCACCCCTTCTGAAAAAACCTACACTCGATCCCTCCGATGTCAACAACTACAGACCAGTATCCCTTCTTTCTTTTCTCTCCAAAACTCTTGAACGTGCCGTCCTTGGCCAGCTCTCCCGCTATCTCTCTCAGAATGACCTTCTTGATCCAAATCAGTCAGGTTTCAAGACTAGTCATTCAACTGAGACTGCTCTTCTCTGTATCACGGAGGAACTCCGCACTGCTAAAGCTAACTCTCTCTCCTCTGCTCTTATCCTTCTAGACCTATCGGCTGCCTTCGATACTGTGAACCATCAGATCCTCCTCTCCACCCTCTCCGAGTTGGGCATCTCCGGCGCGGCCCATGCTTGGATTGCGTCCTACCTGACAGGTCGCTCCTACCAGGTGGCGTGGCGAGAATCTGTCTCCTCACCACGCGCTCTCACCACTGGTGTCCCCCAGGGCTCTGTTCTAGGCCCTCTCCTATTCTCGCTATACACCAAGTCACTTGGCTCTGTCATAACCTCACATGGTCTCTCCTATCATTGCTATGCAGACGACACACAATTAATCTTCTCCTTTCCCCCCTCTGATGACCAGGTGGCGAATCGCATCTCTGCATGTCTGGCAGACATATCAGTGTGGATGACGGATCACCACCTCAAGCTGAACCTCGGCAAGACGGAGCTGCTCTTCCTCCCGGGAAGGACTGCCCGTTCCATGATCTCGCCATCACGGTTGACAACTCCATCGTGTCCTCCTCCCAGAGCGCTAAGAACCTTGGCGTGATCCTGGACAACACCCTGTCGTTCTCAACTAACATCAAGGCGGTGGCCCGTTCCTGTAGGTTCATGCTCTACAACATCCGCAGAGTACGACCCTGCCTCACACAGGAAGCGGCACAGGTCCTAATCCAGGCACTTGTCATCTCCCGTCTGGATTACTGCAACTCGCTGTTGGCTGGGCTCCCTGCCTGTGCCATTAAACCCCTACAACTCATCCAGAATGCCGCAGCCCGTCTGGTGTTCAACCTTCCCAAGTTCTCTCACGTCACCCCGCTCCTCCGCTCTCTCCACTGGCTTCCAGTTGAAGCTCGCATCTGCTACAAGACCATGGTGCTTGCCTACGGAGCTGTGAGGGGAACGGCACCTCAGTACCTCCAGGCTCTGATCAGGCCCTACACCCAAACAAGGGCACTGCGTTCATCCACCTCTGGCCTGCTCGCCTCCCTACCACTGAGGAAGTACAGTTCCCGCTCAGCCCAGTCAAAACTGTTCGCTGCTCTGGCCCCCCAATGGTGGAACAAACTCCCTCACGACGCCAGGACAGCGGAGTCAATCACCACCTTCCGGAGACACCTGAAACCCCACCTCTTTAAGGAATACCTAGGATAGGATAAAGTAATCCTTCTCACCCCCCTTAAAAGACTTAGATGCACTATTGTAAAGTGGCTGTTCCACTGGATGTCATAAGGTGTTTGTAAGTCGCTCTGGATAAGAGCGTCTGCTAAATGACTTAAATGTCAAATGTAAAATGTATATCTCTCTATCGCTCTCTCCCTGCCTCTCTCTCACTCCTCTCTACCTTTCTCTGTTGTACCTATGCAACACCTGCATTGTTAATGGTAAAAACAGCAGTATAGTAGTGTAATGCTGCTGCCTGCTGGCTGGTGAAGGGGGAGGCACTGAGTCTTTTCATATGCTGCAGTATGTCAACTCCAGAGGTTATTGACCTCTAACAATGCAGTAATCATTCTCTCTCTCTCTCTCTCTCTCTCTCTCTCTATCTCTCGCTCTCTTCAATTCAATTCAAGGGCTTTATTTTCATGGGAAACATATGTTAACATTGCCAAAGCAAGTGAACCCAGATGGTATCAGTGGACTCAAATGGGTATCAGTGGACTCAGATGGGTGTCAGTTAACTCAGATGGGTATCAGTGGACTAGCTTGGTATCAGTGGACTCAGATGGTATCAGTGGACTCTGATGGGTATCAGTGGACTCAGATGGTATCAGTTAACTCAGATGGGTATCAGTGGACTCAAATGGGTATCAGTGGACTCAGATGGTATCAGTGGACTCAGATGGTATCAGTGGACTCAGATGGGTATCAGTTAACTCCGATGGGTATCAGTGGACTAGCTTGGTATCAGTGGACTCAGATGAGTATCAGTGGACTCAGATGGTATCAGTGGACTCAGATGGTATCAGTGGACTCAGATGGTATCAGTGGACTCAGATGGGTATCAGTGGACTCAGATGGGTATCAGTAGACTCAAATGGGTATCAGTGGACTCAGATGGTATCAGTGGACTCAGATGGGTATCAGTTAACTCAGATGGGTATCAGTGGACTAGCTTGGTATCAGTGGACTCAGATGGGTATCAGTGGACTCAAATGGGTATCAGTGGACTTAAATGGGTATCAGTGAACTCAGATGGTATCGGTGGACTCAGATGAGTATCAGTGGACTCAGATGGTATCAGTGGACTCAGATGAGTATCAGTGGACTCAGATGGTATCAGTGGACTCAGAATGGGTATCAGTGGACTCAGAATGGGTTCAGTGGACTCAGATGGGTTCAGTGGACTTAAATGAGTATCAGTGGACTCAGATGGTATCAGTGGACTCAGATGGGTATCAGTTAACTCAGATGGGTATCAGTGGACTAGCTTGGTATCAGTGGACTCAGATGGTATCAGTGGACTCAGATGGTATCAGTGGACTCAGATGGTATCAGTGGACTCAGATGGTATCAGTGGACTCAGATGGGTATCAGTGGACTCAGATGGGTATCAGTGGACTCAAATGGGTATCAGTGGACTCAGATGGTATCAGTGGACTCAGATGGGTATCAGTTAACTCAGATGGGTATCAGTGGACTAGCTTGGTATCAGTGGACTCAGATGGGTATCAGTGGACTCAAATGGGTATCAGTGGACTTAAATGGGTATCAGTGAACTCAGATGGTATCGGTGGACTCAGATGAGTATCAGTGGACTCAGATGGTATCAGTGGACTCAGATGAGTATCAGTGGACTCAGATGGTATCAGTGGACTCAGATGGGTATCAGTGGACTCAGATGGTATCGGTGGACTCAGATGAGTATCAGTGGACTCAGATGGTATCAGTGGACTCAGAATGGGTATCAGTGGACTCAGAATGGGTTCAGTGGACTCAGATGGGTTCAGTGGACTTAAATGAGTATCAGTGGACTCAGATGGTATCAGTGGACTCAGATGGGTATCAGTTAACTCAGATGGGTATCAGTGGACTAGCTTGGTATCAGTGGACTCAGATGGGTATCAGTGGACAGAATGGGTATCAGTGGACTCAGAATGGGTTCAGTGGACTCAGATGGGTATCAGTGGACTCAGATGGGTATCAGTGGACTCAAATGGGTATCAGTGGACTCAGATGGTATCAGTGGACTCAGATGGGTATCAGTTAACTCAGATGGGTATCAGTGGACTAGCTTGGTATCAGTGGACTCAGATGGGTATCAGTGGACTCAAATGGGTATCAGTGGACTTAAATGGGTATCAGTGAACTCAGATGGTATCGGTGGACTCAGATGAGTATCAGTGGACTCAGATGGTATCAGTGGACTCAGATGAGTATCAGTGGACTCAGATGGTATCAGTGGACTCAGATGGGTATCAGTGGACTCAGATGGTATCGGTGGACTCAGATGAGTATCAGTGGACTCAGATGGTATCAGTGGACTCAGAATGGGTATCAGTGGACTCAGAATGGGTTCAGTGGACTCAGATGGGTTCAGTGGACTTAAATGAGTATCAGTGGACTCAGATGGTATCAGTGGACTCAGATGGGTATCAGTTAACTCAGATGGGTATCAGTGGACTAGCTTGGTATCAGTGGACTCAGATGGGTATCAGTGGACAGAATGGGTATCAGTGGACTCAGAATGGGTTCAGTGGACTCAGATGGGTATCAGTGAACTCAGATGGGTATCAGTGGACTCAAATGGGTATCAGTGGTCTTAAATGGGTTCAGTGGGCTCAGATGGGTATCAGTGGACTCAGATGGTATCAGTTGACTCAGATGGGTTCAGTTGACTCAGATGGGTTCAGTGGACTCAGATGGGTATCAGTGGACTCAGATGGGTTCAGTTGACTCAGATGGGTATCAGTGGACTCAGATGGGTTCAGTTGACTCAGATGGGTTCAGTTGACTCAGATGGGTTCAGTTGACTCAGATGGGTTCAGTTGACTCAGATTGGTATCAGTGGACTCAGATGGGTTCAGTGGGCTCAGATGGGTATCAGTGGACTCAGATGGTATCAGTTGACTCAGATGGGTTCAGTTGACTCAGATGGTATCAGTTGACTCAGATGGGTTCAGTTGACTCAGATGGTATCAGTTGACTCAGATGGGTTCAGTGGACTCAGATGGGTATCAGTGGACTTAGATGGTATCAGTTGACTCAGATGGGTTCAGTGGACTCAGATGGGTTCAGTGGACTCAGATGGGTATCAGTGGACTCAGATGGGTATCAGTGGACTCAGATGGGTTCAGTTGACTCAGATGGGTTCAGTTGACTCAGATGGGTTCAGTTGACTCAGATGGGTTCAGTTGACTCAGATTGGTATCAGTGGACTCAGATGGGTATCAGTGGACTCAGATGGGTATCAGTGGACTCAGATGGTATCAGTTGACTCAGATGGGTTCAGTGGACTCAGAATGGGTGTCAGTGAACTCAGATGGGTTCAGTGGACTCAGAATGGGTGTCAGTGAACTCAGATGGGTTCAGTGGACTCAGAATGGGTGTCAGTGAACTCAGATGGGTTCAGTGGACTCAGATGGGTTCAGTTAACTCAGATGGGTTCAGTGGACTCAGATGGGTATCAGTGGACTAGCTTGGTATCAGTGGACTCAGATGGGTATCAGTGGACTCAGATGAGTATCAGTGGACTCAGATGGGTATCAGTGGACTCAGATGGTATCAGTGGACTCAGATGAGTATCAGTGGACTCAAATGGGTATCAGTGGACTTAAATGGGTATCAGTGGACTCAGATGGTATCAGTGGACTCAGATGGTATCAGTGGACTCAGATGGGTATCAGTTAACTCAGATGGGTATCAGTGGACTAGCTTGGTATCAGTGGACTTAAATGGGTATCAGTGGACTCAGATGGTATCAGTGGACTCAGAATGGGTATCAGTGGACTCAGAATGGGTTCAGTGGACTCAGATGGGTTCAGTGGACTCAGATGGGTATCAGTGAACTCAGATGGGTATCAGTGGACTCAAATGGGTATCAGTGGTCTTAAATGGGTTCAGTGGGCTCAGATGGGTATCAGTGGACTCAGATGGTATCAGTTGACTCAGATGGGTTCAGTTGACTCAGATGGTATCAGTTGACTCAGATGGGTTCAGTGGACTCAGATGGGTATCAGTGGACTTAGATGGTATCAGTTGACTCAGATGGGTTCAGTTGACTCAGATGGGTTCAGTGGACTCAGATGGGTTCAGTGGACTCAGATGGTATCAGTTGACTCAGATGGGTTCAGTTGACTCAGATGGTATCAGTTGACTCAGATGGGTTCAGTGGACTCAGATGGGTATCAGTGGACTCAGATGGTATCAGTGGACTCAGTTGGGTATCAGTTGACTCAGATGGGTTCATTTACATTTACATTTAAGTCATTTAGCAGACGCTCTTATCCAGAGCGACTTACAAATTGGGTCAGTTGACTCAGATGGGTTCAGTTGACTCAGATGGGTATCAGTGGACTCAGATGGGTATCAGTGGACTCAGATGGGTTCAGTTGACTCAGATGGGTTCAGTTGACTCAGATTGGTATCAGTGGACTCAGATGGGTATCAGTGGACTCAGATGGGTATCAGTGGACTCAGATGGTATCAGTTGACTCAGATGGGTTCAGTGGACTCAGAATGGGTGTCAGTGAACTCAGATGGGTTCAGTGGACTCAGAAGGGTTCAGTGGACTCAGAATGGGTGTCAGTGAACTCAGATGGGTTCAGTGGACTCAGATGGGTTCAGTTAACTCAGATGGGTTCAGTGGACTCAGATGGGTTCAGTTAACTCAGAATGGGTGTCAGTAAACTCAGATGGTATCAGTTGACTCAGATGGGTTCAGTGGACTCAGAATGGGTGTCAGTGAACTCAGATGGGTTCAGTGGACTCAGATGGGTTCAGTGGACTCAGAATGGGTGTCAGTGAACTCAGATGGGTTCAGTGGACTCAGATGGGTTCAGTTAACTCAGATGGGTTCAGAGGACTGCTGTACTGGAGGTTGTGTTTAAACGCAGACTAGGTGGTCAGGTTGAGATGCTCTCTCCCCTCTCAGATGGGTTCAGTTAACTAGGTGGTCAGGTTGAGATGCTCTCTCCCCTCTCAGATGGGTTCAGTTAACTAGGTGGTCAGGTTGAGATGCTCTCTCCCCTCTCAGATGGGTTCAGTTAACTAGGTGGTCAGGTTGAGATGCTCTCTCCCCTCTCAGATGGGTTCAGTTAACTAGGTGGTCAGGTTGAGATGCTCTCTCCCCTCTCAGATGGGTTCAGTTAACTAGGTGGTCAGGTTGAGATGCTCTCTCCCCTCTCAGATGGTCACTGACCACAAAACAGTTAAGACGGGGAACAACAGTCTTTTACAGGTGTTGTAGAGGTGTTAGAAACATGACACGACATACTGTACACATCCATCCATTCTGGACTCATCCATCCATTTTGTACTCATCATTCATTCTGTACTCCTCCACCCATTTTGCACTCATCATCCATTTTGTACTCATCCATCCATTCTGTACTCCTCCTTTCTGTACTCATCCATCCATTCTGTACTCCTCCGTTCTGTACTCATCCATCCATTCTGTACTCCTCCATTCTGTACTCATCCATCTATTCTGTACTCATCCATCCATTCTGTACTCCTCCGTTCTGTACTCATCCATCCATTCTGTACTCCTCCATTCTGCACTCATTCATCCATTCTGTACTCATCCATTCTGTACTCCTCTATCCCGATGGGTCAGGAAAAACATGCATCAGTCACCTGTGTATCTGTCGGCCAAGACACTCTGGTACGGCTGCTGTGTAACATGAAGCACAAACACACACACACACACACACACACACACACACACAATGAGGCACGCACACAAACACACACTATTGCAGAGTAAAAGACTCTCTGATACACACTATAGACCTGTGTGTCTACCATGACCCACTGCATGGTAAAGCTCACAGAGAAAGACAAAGGGGCCACTCAGCAGTGAACAGTGGTCTTGGAGGAGGTGTTGTTTTGCCGAGCAGCTATAGTGTAGTCTTTATGCTATCTGAAGGTCGGAGGGAGCACATGAAAACAACACAAAGAAAAGGGTTAAAGAACCCCCTTTCAGTGGTGGTTTAGAGCTGCAATGCGATAGGCTAGGCGCTGGTCATGTGACTAAAACCTGCCTGACAACATGGAGAAGGAGCCTGACTGGCGTGTCACACACACAGCATAGACAAACACAGGCGCATGCTCGCATCTCTTCCTCTTTTACAAACACATTGTGACAAAGCCTCTACAGCATGCTGATGCATTGAAGGTGCTTGAACTGTCCATTTACACACATGCATGTGGATGGAATGTTTTGTATTTAACAGATAATATGTCCTCATTATTTAGCCGTTATTTACTGTTACAGCATCGCTTCCTGGATATCAATGTGAAAATCCCTTTAGATTTTTTTTTTACTCTGTCCAGATGGTGTAATATTTTGCCATGTTCCCAAATGTTGTTTCGGTAACCCCTTGCACCACCCACCCAACCCCCTCTATATCATAAGATTTCAAAATGAAGATAAATGTGTGTTTTAATACAAACAGCAGTTTTTATCAGAGCAATTTTTTTTACTCATGCGTTATGACAACTTCATATTCCTTTTGCAATGAATGATACTAACCCTAACCTCCATTGACATCTTCTTGCTCACTGGTGTTTCTACAGGTTGAGATGGGCAGGAAACAGGAAGTGGTGGTATACGACCAGAGTTCCAAAGAGGCGGGGCAACTGTCCAAAGACGGCTTTGTCCACATCCTGCTGGGCAAGCTGGAGGGCACCTTCCATCGAGTCTCCCTGCTCACAGGTAGGCACTTGCTGTGTGTGTGTGTGTGTGTGTGTGTGTGTGTGTGTGTGTGTGTGTGTGTGTGTGTGTGTGTGTGTGTGTGTGTTGCTGTGTGTGTGTGTGTGTGTTGCTGTGTGTGTGTGTGTGTGTGTTGCTGTGTGTGTGTGTGTGTGTGTGTGTGTGTGTGTGTGTGTGTGTGTGTGTGTGTGTGTGTGTGCGTGGGAACCACCATCCTGGAATCAGTGTTTACAAGCCGATGGTGTTTCACAGCTGATCCAAAGTCAGTTCCTGTGTGCATATAACAATGTGGCCTGCATTGAACAAGTAGGCATGGTGCAGTGTGCCATGCTTCTGTTTGGACAGCAGGTATCACTAGTGAGCATCATCTGTAATCGTGTTCATCATTCTTTCACTCACTCATTATATGTTCTACTCGCACATGGTTAATAATGCATTTATTTATTATATGACATATTGGTCACTCTGTCGATGGAAGGAAGGAATAGGAAAATAGTAATTGTGAACATCTATGAGTTTTGCATTGCAAACCTCTCCACCCCTCTCTCTTTCACTCTCCAAGCCCTTTGAAATTGAGGCTTAAGCTTAAATTCAAATATGAATACCTGTTTCTCAAATCAGGCAGTCTTATTTTCCATGCTTAATAGCTTTTTCCTTTTGGCTGGTAAGCACCCTCAGAGTTAGAAAGGAGGCCTGACGCGGGTATTAATCTGAGACTTAATACCTTCTCAGTATCTATCTAGGACTGCAGCGCTGCAGAGAGACAGTGGCAGTAATACACAGATGCTCACACACACACGCAATAATCTCCCTCACTCAGGATTGGGAGAGAGACAGTGTGTGTATGTGTGTGAGTGTGCATGTGTGTGTGTAAAGATGTTTCCTACCCCTACAAATCTCCAAAAGCATAGTAAGATTCACACATATTCACACACACACACATATTCACACACACACACACAAAGTAAGCCTGGAATTTTCCATTTCAGCTTTTTGATGAGGCTACCACCTATCCCTCTTAAAAAAAGACCCATCAGCGATTCTCTTCTCAGTCTTTCTGCATCTCTCTCTCTCTCTCTCTCTGTGTCTCTCTCTCTCTCTCTCTCTCTCTCTCTCTCTCTGTGTCTCTCTCTCTCTCTGTGTCTCTCTCTCTCTCTCTCTCTCTCTCTCTCTCTCTCTCTCTGTGTGTGTCTCTCTCTCTCCCTGTCTCTCTCCCTTTCTCTGTGTCTCTCTCTCTCTCTTTCTCCCGTTCTCTGCTGTTTCCACGACAACAGTGGAAGAGAATATGCTGGTGGATGATTCAACCAATGGGAAAGACTTTTGTTTTGTGAAATCAGGGTCAGTGGTGTTAACAGTCATAGCGGAATAATGTGTGTGTATGTGTCTGTATGCATGCATGCATTCGTGTGTGTGTTTCGGGGTCATGTGCGTTAACAGTGGTCTCTGTTAACAGTGGTCTCAGCACTGGCAGGGTAGCATGGAAGTGACGGTCTCAGAGGTCAATCTGTGCCAGCTTGACCATCTGACGTCTGGTCATCCGTCGTGTGACATTGGTTCTGGCGTCTGGTCACACGGGTGTTAATTGCCGTTTTTCACCTGTTTCTCTTCTTCAGTCTTCAGCATCAGAATTAGACCTTCAGTTAACAAAGTTCATTTATTTCCCCCATCCTCTATCCCTATCCTCAGATTCATTTAACAGTTATTCTGGTTTAATTGTCTCAGAATACCCAGGGAATAACCCCCCCCCCCCTCCCCCCCCCAGTCTTCAGGGAACAGGGCCTGATTTATGATGTCATTAACGGTGCCAATGACTTCATACCCGAGGGATGGCTTGATGTGGGCCCAACAGCTCACACACTCACTCACTCACACACACAATTATAAACATGTAGACGGATACACACACACACAATTCTAAACATGTAGACACACATAGCAGCACAGCGCTCCAAGGGAGATAAAGGAAGAGGGACGGCTAGGATAGAGAGATGAAAAGAAAATGAGCCTTTAAATGGGATAGACAGAGTGAATAAAGGAATAATTGCAGCAGTTTGGTCTCGCTGTCTGGGGGAGAGTGGATTTACTGCCTAAACTGTAATGTACACACAGGCATGTTAAATGGAGGATTAAAACACACACGTGCTGCTATGGACACACACGCACGCACGCACACACGCACACACACACACACGCATGCACGCACACACGCACACACGCACACACACACACACACACACACACACACACACACACACACACACACACAGTCCTACCAGGGCCAGTCCAGTCCCCATTGGGTGGAGCCAGTTTGTTTGTTACAGTGGTTAGCTGACAACAACACTAGAGCATAGCTCTTATCCCATTGTTCTTACGTTAGCATAGCTATCATAGGAGAGAGAGAGAGGGAAAGAGAGAGAGAGGAAGCCAGAGAGATGTTTGTATGAGCAATGCAGGCATGACTATAAAATCAAATAAAATGTTATGTGTCATATGCGCCAAATACAACAGGTGCAGGCCACAACCTTATCTTGAAATGCTTACTTACAAGCCCATAATCAACAATGCAGTTGAAGAAATGGAGTTAAGAAAAGATTGACTAAATAAACTAAAGTAAAGTAGAGAGAGAAGAAAAGGAGGATGTAGAGGGCGTCATCTAGTGTTAGCAGAGGTAGAGAGATAGAAATTAGATGGGGAGAGACAAAGGTAGGGTCTCACTTTATGTGGATAGTCTGGATAGATGGTCTACAGATGGTCATACTATCAACACACTATCTGTTAATAAGCAACTGCTTGTCTAAGGTTACGGTTAGGGTTAGCGTTAGGTTGAGAATAAGGGTTAGGATTAGGGTTAGTAAACAGTCAGTTGAAATGTTTGTCTGTAGAGCATCTACAGATTAACTATCCAAATAAAGTGTTACCAAAGGAAAAGATGCAGATGATGAGAATGTGTCCTCTGCAAATCAAAATCAAATCAAATCCAATTTTATTTGTCACATACACATGGTTAGCAGATGTTAATGCGAGTGTAGCGAAATGCTTGCAGATGATGAGAATGTGCCCTCTGCAGATGATGAGAATGTGCCTTCTGCAGATGATGAGAATGTGCCCTCTGCAGATGATGAGAATGTGCCCTCTGCAGATGATGAGAATGTGCCCTCTGCAGATGAGAGTATGTGAAGAGAGAGAGAATAGGAGAGGATGGAGAGAGCGAGCGACAGCGGTGCAGCTTCCGAGTGAGCAAGCTCTGCAGATGTGGAGAGATGAGGACAAAGGCAGAGATTGGAGATAGAGAGAGAGGTAAGGGGAGATGCAGGTGTGAGAGTGTGTGTGTGGTCTTCAGATGTGCAGTGACTGTTTGTAATCTCTCTCAAGTGCCATCTGCCTGTTTTTTTCTCAGGATTACTAAAGCTACACACCAAAGTGGAAGGGAGGAGAGAGAGAGAGAGAGAGAGAGAGAGCGAGAGAGAGAGAGAGAGAGAGAGAGAGAGAGAGAGAGAGAGAGAGAGAGAGAGAGAGAATGTGCCGCTTGTGCCTAGATGCCCTACATTGGCAACGGGAATGGGAAAATAAATCATCAAATCTGTATGCTACTTGCAAGATCCATCCAAAGCGCTGTACATTGTGTGCAATCATTACTCCACCACCAAGATCCATCCAAAGCGCTGTACATTGTGTGCAATCATTACTCCACCACCAAGATCCATCCAAAGCGCTGTACATTGTGTGCAATCATTACTCCACCACCAAGATCCATCCAAAGCGCTGTACATTGTGTGCAATCATTACTCCACCACCAAGATCCATCCATGTGTAGCAATGACGTCAGGAAACACGGAAGCCATTTTGAGCCAGAATGCTCAGCACACATTTAGTGACGGAGAAGGGCAACATTCCAACCCATCTTTGCTATTTAAATCAAATAAAGCGTTATTGGTCACATACACATGGTAAGCAGATGTTATTGCAAGTGTTGTAATGCTTGTGCTTTTTGTTCTGACAGTGCAACAATATCTAGCATGTAATCTAACAATTCCACAGCAACTACCTAATACACACATATCTAAGTAAATGAATGGAATAAGAATATATACAATACCGTTCAAAACTTTGGGGTCACTTAGAAATGTCCGTGTTTTTGAAAAATGTTGGTCCATTAAAATAACATCAAATTAATCAGAAATACAGTATAAACCTTGTTAATGTTGTAAATTACTATTGTAGCTCGAAACGGCAGATTTTGAATGGATATCTACATAGGCGTACAGAGGCCCATAATCAGAAACCATCACTCCTGTGTTCCAATGGCACGTTGTATTAGCTAATCCAAGTTTATCATTTTAAAAGGCTAATTGATCATTAGAAAACTATTTTTCAAATATGTTAGCACAGCTGAAAACTGTTGTTCTGATTAAAAAAGCAATAAAACTGGCCTTCTTTTGACTAGTTGAGTATCTGGAACATCAGCATTTATGGGTTCGATTACAGGCTCAAAATGGCTAGAAACAAAGAACTTTCTTCTGAAACTCGTCAGTCTATTCTTGTTCTGAGAAATGAAGGCTATTCCATACGAGAAATTGCCAACAGACTGAAGATGTCGTACAACGCTGTATACTACTCCCTTCACAGAACAGCACAAACTGGTTCTAACCAGAATAGAAAGAGGAGTCGGAGGCCCCAGTGCACAACTGAGCAAGAGGACAAGTCCTCAACTGACAGGTTCATTAAATAGTACCCGCAAAACACCAGTCTCAACTTCAACAGAGAAGAGGCAACTCTGGGATGCTGGCCTTCTACGCGCGGGGGGGGGGGGTATTTTAGGTACTCTTTGAAGAGTTAGGATTTCAGATGTTTTCAGAAGATGGGAAGAGACTCTGCTGTCCTAGCAGAGGGCCAAGAGACCAGAGGTGGCAGAACGGAGTACTCGGGTTGGGGTTGTAGGGTTTGAGCAGAGCCTGGAGGTAGGGAGGCGCAGTTCCTCAGTTCCTCGTAGGCAAGTACCATGTCTTGTAGTGGATGCAAGCTTTGACTGGGAGCCAGAGGATTGCGTGAAGGAGCAGGGTCACATTGGAGAACTTAGGAAGACTGAACACCAGGCGGGCTGTAGCGTTCTGGATAAGTTGCAGCCCGCCTTAGGACCTGCGCCTGTTCCTGTGTGAGGTTGGTTCATACTCTACGGATGTTGAAGAGCATCAACCTGCAGGAGGTAGTCACTGCTTTGATGTTTGCAGAGAACGACAGGGTGTTGTCCAGAGTAACGCCAAGGTTTTTGCACTCTGTGAGGGGGACACCGTGGAATTGTCAACCTTGATGGAGAGGTCTTTGAGCGGGCAGGCCTTCCCCGGGAGGAAAAGAAGCTCCGACTTGTTGAGGTTGAGCTTTAGGTAATGGGCTAACATCTAACATCTGTCTGGCACGCAGAGATACATGTCACCACTTAGGTGTCAGATGGGGGAAGGAGAAAAGTAGTTGAGAGTCCCTGAGGGACACCAGTAGTGAGAGTACGGACCCCAGATCCTCTTCACATCATCTGGTAGGAGTGGCCTGTCAGGTAAGATTGTGCAGAGTCTGAGATGCCCAGGCCTGAGAGGGTGGAGAGGAGGATCTGATGAT
Source organism: Oncorhynchus nerka (assembly GCF_034236695.1). Classification (NCBI taxonomy): domain Eukaryota; kingdom Metazoa; phylum Chordata; class Actinopteri; order Salmoniformes; family Salmonidae; genus Oncorhynchus; species Oncorhynchus nerka. Next base: position 15,251,705 of record NC_088412.1, on the reverse strand, counting down.
TCACGGTAGAGGTCGACGTATGATTTTTCAACGCCGATACCGATTATTGGAGGACCAAAAAAGGCGGATACCGATTAATCGACCAATTTTTTATTTTTTATTTGTAATAATGACAATTACAACAATACTGAATGAACACTTATATTTTAACTTAAAATAATACATCAATAAAATCAATTTAGCCTCAAATAAATAATGAAACATGTTCAATTTGGTTTAAATAATGCAAAAACAAAGTGTTGGAGAAGAAAGTAATATGTGCCATGTAAAAATGTGTGCCATGTAAAATATGTGCCATGTAAAAAAGCTAACGTTTAAGTTCCTTGCTCAGAACATGAGAACATATGAAAGCTGGTGGTTCCTTTTAACATGAGTCTTCAATATTCCCAGGTAATAAGTTTTAGGTTGTAGTTATTATAGGAATTATAGGACTATTTCTCTCTATAACATTTTAATTTCATATACCTTTGACTATTGGATGTTCTTATAGGCACTTTAGTATTGCCAGTGTAACAGTATAGCTTCCGTCCCTCTCCTCACTCCTACCTGGGCTCGAACCAGGGTTACATCGAAAACAGCCACCCTCGAAGCATCGTTATCCATTGCTCCACAAATGCCGCGGCCCTTGCAGAGCAAGGGGAACAACTACTTCAAGGTCTCAGAGCGAGTGCACACCCCGCTAACTAGCGCAGACCCCGCTAACTAGCTAGCCATTTCAGATCGGTTACACCAGTCTAATCTCGGGAGTTGATAAGCTTGAAGTCATAAACAGCTCAATGCTTGAAGCACAACGAAGAGCTGCTGGCAAACGCACGAAAGTGCTGTTTGAATGAATCCTTACGAGCCTGCTGCTTCTTATCACCGCTCAGTCAGGCTGCTCTATCAAATATCAAATCATAGACTTAATTATACCATAATAACACATAGAAATATGAGCGTTAGGTCATTAATATGGTAAAATCCGGAAACTATCATTTAGAAAACAGATATAGATATATAGATATACCTCTCCTTAATACAACCGCTGTGTCAGATTTCAAAAAAACGTTATGTATAAACCATGCAATAATCTGCGACGGCGCGCAGAAAATAAATCAAATGAAGTCAACAGAAATCACATGATAAATATTCCTTTACCTTTTTATTTTTTATTTAAAATTTTAGCCCTTTTTTCTCCCCAATTTCATGGTATCCAATTGTTTAGTAGCTACTATCTTGTCTCATCGCTACAACTCCCGTACGGGCTCAGGAGAGACGAAGGTTGAAAGTCATGCATCCTCCGATACACAACCCAACCAAGCCACACTGCTTCTTAACACAGCGCGCATCCAACCCGGAAGCCAGACGCACCAATGTGTCAGAAAAATGTAAATTACTGATTGTTATGAAAACTTGAAATTGTCCCTAATTAATCGGCCATTCCGATTAATCAGTCGACCTCTAGTTCACGGTGTTGAAGGCACTGGATAGATTTAGGAGGATGAGAACAGAGGAGAGAAGTCTCAGTTGACTGATCCGCCTTAAAGCCTGACTGGTTAGGGTCAAGAAGATTGTTCTGAGAGAGTTGGCCAGAGACAACTCGTTCAAGTGTTTTGGAAAGACAAGAAGGGATACTGGTCTGTAGTCTTTGACTTCAGAGGGGTTGAGTGTTGATTTCTTGAGGGGAGCAACTTTGAACATTTTGAAGTCAGAGGGGCAGCCAGTGTTCGGGTTGCCGAACCTCACTAGTCATCTGGAGAGAGAGGGGAGAAAGAGGTCAAGGCGTAGGGTAGTTCTGTGTGAGTGGTACCAGTGGACTCAATAGGCTGAGTGAATGAGGAGCGGATGTCATCAACCTTTTTTTCAAAGTGGCTGACAAAGTCGTCAGCAGAGAGGCAAAGGGAGGGGTGGAGGATTAAGGAGGGAGGAGAAGGTAGAAAAGTGTACTAATCTGTTAATCCTCCTGCTATTGTGCAGCTTCTGCTACGAGCTCTGAACAGGCCTGGAGGGATGACTGCAATGCTAACATGCTAACAGTTAACAGGCCTGGAGATGGCTGTAATGCTAACATGCTAACAACTAACAGGCCTAGGGTAATGGCTGTAATGCTAACATGCTAACAGTTAACAGGCCTGGAGATGGCTGTAATGCTAACATGCTAACAGTTAACAGGCCTGGAGATGGCTGTAATGCTAACATGCTAACAACTAACAGGCCTAGGATAATGGCTGTAATGCTAACATGCTAACAAGCCTGGGGTAATGAGTCTCAGACTGCCTGTCAGTCTGCCAGCCTGATGAAGAAACATAAACACATCATAATACGGAGACATTAGGAGATGAAAGAGACTGCTCACACAACACACACACACACACACACACACACACACAGAAGCCGCTGTGCGAGTGCCTTTAGGCTTTGATGAGATTGGGTGTGGGTGTGACTGCACAGTCTACAATGCAAAGTTTAATCCAATTATGTGTCATTCATCTGTGCTCTTATACAACAGGGCGGCGGCCCTTGTGTGTGTGTGTGTGTGTGTGCGTGTATTTGTGTGTGTGTGTGTTGTGTGTGTGTTGTGTGTTGTGTGTGTGTGTGTGTGTGTGCGCGCGCGTGCGTGCGTGCGTGTGCGTGCGCGCGCGTGCGTGCATGTGTGTGTGTGCGCGCGTGTGTGTGTGCGTGTGTGTGTGTGTGTGCGTGCGTGCGTGTGTGTGTGTGTGCCGCTGAGTTCATCTTGGGAGACAGACTCTCACAATGCAGCCGTTCACAGAGCCATTCCAAAGCCTATATAAAGTATATATACTATATAAAGCGGCCTGTGTGTGTTTGTATGTGTATTGGTTAGATAGACCTATTGAGGAGGTGAGATAATTCACGTCATTCCATCCTGCTGAGTGACAGTCTGTGTGTGTGTAGACGTTCATTTATTGCAGGCCTGTAGCATGACATGTATGAGGCCTCGCCACCATTCTCAGAATGGAAGCTTTGTGTTTCTCTTTCCTTTCCAACACTGGGTGGAAATCCCCATATCCTATTGGCTATAGACCCGGAGTAGCACACGCTTATATTCAAAGGCAGTTACAGTGTGTGTGTGTGTATGTGTGTGTATTCAGTATTCTATATGTGGCCTGTGCAGGATTCAAACCAACAACTCCAGTATTCCAAGGACAGTGCTCTTACCAACTGAGCCAATCGGAATCAATGGCAAAATGATAATCCCAGCACATTTTACAAGCACTCAACTGCTCATACACTTAGTATAATGCCTTTTTAATGTGGGAATTAAGCCACCATAAAGTCCAATGTAATACATGGAGCATATTGCCATTTGGCACAGATTTTGTATTGAATTGCATGGCTTTTTCAAAATGTTTTCTAGTAACCTCACTACATTATTGACTACCAAATGGTTCGAGCTGAATAATGACTGGGATGTGTGTGGCCTGAAGTGGATGTATGGGATCATATGATTGGATGGTTTAGGTTCACAGCTGCATGTTGATTGGTCACAGTTGAGGTCATTGAGGTCACAGTTATTATGGTTGGCTGACATGGGTCATGGCCTTGTCTCTCGCTCTCTCTTTATTTCTCCCTCTCTCTTTCCCTCACACCTCTCCTCCAGATCTCCTTCCCCCTCTCCCCATTCACACCTCTCTACCCACCCTGTCATCCCCCTCTTCTTCCTCTCTTCCTATCTGATCCTTCAACATTACGCTCCAGAGACTCCTGCCAGATCAATGATTTCATTGAGAAGAAGCCAGTCGTGCCATTAAGAGGTGAGCTCACCATCCCACGGGAGGTCTGGCACATTATTCTCAATGACCTCCTCCCCTTCTTCCTCTCTCCTCCTCCCTCTTTCCCTCCACCTTTCTCTGTCTCTCTGTCTTCTCTCCCTCTGAGCTACCCCTTTCCTCGCCTCGCTGATCCCCTCTTCTTATACCTCTCCTCCACCTCCCCTCTCCTACCTTTCCCCATTTCCTCTTCTTGCTGATCCCCTCTTCTCATGCCTCTCCTATCCGCTCACACTCCTCCACCTCCCCTCTCCTACCTTTCCCCCATCCCCTCCTCCCTCTGCTCTCTCTCTCTCTCTCTCCCTCTGCTCTCTCTCTCACCCTCTGCTCTCTCTCTCTCTCTCTCTCTCTCTCTCTCTCTCACCCTCTGCTCTCTCTCACCCTCTGCTCTCTCTCTCTCTCTCTCTCTCTCTCTCTCTCACCCTCTGCTCTCTCTCTCTCTCTCACCCTCTGCTCTCTCTCTCTCTCTCTCTCTCTCTCTCTCTCTCTCTCTCTCTCTCTCACCCTCTGCTCTCTCTCTCTCTCTCACCCTCTGCTCTCTCTCTCTCTCTCTCTCTCTCTCTCTCTCTCTCTCTCTCACCCTCTGCTCTCTCTCACCCTCTGCTCTCTCTCTCTCTCTCTCTCTCTCTCACCCTCTGCTCTCTCTCTCTCTCTCACCCTCTGCTCTCTCTCTCTCTCTCTCTCCCTCTGCTCTCTCTCTCACCCTCTGCTCTCTCTCTCACCCTCTGCTCTCTCTCTCTCTCTCTCTCTCTCTCTCTCTCTCTCTCTCTCTCACCCTCTGCTCTCTCTCACCCTCTGCTCTCTCTCTCTCTCTCTCTCTCTCTCTGCTCTCTCTCTCACCCGCTGCTCTCTCTTTCTCTCTCTCTCTCTCCTCCTCTCCTATTTCATGGTGCAGAGAACAGAGGTTTATATTTAGCTCCAGTCTCCTGCGGTTGTCACATCTGGCGCCAGTGGCCTGTGCGCTCTCACCCTGCCCTGTACACACACACACTGGAGAAAAACCTAATACTTGCACTCTAAATAGTAGGCATTTTAGGTATGTGAAAATATAACGTTTTATAGTATGTTAAATTTTGAAAATCAAGTATACTTTAAATGCCAGAATGTTATATGCATTTCAGCTTTTCATGTAGAATCGCTGCACACTTTTGAGGAAGAGACTCATGTGTGTTTGACAACATTTGAAAATCAGCTGATAATGAGATAAGCGGACACGCTGTACCCAAATGAACCTATGGCGGGAATGCATGCATTGACATACAGTGCTGGCAAACACACATACACGCCTGCACACACACACACACACACACACACACACACACACACACACACACACACACACACACACACACACACACACACACACACACACACACACACACACACACACAGAGGTACTGGTTTTCTTAGCTGTAACAGTTTTCTGTAGCAGTGTTCTGTAGCAGTGTTCTGTGGCAGTGTTCTGTAACAGTGTTCTGTAGCAGTGTTCTGTAGCAGTGTTCTGTAGCAGTGTTCTATAGCAGTGTTCTGTAACAGTGTTCTGTAGCAGTGTTCTGTAGCAGTGTTCTGTAGCAGTGTTCTGTAACAGTGTTCTGTAGCAGTGTTCTGTAGCAGTGTTCTGTAGCAGTGTTCTGTAACAGTGTTCTATAGCAGTGTTCTGTAGCAGTGTTCTGTAACAGTGTTCTGTAACAGTGTTCTGTAGCAGTGTTCTGTAGCAGTGTTCTGTAGCAGTGTTCTGTAGCAGTGTTCTGTAACAGTGTTCTGTAACAGTGTTCTGTAGCAGTGTTCTGTAACAGTGTTCTGTAACAGTGTTCTGTAACAGTGTTCTGTAGCAGTGTTCTGTAACAGTGTTCTGTAGCAGTGTTCTGTAACAGTGTTCTGTAGCAGTGTTCTATAGCAGTGTTCTGTAGCAGTGTTCTGTAGCAGTGTTCTATAGCAGTGTTCTATAGCAGTGTTCTATAGCAGTGTTCTGTAGCAGTGTTCTGTAGCAGTGTTCTGTAGCAGTGTTCTATGGCAGTGTTCTGTAGCAGTGTTCTGTAACAGTGTTCTGTAACAGTGTTCTGTAGCAGTGTTCTGTAACAGTGTTCTGTAGCAGTGTTCTGTAGCAGTGTTCTGTACCAGTGTTCTGTCGCAGTGTTCTGTAGCAGTGTTCTGTAGCAGTGTTCTATAGCAGTGTTCTGCAGCAGTGTTCTATAGCAGTGTTCTGTAACAGTTTTCTGTAGCAGTGTTCTATAGCAGTGTTCTGTAACAGTGTTCTATAGCAGTGTTCTGTAACAGTGTTCTATAGCAGTGTTCTGTAACAGTGTTCTATAGCAGTGTTCTGTAACAGTGTTCTGTAACAGTGTTCTATAGCAGTGTTCTGTAGCAGTGTTCTGTAACAGTGTTCTGTAGCAGTGTTCTGTAACAGTGTTCTGTAACAGTGTTCTATAGCAGTGTTCTGTAGCAGTATTCTGTAACAGTGTTCTATAGCAGTGTTCTGTAACAGTGTTCTATAGCAGTGTTCTGTAGCAGTGTTCTATAGCAGTGTTCTGTAGCAGTGTTCTATAGCAGTGTTCTGTAGCAGTGTTCTATAGCAGTGTTCTGTAGCAGTGTTCTGTAGCAGTGTTCTGTAGCAGTGTTCTGTAGCAGTGTTCTATAGCAGTGTTCTGTAGCAGTGTTCTGTAGCAGTGTTCTGTATCAGTGTTCTATAGCAGTGTTCTGTAGCAGTGTTCTATAGCAGTGTTCTGTAGCAGTGTTCTGTAGCAGTGTTCTATAGCAGTGTTCTGTAGCAGTGTTCTATAGCAGTGTTCTGTAACAGTGTTCTATAGCAGTGTTCTGTAACAGTGTTCTATAGCAGTGTTCTATAGCAGTGTTCTGTAACAGTGTTCTATAGCAGTGTTCTGCAGCAGTGTTCTATAGCAGTTTTCTGTAACAGTGTTCTGTAACAGTGTTCTATAGCAGTGTTCTGTAGCAGTGTTCTGTAGCAGTGTTCTGTAGCAGTGTTCTATAGCAGTATTCTGTAGCAGTGTTCTGTAGCAGTGTTCTATAGCAGTGTTCTGTAACAGTGTTCTGTAGCAATGTTCTGTAGCAGTGTTCTATATCAGTGTTCTGTAGCAGTGTTCTGTAGCAGTGTTCTATAGCAGTGTTCTGTAGCAGTGTTCTGTAGCAGTGTTCTATAGCAGTGTTCTGTAGCAGTGTTCTGTAACAGTGTTCTGTAGCAGTGTTCTGTAGCAGTGTTCTGTAACAGTGTTCTGTAACAGTGTTCTGTAGCAGTGTTCTGTAGCAGTCTTCTGTAACAGTGTTCTGTAGCAGTGTTCTGTAGCAGTGTTCTGTAGCAGTGTTCTGTAGCAGTGTTCTGTAGCAGTGTTCTATAGCAGTGTTCTGTAGCAGTGTTCTGTAGCAGTGTTCTATAGCAGTGTTCTGTAACAGTGTTCTATAGCAGTGTTCTGTAACAGTGTTCTATAGCAGTGTTCTGTAACAGTGTTCTATAGCAGTGTTCTGCAGCAGTGTTCTATAGCAGTGTTCTGTAACAGTGTTCTGTAACAGTGTTCTGTAGCAGTGTTCTGTAGCAGTGTTCTGTAGCAGTGTTCTGTAGCAGTGTTCTGTAGCAGTGTTCTATAGCAGTGTTCTGTAGCAGTGTTCTGTAGCAGTGTTCTATAGCAGTGTTCTGTAGCAGTGTTCTGTAACAGTGTTCTGTAACAGTGTTCTGTAGCAGTGTTCTGTAACAGTGTTCTGTAGCAGTGTTCTGTAGCAGTGTTCTGTAACAGTGTTCTGTAGCAGTGTTCTATAGCAGTGTTCTGTAGCAGTGTTCTATAGCAGTGTTCTATAGCAGTGTTCTGTAGCAGTGTTCTGTAGCAGTGTTCTATAGCAGTGTTCTGTAACAGTGTTCTATAGCAGTGTTCTGTAACAGTGTTCTATAGCAGTGTTCTGTAACAGTGTTCTATAGCAGTGTTCTGTAACAGTGTTCTATAGCAGTGTTCTGTAACAGTGTTCTGTAGCAGTGTTCTGTAACAGTGTTCTATAGCAGTGTTCTGTAACAGTGTTCTGTAGCAGTGTTCTATAGCAGTGTTCTGTAGCAGTGTTCTATAGCAGTGTTCTGTCGCAGTGTTCTGTAACAGTGTTCTGTCGCAGTGTTCTGTAGCAGTGTTCTGTAGCAGTGTTCTGTAGCAGTGTTCTATAGCAGTGTTCTGTAGCAGTGTTCTGTAGCAGTGTTCTATAGCAGTGTTCTGTAGCAGTGTTCTGTAGCAGTGTTCTATAGCAGTGTTCTGTAACAGTGTTCTATAGCAGTGTTCTGTAGCAGTGTTCTATAGCAGTGTTCTGTAGCAGTGTTCTGTAGCAGTGTTCTATAGCAGTGTTCTGTAGCAGTGTTCTGTAGCAGTGTTCTATAGCAGTGTTCTGTAACAGTGTTCTGTAGCAGTGTTCTGTAGCAGTGTTCTGTAGCAGTGTTCTATAGCAGTGTTCTGTAGCAGTGTTCTGTAGCAGTGTTCTATAGCAGTGTTCTGTAGCAGTGTTCTGTAGCAGTGTTCTATAGCAGTGTTCTGTAACAGTGTTCTATAGCAGTGTTCTGTAACAGTGTTCTATAGCAGTGTTCTGCAGCAGTGTTCTATAGCAGTGTTCTGTAACAGTGTTCTGTAACAGTGTTCTGTAGCAGTGTTCTGTAGCAGTGTTTTACATTTACATTTAAGTCATTTAGCAGACGCTCTTATCCAGAGCGACTTACAAATTGGTGCGTTCACCTTAAGACATCCAGTGGAACAGCCACTTTACAATAGTGCATCTAAATCTTTTAAGGGGGGTGAGAAGGATTACTTTATCCTATCCTATAAGTTTACACTTATCACTACTCTGAAGGGGACGTGTTTGAAGGACATGGCTTTTTATCTCCAACTCTGCTGTAATGAAATGTGCCGTTACAGTAAGGTAGCTCTCGACGTTCAACTGTCTGTTAGAGTGACAGATGTTCGTGTTTGACAACTCTGCTCGCAAGTTGTTTTGTAGAAGGCATGTATTAATGTCTGGGCAAAATGTGTCCAGTGGGAAGGAATAGTGAAGTGCGGCTCGACCACTTCAAACATGTTCCTGAACCCTGCATTCATTCTACAATAGAGAAGGGTCTCATCTGCCGCTATGAATTTTGCTATCGCTGCGTTGCTTTCTTTAGCCATACGGGAGTCAGTTCGCATATTGTTGCCTGAAAGCTGTGGGGAGAAGTGGTTGCTGTTTCCTTTTTTCTGCCAAATTGGAACTTCAGGGTGATGTTCGCAGAAATGAGTAGTCATGTTACTCGCATTGCCACTCAAATAGACTATCAGCAATGATCAGATCCTACATGTTGTAGACGTTATATCCACCACTCGTTGGCAAGCCCTGTTATAGTTTACAGGAAGCAGTGAAATGTTACCAGACCTGAATGATTTTGGGCGTTTTCTAGTCCTGGCTCGCCAGCAGTGTTCTGTGCCATGTTGCTCCTTTGCATTTAGCTAACTGCTAATTCCTTCATAAGCTAATTGCTGCTACGACGTGTCTCAGCTCTGTTCTCACTGGAGCTAAATAATTAATGAGCGGAGCCGCACACAGCTAAGAGAACTTTAATACTATGTAGCAGTGTTCATCGCAGTGGATATTTTTCCCACGTTAAATATGCAATAATATATACTTTATTTTTCTATACAATATATAAACTCAGCAAAAAAAAAAAGTGTTCTCACTGTGAATATTTGTATGAACATAGCAAGAACCAACAAGTGAGACAAACCGAGTAAGTTCCACAGACATGTTCGACGTGACCAACAGAAATGGAATAATGGGTCCCTGAATAGGGGGTCAAAAGTAACAGTGAGTATCTGTGCATGATGGACCCGCCACGTCGTTCCAGCTCCAGAGTACAGGCCTCGGTGTGACGCTCGTTCCTTAGCAGTGTTCGATAAACACGAATCCAACCATCACGCCTGGTGAGACAAAACCACGTTCTCGTCAGTGAAGAGCACTTTTGCCAGTCCTATCTGGTCCAGTGACGGTGGGTTTGTGCCCAAAGGTGACGTTGTTGCCGGTGATGTAAGGCAGGTCCTCACCAGACAACAGGCCTACAAGCCCCCAGTCCAGCCTATTGCGGACAGGGAGCACTGATGGAGGGATTGTGCGTTCCTGGTGTAACTCAGGCAGTTGTTGCCATCCTGTACCTGTCCCGCAGTGTGTGATGTTTGGATGGACCGATCCTATGCAGGTGTTGTGGCGTGGTCAACCACGTTCAATCAGTGTTCGTTCTGTCTCCTGTAGCACTGTCTTACACGGAACCCAAAACAACTGCGCGCATCATGTATAGAATTATTTTGTCCCCCTACACCAAAACACGTTCACGCAGTTTAAAATATCAAAAACAAACTGAACCAATTACATTAATTTGGGAACAAGTTGAGTCATTAAACATTTATGGCAATTTAGCAGGTGTTTTCATTGCCATGACAGTGGGTATCACGTCTGCTGCAGATGCATTTGATTAGCTCATTTCTTGAGTCAGTTGTTGGATTGGCACTAGGAACATGTTCATGTTTCCAAGTTAAACGTTCTCAAATGCCATCGAAATGGCAGCAGTGGTATGAGAACCAGCACTTTCTTGAGCGAGCAATACAGCTTTCCTCTGTTCGAAATCTTCATCGACCCACTGTGCCAGACTCAGCATGCTCATGGGGCTGATGTCGCTGGTCCAAATGTCAGCCGTGAAGCTAATAGCAGTGACACCCATAGATGCACAATATTGTTGAAATGCACAACTGCAGTAGGGAAACATCTGGAAAATAGCAACTACTTTGTAGTGTGTATAGCCTGGTGCTCGAGGTGCTCGACCAGTCGGTGGAAGCCAACATCATCCATGACAGAACAGTTGATTGTAAAGGGCAATGAATCTCATTATCTTGGCGTTAATGGATTTCGCCTTTGAGTTCTCACTGAAGTTCTTACGCTTTCAAATGACTGCTTAACTTGAACTTGTTAGAAGTGTGCGCCTAGCATTTCTGCTTTTGTTCTGATTAGCACTATTTTTCATGGCATCATCTACCGACGTTATATAGGTATGCACCTCAGCTTTGACGCCGGGCCGATGCTGGCATTTTTAGCCAATGTTCGGGCGTGTTCGATATATCGTGCATCCCTAGTAAATAAGGAACTTAATAAAAATATATATAAAATCACATTTGCAAACATTACTAAACCTGTTTTCGCTTTGTTATTATAGGGCATGGTTTAGACTAACGAGGAAAAATAACTATCCATTTTGGATAAAGTCAGTCTGAATTACTATCCCAATCTCCTGTACACAGAGAGAATAGAAAGGAAACAATTTCAAAGATTTTACCGAGTTACAGTTCATAAAGGAAGTCAGTCAATTTAAACATAGTGAACAAATATGAAATGCAACTTGTAAAGTGTTAAGCAGTGCTTCATTTGTCAAATCGTGAGGTGCCAGCCCAAAGTGCACATGAGGGGAGGGGGGGTGACCTGGGGAGTAAAATGTTTATCAGCTTTATAATAAAGCATTGCATGCATAGTCACATTTGCGTCATGGTATAGATCAGTAGAGGGACTTACAGATGTGGCACAAATGGGAGTGTTTTTAGTAGCCTAGGGTCCAGGAAAAATGTGTTCTTTTATAAACACATTTCATGGAATTCGACATAATTTTACATGACTGGAGACTTTGGCAGAATCTTTAATACCGCACAAATGATCGGAATGGCAGGGTACTTTGACACTGTCAAATAGATCAATAAAAACTACCATGCCTTGATTTCATCAATAAATAGCACTGTAGCAGTGTTCTGTAGCAGTGTTCTGTAGCAGTGTTCTATAGCAGTGTTCTGTAGCAGTGTTCTGTAGCAGTGTTCTATAGCAGTGTTCTGTAGCAGTGTTCTGTAACAGTGTTCTGTAACAGTGTTCTGTAGCAGTGTTCTGTAACAGTGTTCTGTAGCAGTGTTCTGTAGCAGTGTTCTGTAGCAGTGTTCTATAGCAGTGTTCTGTAGCAGTGTTCTATAGCAGTGTTCTATAGCAGTGTTCTGTAGCAGTGTTCTGTAGCAGTGTTCTATAGCAGTGTTCTGTAACAGTGTTCTATAGCAGTGTTCTGTAACAGTGTTCTATAGCAGTGTTCTGTAACAGTGTTCTATAGCAGTGTTCTGTAACAGTGTTCTATAGCAGTGTTCTGTAACAGTGTTCTGTAGCAGTGTTCTGTAACAGTGTTCTATAGCAGTGTTCTGTAACAGTGTTCTGTAGCAGTGTTCTATAGCAGTGTTCTGTAGCAGTGTTCTATAGCAGTGTTCTGTCGCAGTGTTCTGTAACAGTGTTCTGTCGCAGTGTTCTGTAGCAGTGTTCTGTAGCAGTGTTCTGTAGCAGTGTTCTATAGCAGTGTTCTGTAGCAGTGTTCTGTAGCAGTGTTCTATAGCAGTGTTCTGTAGCAGTGTTCTGTAGCAGTGTTCTATAGCAGTGTTCTGTAACAGTGTTCTATAGCAGTGTTCTGTAGCAGTGTTCTATAGCAGTGTTCTGTAGCAGTGTTCTGTAGCAGTGTTCTATAGCAGTGTTCTGTAGCAGTGTTCTGTAGCAGTGTTCTATAGCAGTGTTCTGTAACAGTGTTCTGTAGCAGTGTTCTGTAGCAGTGTTCTGTAGCAGTGTTCTATAGCAGTGTTCTGTAGCAGTGTTCTGTAGCAGTGTTCTATAGCAGTGTTCTGTAGCAGTGTTCTGTAGCAGTGTTCTATAGCAGTGTTCTGTAACAGTGTTCTATAGCAGTGTTCTGTAACAGTGTTCTATAGCAGTGTTCTATAGCAGTGTTCTGTAACAGTGTTCTATAGCAGTGTTCTGCAGCAGTGTTCTATAGCAGTTTTCTGTAACAGTGTTCTGTAACAGTGTTCTATAGCAGTGTTCTGTAGCAGTGTTCTGTAGCAGTGTTCTGTAACAGTGTTCTATAGCAGTGTTCTGTAGCAGTGTTCTGTAGCAGTGTTCTATAGCAGTGTTCTGTAACAGTGTTCTGTAGCAGTGTTCTGTAGCAGTGTTCTATAGCAGTGTTCTGTAGCAGTGTTCTGTAGCAGTGTTCTGTAGCAGTGTTCTATAGCAGTGTTCTGTAGCAGTGTTCTGTAGCAGTGTTCTATAGCAGTGTTCTGTAGCAGTGTTCTGTAACAGTGTTCTGTAGCAGTGTTCTGTAGCAGTGTTCTGTAACAGTGTTCTGTAACAGTGTTCTGTAGCAGTGTTCTGTAACAGTGTTCTGTAGCAGTGTTCTGTAGCAGTGTTCTGTAACAGTGTTCTGTCGCAGTGTTCTGTAGCAGTGTTCTGTAGCAGTGTTCTGTAGCAGTGTTCTATAGCAGTGTTCTGTAGCAGTGTTCTGTAACATTGTTCTGTAGCAGTGTTCTGTAACAGTGTTCTATAGCAGTGTTCTGTAGCAGTGTTCTGTAGCAGTGTTCTGTAACAGTGTTCTGTAACAGTGTTCTGTAGCAGTGTTCTATAGCAGTGTTCTGTAACAGTGTTCTGTAACAGTGTTCTATAGCAGTGTTCTAGTAGCAGTGTTCTATAGCAGTGTTCTGTAAGCAGTGTTCTGTAGCAGTGTTCTGTAGCAGTGTTCTGTAGCAGTGTTCTATAGCAGTGTTCTATAGCAGTGTTCTATAGCAGTGTTCTGTAGCAGTGTTCTGTAACAGTGTTCTATAGCAGTGTTCTGTAACAGTGTTCTAAGCAGTGTTCTATAGCAGTGTTCTGTAGCAGTGTTCTGTAAGCAGTGTTCTGTAGCAGTGTTCTGTAACAGTGTTCTATAGCAGTGTTCTGTAGCAGTGTTCTGTAGCAGTGTTCTGTAACAGTGTTCTGTAACAGTGTTCTATAGCAGTGTTCTGTAGCAGTGTTCTGTAAGCAGTGTTCTGTAGCAGTGTTCTGTAGCAGTGTTCTGTAGCAGTGTTCTGTAGCAGTGTTCTGTAACAGTGTTCTGTAAGCAGTGTTCTGTTCTAGCAGTGTTCTGTAGCAGTGTTCTAGCAGTGTTCTGTAGCAGTGTTCTATAGCAGTGTTCTGTAGCAGTGTTCTGTAGCAGTGTTCTGTAGCAGTGTTCTGTAGCAGTGTTCTGTAGCAGTGTTCTGTAGCAGTGTTCTGTAGCAGTGTTCTGTAGCAGTGTTCTGTAACAGTGTTCTATAGCAGTGTTCTGTAAGCAGTGTTCTGTAACAGTGTTCTGTAAGCAGTGTTCTATAGCAGTGTTCTATAGCAGTGTTCTGTAACAGTGTTCTGTAACAGTGTTCTGTAGCAGTGTTCTGTAACAGTGTTCTGTAGCAGTGTTCTGTAGCAGTGTTCTGTAACAGTGTTCTGTAGCAGTGTTCTGTAGCAGTGTTCTATAGCAGTGTTCTGTAGCAGTGTTCAGTGTTCTAGCAGTGTTCTAAGCAGTGTTCTGTATAGCAGTGTTCTGTACAGTGTTCTGTAACAGTGCAGTGTTCTGTAGCAGTGTTCTTAGCAGTGTTCTGTAGCAGTGTTCTGTTAACAGTGTTCTTAGCAGTGTAACAGTGTTCTATAGCAGTGTTCTGTAACAGTGTTCTGTAACAGTGTTCTGTAGCAGTGTTCTGTAACAGTGTTCTGTAACAGTGTTCTGTAGCAGTGTTCTTAGCAGTGTTCTGTAGCAGTGTTCTGTAGCAGTGTTCTGTAGCAGTGTTCTGTAGCAGTGTTCTGTAGCAGTGTTCTGTAGCAGTGTTCTGTAGCAGTGTTCTGTAGCAGTGTTCTAGCAGTGTTCTGTAGCAGTGTTCTGTAGCAGTGTTCTGTAGCAGTGTTCTATAGCAGTGTTCAGTGTTCTATAGCAGTGTTCTGTAGCAGTGTTCTGTAACAGTGTTCTATAGCAGTGTTCTGTAACAGTGTTCTGTTCTATAGCAGTGTTCTGCAGCAGTGTTCTGTAGCAGTGTTCTGTAACATTGTTCTGTAGCAGTGTTCTGTAACAGTGTTCTATAGCAGTGTTCTGTAGCAGTGTTCTGTAGCAGTGTTCTGTAACAGTGTTCTGTAACAGTGTTCTGTAACAGTGTTCTATAGCAGTGTTCTGTAGCAGTGTTCTGTAACAGTGTTCTGTAGCAGTGTTCTATAGCAGTGTTCTGTAGCAGTGTTCTGTAGCAGTGTTCTATAGCAGTGTTCTGTAGCAGTGTTCTGTAGCAGTGTTCTATAGCAGTGTTCTGTAACAGTGTTCTATAGCAGTGTTCTGCAGCAGTGTTCTATAGCAGTGTTCTGTAACAGTTTTCTGTAGCAGTGTTCTATAGCAGTGTTCTATAACAGTGTTCTATAGCAGTGTTCTGTAACAGTGTTCTGTAACAGTGTTCTATAGCAGTGTTCTGTAGCAGTGTTCTGTAGCAGTGTTCTGTAGCAGTGTTCTGTAACATGTTCTGTAGCAGTGTTCTGTAACAGTGTTCTGTAACAGTGTTCTGTAGCAGTGTTCTGTAACAGTGTTCTGTAGCAGTGTTCTGTAGCAGTCTTCTGTAACAGTGTTCTGTCGCAGTGTTCTGTAGCAGTGTTCTGTAGCAGTGTTCTGTAGCAGTGTTCTATAGCAGTGTTCTGTAGCAGTGTTCTGTAACATTGTTCTGTAGCAGTGTTCTGTAACAGTGTTCTATAGCAGTGTTCTGTAGCAGTGTTCTGTAGCAGTGTTCTGTAACAGTGTTCTGTAACAGTGTTCTGTAGCAGTGTTCTATAGCAGTGTTCTGTAACAGTGTTCTGTAACAGTGTTCTATAGCAGTGTTCTGTAGCAGTGTTCTATAGCAGTGTTCTGCAGCAGTGTTCTATAGCAGTGTTCTGTAACAGTTTTCTGTAGCAGTGTTCTATAGCAGTGTTCTATAACAGTGTTCTATAGCAGTGTTCTGTAACAGTGTTCTGTAACAGTGTTCTATAGCAGTGTTCTGTAACAGTGTTCTGTAACAGTGTTCTATAGCAGTGTTCTGTAGCAGTGTTCTGTAACATTGTTCTGTAGCAGTGTTCTGTAACAGTGTTCTATAGCAGTGTTCTGTAGCAGTGTTCTGTAGCAGTGTTCTGTAGCAGTGTTCTGTAACAGTGTTCTGTAGCAGTGTTCTATAGCAGTGTTCTGTAACAGTGTTCTGTAACAGTGTTCTATAGCAGTGTTCTGTAGCAGTGTTCTGTAGCAGTGTTCTGTAACAGTGTTCTGTAACAGTGTTCTATAGCAGTGTTCTGTAGCAGTGTTCTGTAGCAGTGTTCTGTAGCAGTGTTCTATAGCAGTGTTCTGTAACAGTGTTCTGTAGCAGTGTTCTATAGCAGTGTTCTGTAGCAGTGTTCTGTAGCAGTGTTCTGTAGCAGTGTTCTGTAACAGTGTTCTGTAACAGTGTTCTGTAGCAGTGTTCTGTAGCAGTGTTCTTAGCAGTGTTCTGTAGCAGTGTTCTATAGCAGTGTTCTGTAAGCAGTGTTCTGTAGCAGTGTTCTGTAGCAGTGTTCTGTAGCAGTGTTCTGTAGCAGTGTTCTATAGCAGTGTTCTGTAAGCAGTGTTCTTAGCAGTGTTCTGTAGCAGTGTTCTGTAGCAGTGTTCTGTAGCAGTGTTCTGTAGCAGTGTTCTTCAGTGTTCTATAGCAGTGTTCTGTAGCAGTGTTTCTGTAGCAGTGTTCTAGCAGTGTTCTATAGCAGTGTAGCAGTGTTCTGTAGCAGTGTTCTATAGCAGTGTTCTGTAGCAGTGTTCTGTAGCAGTGTTCTATAGCAGTGTTCTGTAACAGTGTTCTATAGCAGTGTTCTGTAACAGTGTTCTATAGCAGTGTTCTATAGCAGTGTTCTGTAACAGTGTTCTATAGCAGTGTTCTGCAGCAGTGTTCTATAGCAGTGTTCTGTAACAGTGTTCTGTAACAGTGTTCTAGTAGCAGTGTTCTGTAGCAGTGTTCTGTAGCAGTGTTCTGTAGCAGTGTTCTATAGCAGTGTTCTGTAGCAGTGTTCTGTGTTCTATAGCAGTGTTCTGTAGCAGTGTTCTGTAGCAGTGTTCTGTAGCAGTGTTCTATAGCAGTGTTCTGTAGCAGTGTTCTGTAGCAGTGTTCTAGCAGTGTTCTGTAGCAGTGTTCTGTAGCAGTGTTCTGTAGCAGTGTTCTATAGCAGTGTTCTATAGCAGTGTTCTGTAGCAGTGTTCTGTAGCAGTGTTCTGTAACAGTGTTCTATAGCAGTGTTCTGTAGCAGTGTTCTGTAGCAGTGTTCTGTAGCAGTGTTCTGTAACAGTGTTCTGTAGCAGTGTTCTGTAGCAGTGTTCTGTAGCAGTGTTCTGTAGCAGTGTTCTATAGCAGTGTTCTGTAGCAGTGTTCTGTAACAGTGTTCTGTAACAGTGTTCTATAGCAGTGTTCTAGCAGTGTTCTGTAGCAGTGTTCTGTAACAGTGTTCAGTGTTCTGTAGCAGTGTTCTATAGCAGTGTTCTGTAACAGTGTTCTGTAACAGTGTTCTATAGCAGTGTTCTGTAGCAGTGTTCTATAGCAGTGTTCTGCAGCAGTGTTCTATAGCAGTGTTCTGTAACAGTTTTCTGTAGCAGTGTTCTATAGCAGTGTTCTATAACAGTGTTCTATAGCAGTGTTCTGTAACAGTGTTCTGTAACAGTGTTCTATAGCAGTGTTCTGTAACAGTGTTCTGTAACAGTGTTCTATAGCAGTGTTCTGTAGCAGTGTTCTGTAGCAGTGTTCTGTAGCAGTGTTCTGTAACAGTGTTCTATAGCAGTGTTCTGTAGCAGTGTTCTGTAGCAGTGTTCTGTAACAGTGTTCTGTAACAGTGTTCTGTAGCAGTGTTCTATAGCAGTGTTCTGTAACAGTGTTCTGTAACAGTGTTCTATAGCAGTGTTCTGTAGCAGTGTTCTGTAGCAGTGTTCTGTAACAGTGTTCTGTAACAGTGTTCAGTGTTCTTCAGTGTTCTGTAGCAGTGTTCTATAGCAGTGTTCTAGCAGTGTTCTGTAGCAGTGTTCTGTAGCAGTGTTCTGTAGCAGTGTTCTGTAGCAGTGTTCTGTAGCAGTGTTCTGTAGCAGTGTTCTGTAGCAGTGTTCTGTAGCAGTGTTCTGTAGCAGTGTTCTGTAACAGTGTTCTGTAGCAGTGTTCTGTAGCAGTGTTCTGTAGCAGTGTTCTGTAGCAGTGTTCTGTAACAGTGTTCTGTAGCAGTGTTCTATAGCAGTGTTCTGTAACAGTGTTCTTAGCAGTGTTCTGTAGCAGTGTTCTATAAGCAGTGTTCTATAGCAGTGTTCTGTAGCAGTGTTCTGTAGCAGTGTTCTGTAGCAGTGTTCTAGCAGTGTGTAACAGTGTTCTATAGCAGTGTTCTGTAACAGTGTTCTGTAGCAGTGTTCTGTAGCAGTGTTGTAACAGTGTTCTAGCAGTGTTCTATAGCAGTGTTCTGTAACAGTGTTCTGTAGCAGTGTTCTGTAACAGCAGTGTTCTGTAGCAGTGTTCTGTAACAGTGTTCTGTAGCAGTGTTCTGTAGCAGTGTTCTGTAACAGTGTTCTATAGCAGTGTTCTGTAACAGTGTTCTGTAGCAGTGTTCTGTAGCAGTGTTCTGTAGCAACAGTGTGCAGTGTTCTGTAGCAGTGTTCAGTGTTCTGTAACAGTGTTCTGTAACAGTGTTCTGTAGCAGTGTTCTGTAGCAGTGTTCTGTAGCAGTGTTCTGTAGCAGTGTTCTGTAACAGTGTTCTGTAACAGTGTTCTGTAGCAGTGTTCTGTAACAGTGTTCTGTAGCAGTGTTCTGTAACAGTGTTCTGTAGCAGTGTTCTGTAGCAGTGTTCAGCAGTGTTCTGTGCAGTGTTCTGTAGCAGTGTTCAGCAGTGTTCTGTAGCAGTGTTCTGTAGCAGTGTTCTATAGCAGTGTTCTGTAGCAGTGTTCTGTAACAGTGTTCTGTAGCAGTGTTCTGTAACAGTGTTCTGTAGCAGTGTTCTGTAGCAGTGTTCAGTGTTCTGTAGCAGTGTTCTGTAGCAGTGTTCTGTAGCAGTGTTCTGTAGCAGTGTTCTATAGCAGTGTTCTGTAGCAGTGTTCTGTAGCAGTGTTCTATAGCAGTGTTCTGTAACAGTGTTCTATAGCAGTGTTCTATAGCAGTGTTCTGCAGCAGTGTTCTATAGCAGTGTTCTGTAGCAGTGTTCTATAGCAGTGTTCTGTAACAGTGTTCTATAGCAGTGTTCTGTAACAGTGTTCTGTAACAGTGTTCTATAGCAGTGTTCTGTAGCAGTGTTCTGTAACATTGTTCTGTAGCAGTGTTCTGTAACAGTGTTCTATAGCAGTGTTCTGTAGCAGTGTTCTGTAGCAGTGTTCTGTAACAGTGTTCTGTAACAGTGTTCTGTAGCAGTGTTCTGTAGCAGTGTTCTGTAGCAGTGTTCTGTAACAGTGTTCTGTAGCAGTGTTCTATAGCAGTGTTCTGTAGCAGTGTTCTGTAGCAGTGTTCTGTAGCAGTGTTCTGTAGCAGTGTTCTGTAGCAGTGTTCTGTAACAGTGTTCTGTAGCAGTGTTCTGTAGCAGTGTTCTGTAGCAGTGTTCTGTAGCAGTGTTCTGTAGCAGTGTTCATAGCAGTGTTCTAGCAGTGTTCTATAGCAGTGTTCTGTAACAGTGTTCTGTAGCAGTGTTCTGTAGCAGTGTTCTGTAGCAGTGTTCTGTAACAGTGTTCTGTAGCAGTGTTCTGTAACAGTGTTCTGTAGCAGTGTTCTGTAGCAGTGTTCTGTACAGTGTTCTATAGCAGTGTTCTGTAGCAGTGTTCTGTAGCAGTGTTCTAGCAGTGTTCTGTAGCAGTGTGCAGTGTTCTTAGCAGTGTTCTGTAGCAGTGTTCTGTCAGTGTTCTATAGCAGTGTTCTGTAGCAGTGTTCTGTAACAGTGTTCTGTAGCAGTGTTCTGTAGCAGTGTTCTATAGCAGTGTTCTGTAGCAGTGTTCTGTAGCAGTGTTCTGTAGCAGTGTTCTGTAGCAGTGTTCTGTAGCAGTGTTCTGTAGCAGTGTTCTATAGCAGTGTTCTGTAACAGCAGTGTTCTATAACAGTGTTCAGTGTTCTGTTCTAGTGCAGTGTTCTGTAGCAGTGTTCTGTAGCAGTGTTCTATAGCAGTGTTCTATAGCAGTGTTCTGTAGCAGTGTTCTGTAGCAGTGTTCTGTAGCAGTGTTCTGTAGCAGTGTTCTGTAGCAGTGTTCTGTAGCAGTGTTCTGTAGCAGTGTTCTGTAAGCAGTGTTCTGTAGCAGTGTTCTGTAGCAGTGTTCTGTAGCAGTGTTCTGTAGCAGTGTTCTGTAACAGTGTTCTGTAGCAGTGTTCTATAGCAGCAGTGTTCTGTAACAGTGTTCTATAGCAGTGTTCTGTAGCAGTGTTCTGTAGCAGTGTTCTGTAACAGTGTTCTGTAACAGTGTTCTGTAGCAGTGTTCTGTAACATAGCAGTGTTCAGTGTTGTAGCAGTGTTCTGTAGCAGTGTTCTATAACAGTGTTCTAGCAGTGTTCTGTAGCAGTGTTCTGTAGCAGTGTTCTGTAGCAGTGTTCTATAGCAGTGTTCTGTAACAGTGTTCTATAGCAGTGTTCTGTAGCAGTGTTCTGTAACAGTGTTCTATAGCAGTGTTCTGTAGCAGTGTTCTGTAGCAGTGTTCTGTAACAGTGTTCTGTAGCAGTGTTCTGTAACAGTGTTCTGTAGCAGTGTTCTGTAGCAGTGTTCTGTAGCAGTGTTCTGTAGCAGTGTTCTGTAACAGTGTTCTGTAGCAGTGTTCTGTAGCAGTGTTCTGTAGCAGTGTTCTGTAGCAGTGTTCTGTAGCAGTGTTCTGTAGCAGTGTTCTGTAGCAGTGTTCTGTAGCAGTGTTCTGTAGCAGTGTTCTGTAGCAGTGTTCTGTAGCAGTGTTCTGTTAGCAGTGTTCTGTAGCAGTGTTCTGTAGCAGTGTTCTATAGCAGTGTTCTGTAGCAGTGTTCTGTAGCAGTGTTCTGTAGCAGTGTTCTGTAACAGTGTTCTGTAGCAGTGTTCTGTAACAGTGTTCTGTAGCAGTGTTCTGTAGCAGTGTTCTGTAACAGTGTTCTGTAGCAGTGTTCTGTAGCAGTGCAGTGTTCTGTAGCAGTGTTCTGTAGCAGTGTTCTGTAGCAGTGTTCTATAGCAGTGTTCTATAGCAGTGTTCTGTAGCAGTGTTCTGTAACAGTGTTCTGTAGCAGTGTTCTGTAGCAGTGTTCTGTAGCAGTGTTCTGTAGCAGTGTTCTGTAACAGTGTTCTATAGCAGTGTTCTGTAGCAGTGTTCTGTAACAGTGTTCTGTAGCAGTGTTCTGTAGCAGTGTTCTGTAACAGTGTTCTGTAACAGTGTTCTGTAGCAGTGTTCTGTAACAGTGTTCTGTAGCAGTGTTCTGTAACAGTGTTCTGTCGCAGTGTTCTGTAGCAGTGTTCTGTAGCAGTGTTCTGTAACAGTGTTCTATAGCAGTGTTCTGTAGCAGTGTTCTGTAGCAGTGTTCTGTAGCAGTGTTCTGTAGCAGTGTTCTGTAGCAGTGTTCTGTAGCAGTGTTCTGTAGCAGTGTTCTGTAGCAGTGTTCTATAGCAGTGTTCTGTAGCAGTGTTCTATAGCAGTGTTCTGTAGCAGTGTTCTGTAGCAGTGTTCTATAGCAGTGTTCTGTAACAGTGTTCTATAGCAGTGTTCTGTAACAGTGTTCAGTGTTCTGTAAGCAGTGTTCTATAGCAGTGTTCTATAGCAGTGTTCTGTAGCAGTGTTCTATAGCAGTGTTCTGTAACAGTGTTCTATAGCAGTGTTCTGTAACAGTGTTCTATAGCAGTGTTCTGTAACAGTGTTCTGTAACAGTGTTCTATAGCAGTGTTCTTCAGTGTTCTGTAGCAGTGTTCTGCAGTGTTCTGTAACAGTGTTCTGTAGCAGTGTTCTGTAACAGTGTTCTGTAGCAGTGTTCTGTAGCAGTGTTCTGTAGCAGTGTTCTGTAGCAGTGTTCTGTAGTGTTCTATACAGTGTTCTGTAGCAGTGTTCTGTAGCAGTGTTCTATAGCAGTGTTCTGTAACAGTGTTCTGTAGCAGTGTTCTATAGCAGTGTTCTGTAACAGTGTTCTGTAGCAGTGTTCTGTAGCAGTGTTCTGTAACAGTGTTCTGTAGCAGTGTTCTGTAGCAGTGTTCTGTAGCAGTGTTCTGTAGCAGTGTTCTGTAGCAGTGTTCTATAGCAGTGTTCTGTAGCAGTGTTCTGTAGCAGTGTTCTATAGCAGTGTTCTTCAGTGTTCTGTAGCAGTGTTCTGTAACAGTGTTCTGTAACAGTGTTCTGTAGCAGTGTTCTGTAGCAGTGTTCTGTAGCAGTGTTCTGTAACAGTGTTCTATAGCAGTGTTCTGTAGCAGTGTTCTGTAGCAGTGTTCTGTAACAGTGTTCTGTAGCAGTGTTCTGTAACAGCAGTGTTCTATAGCAGTGTTCAGTGTTCTGTAACAGTGTTCTGTAACAGTGTTCTGTAGCAGTGTTCTGTAGCAGTGTTCTGTAACAGTGTTCTGTAGCAGTGTTCTGTAGCAGTGTTCTGTATAGCAGTGTTCTGTAACAGTGTTCAGTGTTCTGTAACAGTGTTCTGTAAGCAGTGTTCTGTAGCAGTGTTCTGTAGCAGTGTTCTGTAGCAGTGTTCTGTTCTAGCAGTGTTCTGTAGCAGTGTTCTATAGCAGTGTTCTGTAGCAGTGTTCTGTAGCAGTGTTCTATAGCAGTGTTCTGTAGCAGTGTTCTGTAGCAGTGTTCTATAGCAGTGTTCTGCAGTGTTCTGTAACAGTGTTCTATAGCAGTGTTCTGCAGCAGTGTTCTATAGCAGTGTTCTGTAACAGTGTTCTGTAACAGTGTTCTATAGCAGTGTTCTGTAGCAGTGTTCTGTAGCAGTGTTCTGTAGCAGTGTTCTATAGCAGTGTTCTGTAGCAGTGTTCTGTAGCAGTGTTCTGTAGCAGTGTTCTGTAGCAGTGTTCTGTAGCAGTGTTCTGTAGCAGTGTTCTGTAACAGTGTTCTGTAGCAGTGTTCTATAGCAGTGTTCTGTAGCAGTGTTCTGTAGCAGTGTTCTATAGCAGTGTTCTGTAGCAGTGTTCTGTAGCAGTGTTCTGTAGCAGTGTTCTGTAGCAGTGTTCTGTAGCAGTGTTCTGTAGCAGTGTTCTGTAGCAGTGTTCTGTAGCAGTGTTCTGTAGCAGTGTTCTGTAGCAGTGTTCTATAGCAGTGTTCTGTAGCAGTGTTCTATAGCAGTGTTCTGTAACAGTGTTCTATAGCAGTGTTCTGTAACAGTGTTCTGTAACAGTGTTCTATAGCAGTGTTCTGTAGCAGTGTTCTGTAGCAGTGTTCTGTAGCAGTGTTCTGTAGCAGTGTTCTATAGCAGTGTTCTGTAGCAGTGTTCTGTAACAGTGTAGCAGTGTTCTGTAGCAGTGTTCTGTAAGCAGTGTTCTGTAGCAGTGTTCTGTAGCAGTGTTCTGTAGCAGTGTTCTGTAACAGTGTTCTTAGCAGTGTTCTGTAGCAGTGTTCTATAGCAGTGTTCTGTAACAGTGTTCTATAGCAGTGTTCTGTAACAGTGTTCTGTAGCAGTGTTCTATAGCAGTGTTCTGTAGCAGTGTTCTGTAACAGTGTTCTATAGCAGTGTTCTGTAGCAGTGTTCTGTAACAGTGTTCTGTAGCAGTGTTCTGTAGCAGTGTTCTGTAGCAGTGTTCTGTAGCAGTGTTCTGTAGCAGTGTTCTATAGCAGTGTTCTGTAGCAGTGTTCTGTAGCAGTGTTCTGTAACAGTGTTCTGTAGCAGTGTTCTATAGCAGTGTTCTGTAGCAGTGTTCTATAGCAGTGTTCTATAGCAGTGTTCTGTAGCAGTGTTCTGTAGCAGTGTTCTATAGCAGTGTTCTGTAACAGTGTTCTATAGCAGTGTTCTATAGCAGTGTTCTGCAGCAGTGTTCTATAGCAGTGTTCTGTAGCAGTGTTCTATAGCAGTGTTCTGTAACAGTGTTCTATAGCAGTGTTCTGTAACAGTGTTCTGTAACAGTGTTCTATAGCAGTGTTCTATAGCAGTGTTCTGTAGCAGTGTTCTGTAACAGTGTTCTGTAACAGTGTTCTGTAACAGTGTTCTGTAGCAGTGTTCTGTAACAGTGTTCTGTAGCAGTGTTCTGTAGCAGTGTTCTGTAGCAGTGTTCTGTAGCAGTGTTCTGTAACAGTGTTCTGTAACAGTGTTCTGTAGCAGTGTTCAGTGTTCTAGCAGTGTTCTGTAGCAGTGTTCTGTAGCAGTGTTCTGTAGCAGTGTTCTGTAGCAGTGTTCTGTAGCAGTGTTCTGTAGCAGTGTTCTGTAGCAGTGTTCTATAGCAGTGTTCTGTAGCAGTGTTCTGTAGCAGTGTTCTGTAGCAGTGTTCTATAGCAGTGTTCTGTAGCAGTGTTCTGTAGCAGTGTTCTGTAGCAGTGTTCTGTAGTGTTCTGTAGCAGTGTTCTGTAGCAGTGTTCTGTAGCAGTGTTCTGTAGCAGTGTTAGCAGTGTTCTGTAGCAGTGTTCTATAGCAGTGTTCTGTAGCAGTGTTCTGTAGCAGTGTTCTTAGCAGTGTTCTATAGCAGTGTTCTGTAACAGTGTTCTATAGCAGTGTTCTATAGCAGTGTTCTGCAGCAGTGTTCTATAGTTCAGTGTTCTGTAGCAGTGTTCTGTAGCAGTGTTCTGTAGCAGTGTTCTATAGCAGTGTTCTGTAGCAGTGTTCTGTAGCAGTGTTCTATAGCAGTGTTCTGTAGCAGTGTTCTGTAGCAGTGTTCTATAGCAGTGTTCTGTAACAGTGTTCTATAGCAGTGTTCTGTAGCAGTGTTCTGTAGCAGTGTTCTGTAACAGTGTTCTGTAACAGTGTTCTGTAGCAGTGTTCTGTAACAGTGTTCTGTAACAGTGTTCTATAGCAGTGTTCTGTAGCAGTGTTCTGTAGCAGTGTTCTGTAACAGTGTTCTGTAGCAGTGTTCTATAGCAGTGTTCTGTAGCAGTGTTCTGTAGCAGTGTTCTGTAGCAGTGTTCTATAGCAGTGTTCTGTAACAGTGTTCTATAGCAGTGTTCTGCAGCAGTGTTCTATAGCAGTGTTCTGTAACAGTTTTCTGTAGCAGTGTTCTATAGCAGTGTTCTATAACAGTGTTCTATAGCAGTGTTCTGTAACAGTGTTCTGTAACAGTGTTCTATAGCAGTGTTCTGTAGCAGTGTTCTGTAACATTGTTCTGTAGCAGTGTTCTGTAACAGTGTTCTATAGCAGTGTTCTGTAGCAGTGTTCTGTAGCAGTGTTCTGTAACAGTGTTCTGTAACAGTGTTCTGTAGCAGTGTTCTGTAGCAGTGTTCTGTAACAGTGTTCTGTAACAGTGTTCTATAGCAGTGTTCTGTAGCAGTGTTCTGTAACAGTGTTCTGTAGCAGTGTTCTGTAGCAGTGTTCTGTAACAGTGTTCTGTAACAGTGTTCTGTAACAGTGTTCTGTAGCAGTGTTCTGTAACAGTGTTCTGTAGCAGTGTTCTGTAGCAGTGTTCTGTAGCAGTGTTCTGTAGCAGTGTTCTGTAGCAGTGTTCTGTAGCAGTGTTCTATAGCAGTGTTCTGTAGCAGTGTTCTGTAGCAGTGTTCTGTAGCAGTGTTCTGTAGCAGTGTTCTATAGCAGTGTTCTGTAACAGTGTTCTATAGCAGTGTTCTGTAACAGTGTTCTGTAGCAGTGTTCTGTAGCAGTGTTCTGTAGCAGTGTTCTAACAGTGTTCTGTAACAGTGTTCTGTAACAGTGTTCTATAGCAGTGTTCTGTAGCAGTGTTCTGTAGCAGTGTTCTGTAACAGTGTTCTGTAGCAGTGTTCTGTAGCAGTGTTCTGTAGCAGTGTTCTGTAGCAGTGTTCTGTAACAGTGTTCTGTAACAGTGTTCTGTAGCAGTGTTCTGTAACAGTGTTCTGTAACAGTGTTCTGTAGCAGTGTTCTGTAGCAGTGTTCTGTAACAGTGTTCTATAGCAGTGTTCTGTAGCAGTGTTCTGTAGCAGTGTTCTGTAACAGTGTTCTGTAACAGTGTTCTGTAGCAGTGTTCTATAGCAGTGTTCTGTAGCAGTGTTCTGTAACAGTGTTCTGTAGCAGTGTTCTGTAGCAGTGTTCTGTAGCAGTGTTCTGTAACAGTGTTCTAGCAGTGTTCTGTAACAGTGTTCTATAGCAGTGTTCTGTAACAGTGTTCTATAGCAGTGTTCTGTAACAGTGTTCTATAGCAGTGTTCTGTAACAGTGTTCTGTAGCAGTGTTCTGTAACAGTGTTCTGTAGCAGTGTTCTGTAGCAGTGTTCTATAGCAGTGTTCTGTAGCAGTGTTCTGTAGCAGTGTTCTGTAGCAGTGTTCTGTAGCAGTGTTCTGTAGCAGTGTTCTATAGTGTTCTGTAGCAGTGTTCTGTAGCAGTGTTCTGTAACAGTGTTCTGTAGCAGTGTTCTGTAACAGTGTTCTGTAGCAGTGTTCTGTAGCAGTGTTCTGTAGCAGTGTTCTATAGCAGTGTTCTGTAGCAGTGTTTCTGCAGCAGTGTTCTGTAGCAGTGTTCTGTAGCAGTGTTCTATAGCAGTGTTCAGTGTTCTATAGCAGTGTTCTGTAGCAGTGTTCTATAGCAGTGTTCTGTAGTGCAGTGTTCTGTAACAGTGTTCTATAGCAGTGTTCTGTAGCAGTGTTCTGTAGTGTGTTCTGTAGCAGTGTTCTGTAACAGTGTTCTGTAGCAGTGTTCTGTAGCAGTGTTCTATAGTGTTCTGCAGTGTTCTGTAGCAGTGTTCTGTAGCAGTGTTCTATAGCAGTGTTCTGTGTTCAGTGTTCTAGTGTTCTGTAGCAGTGTTCTGTAGCAGTGTTCTGTAGCAGTGTTCTGTAGCAGTGTTCTATAGCAGTGTTCTGTAGCAGTGTTCTATAGCAGTGTTCTGTTAACAGTGTTCTATAGCAGTGTTCTGTGTTCAGTGTTCTGTAGCAGTGTTCTATAGCAGTGTTCTGTAACAGTGTTCTGTAGCAGTGTTCTATAGCAGTGTTCTATAGCAGTGTTCTGTAACAGTGTTCTGTAGCAGTGTTCTGTAGCAGTGTTCTGTAGCAGTGTTCTATAGCAGTGTTCTGTAGCAGTGTTCTAGCAGTGTTCTATAGCAGTGTTCTGTAGTGTTCAGTGTTCTGTAACAGTGTTCTATAGCAGTGTTCTGTAACAGTGTTCTGTAGCAGTGTTCTGTAGCAGTGTTCTATAGCAGTGTTCTGTAGCAGTGTTCTGCAGCAGTGTTCTATAGCAGTGTTCTGTAGCAGTGTTCTGTAGCAGTGTTCTGTAACAGTGTTCTGTAGCAGTGTTCTGTAGCAGTGTTCTGTAGCAGTGTTCTATAGCAGTGTTCTGTAGCAGTGTTCTGTAGCAGTGTTCTGTAGCAGCAGTGTTCTCAGTGTTCTATAGCAGTGTTCTGTAGCAGTGTTCTATAGCAGTGTTCTGTAGCAGTGTTCTGTAACAGTGTTCTGTAGCAGTGTTCTGTAACAGTGTTCTATAGCAGTGTTCTGTAGCAGTGTTCTGTAGCAGTGTTCTGTAACAGTGTTCTGTAACAGTGTTCTGTAGCAGTGTTCTGTAGCAGTGTTCTGTAGCAGTGTTCTGTAACAGTGTTCTGTAGCAGTGTTCTGTAGCAGTGTTCTGTAGCAGTGTTCTGTAACAGTGTTCTGTAGCAGTGTTCTGTAGCAGTGTTCTGTAGCAGTGTTCTGTAGCAGTGTTCTGTAGCAGTGTTCTGTAGCAGTGTTCTATAGCAGTGTTCTGTAGCAGTGTTCTGTAGCAGTGTTCTATAGCAGTGTTCTGTAACAGTGTTCTGTAACAGTGTTCTGTAACAGTGTTCTGTAACAGTGTTCTATAGCAGTGTTCTGTAACAGTGTTCTGTAGCAGTGTTCTGTAACAGTGTTCTAGCAGTGTTCTGTAGCAGTGTTCTGTAGCAGTGTTCTGTAACAGTGTTCTGTAGCAGTGTTCTGTAACAGTGTTCTGTAGCAGTGTTCTGTAACAGTGTTCTATAGCAGTGTTCTGTAGCAGTGTTCTGTAGCAGTGTTCTGTAACAGTGTTCTGTAACAGTGTTTCTATAGCAGTGTTCTGTAGCAGTGTTCTGTAGCAGTGTTCTGTAACAGTGTTCTGTCAGCAGTGTTAACAGTGTTCTGTAGCAGTGTTCTGTAACAGTGTTCTATAGCAGTGTTCTGTAACAGTGTTCTGTAGCAGTGTTCTGTAGCAGTGTTCTGTAACAGTGTTCTATAGCAGTGTTCTGTAACAGTGTTCTGTAGCAGTGTTCTGTAACAGTGTTCTGTAACAGTGTTCTGTAACAGTGTTCTGTAGCAGTGTTCTGTAACAGTGTTCTGTAACAGTGTTCTGTAGCAGTGTTCTATAGCAGTGTTCTGTAACAGTGTTCTGTAACAGTGTTCTGCAGTGTTCTGTAGCAGTGTTCTGTAACAGTGTTCTGTAGTGTTCAGTGTTCTGTAGCAGTGTTCTGTAACAGTGTTCTGTAACAGTGTTCTGTAACAGTGTTCTGTAACAGTGTTCTGTAGCAGTGTTCTGTAACAGTGTTCTGTAGCAGTGTTCTGTAACAGTGTTCTGTAGCAGTGTTCTGTAGCAGTGTTCTGTAGCAGTGTTCTATAGCAGTGTTCTGTAGCAGTGTTCTGTAGCAGTGTTCTGTAACAGCAGTGTTCTAGCAGTGTTCTGTAGCAGTGTTCTGTAGCAGTGTTCTGTAACAGTGTTCTATAGCAGTGTTCTGTAACAGTGTTCTGTAGCAGTGTTCTATAGCAGTGTTCTGTAACAGTGTTCTGTAGCAGTGTTCTGTAGCAGTGTTCTGTAGCAGTGTTCTGTAGCAGTGTTCTGTCGCAGTGTTCTGTAGCAGTGTTCTGTAGCAGTGTTCTGTAACAGTGTTCTGTAGCAGTGTTCTGTAGCAGTGTTCTGTAGCAGTGTTCTGTTAGCAGTGTTCTGTAGCAGTGTTCTGTAACAGTGTTCTGTAGCAGTGTTCTGTAGCAGTGTTCTGTAACAGTGTTCTGTAACAGTGTTCTGTAGTGTTCTATAGCAGTGTTCTGTAGCAGTGTTCTGTAACAGTGTTCTGTAACAGTGTTCTGTAGCAGTGTTCTGTAGCAGTGTTCTGTAACAGTGTTCTGTAGCAGTGTTCTGTAGCAGTGTTCTGTAACAGTGTTCTGTAAGCAGTGTTCAGTGTTCTGTAGCAGTGTTCTGTAGCAGTGTTCTGTAACAGTGTTCTGTAACAGTGTTCTGTAACAGTGTTCTGTAGCAGTGTTCTGTAGCAGTGTTCTGTAACAGTGTTCTATGGCAGTGTTATGTAACAGTGTTCTATAGCAGTGTTCTGTAACAGTGTTCTATAGCAGTGTTCTGTAACAGTGTTCTGTAGCAGTGTTCTGTAACAGTGTTCTATAGCAGTGTTCTATAGCAGTGTTCTGTAGCAGTGTTCTGTAGCAGTGTTCTGTAGCAGTGTTCTGTAGCAGTGTTCTGTAGCAGTGTTCTATAGCAGTGTTCTGTAACAGTGTTCTGTAGCAGTGTTCTGTAGCAGTGTTCTGTAACAGTGTTCTGTAACAGTGTTCTGTAGCAGTGTTCTGTAGCAGTGTTCTGTAACAGTGTTCTGTAACAGTGTTCTGTAGCAGTGTTCTGTAACAGTGTTCTGTAGCAGTGTTCTGTAACAGTGTTCTGTAGCAGTGTTCTGTAGCAGTGTTCTGTAACAGTGTTCTGTAACAGTGTTCTATAGCAGTGTTCTGTAGCAGTGTTCTGTAACAGTGTTCTGTAACAGTGTTCTGTAACAGTGTTCTGTAGCAGTGTTCTGTAACAGTGTTCTGTAACAGTGTTCTGTAACAGTGTTCTGTAACAGTGTTCTATAGCAGTGTTCTGTAACAGTGTTCTATAGCAGTGTTCTGTAACAGTGTTCTATAGCAGTGTTCTGTAACAGTGATCTATAGCAGTGTTCTGTAACAGTGTTCTATAGCAGTGTTCTGTAACAGTGTTCTATAGCAGGGTTCTATAGGAGTGTTCTGTAGCAGTGTTCTATAGCAGTGTTCTGTAACAGTGTTCTGTAGCAGTGTTCTGTAGCAGTGTTCTGTCACAGTGTTCTATAGCAGTGTTCTATAGCAGTGTTCTGTAGCAGTGTTTGTCTGTCTGTGTGTGTGTGCACATACACACGTGTGTGTGTGTGGTGCTGCCAAAAGTTTCCAACATGACGTGATCTAGCTGTGTCCCTGCTCTCCCTCTTCCACCTCTTCCCCCACTGGTTTAAAAGGCCACACAGACACACACAGGAAGACACACACACATACCAGAAGGTGGAGCCATGCTCTGACATAACTTTGCTATTTTGTGATTCTTTTGTCATTTATTTAAAAAAAAAAAAATCACAAAAATGTATCCGCTATAATTTCTCACAACCGACAAGTACTTTTGGAATATCAGATCGGCAGTTACTTAACTCAATTCCAGCTTCAACTTCGACTTCGACTCATCTGCCCTGATCTCTTTCTGTAATTCCGACACAATACCGGCATTAGAGAGGCAAGAGAGGGGGGGTTCTGGCAAGATTAAGGTGAAGGGAAAACCGGCGACCTCTTCCCTCCAGTCACTTGATAATAAGATGGATGACCTCCAATCGTGGGTTTGCTACCAACGGGACTCACTGAAACTGCAATATGCTCTGCTTTTCTGAAACTTGGCTCTTGGACAAGATACCACCCATGGTTATTCAACTCGATGAATTCTTCATTCACTGTGCAGAAAGGACAGTGGAGTCAGGGAAATCGAGAGTGGGAGGGGTTCATCAACAACAACTGGTGTGCTGACTCGAACGCAGTGGAGATGTCGACCCATTGTTCACCCCTCTTGGAATACCTGATGGTCAAATGGCGACCCTTCTTCTTTTGAGCTGTTATTGTGACTGTTGTGTAAATTCCACCTCAGGACAAGAAAAATAACAAGCTGGCACTTAACGAACTGTATGAGGCTATAAACTAGCAGGAAAACTTACATCCAGAGCTTGCTTTTCTGGGCGACACGTCTCCCTCGCCACTAGGGGCGATAAAGTCCTAGACCACTGTTATTCTACCCACAAGCAATTATACAAGGCTCTCCCTCGTCCGCCATTTGGCAAATCCGATCATGACTCTGTGCTCCTGCTTCCTGTTTACAAGCAGAAGACATTACACATTCACTGTCACTCCAGCACACATACAAACACTCACTTGATAATTTGCTCACACACGCATAATATGCACATACATTTATACTGACTCTGCACACACCCAGTCACATACAATCATCATATACGCTGCTGCTACTCTGTTTATCATATATCCTGATGCCTATTCACCTTACCCCTATGTATATCTACCTCTATAACTCCAGTATCCCTGTCACCTTACTCCTATACATATCTACCTCTATAACTCCAGTATCCATGTCACCTTACCCCTATACATATCCACCTCTATAACTCCAGTATCTCTGTCACCTTACTCCTATACATATCTACCTCTGTAGCTCCAGTATCCCTGTCACCTTACTCCTATACATATATACCTCTATTACTCCAGTATCTCTGTCACCTTACTCCTATACATATCTACCTCTATTACTCCAGTATCTCTGTCACCTTACTCCTATACATATCTACCTCTATTACTCCAGTATCCCTGTCACCTTACTCCTATACATATCTACCTCTATTACTCCAGTATCCCTGTCACCTTACTCCTATACATATCTACCTCTATTACTCCAGTATCTCTGTCACCTTACTCCTATACATATCTACCTCTATTACTCCAGTATCTCTGTCACCTTACTCCTATACATATCTACCTCTATTACTCCAGTATCTCTGTCACCTTACTCCTATACATATCCACCTCTATAACTCCAGTATCCCTGTCACCTTACTCCTATACATATCTACCTCTATAACTCCAGTATCCCTGCACATTGTAAATATGATACTGGAACTGACTGACCACGTACAGTGCATTCGGAAAGTATTCAGACCCCTTGACTTTTTCCACATTTTGTTACTTTACAGCCTTATTCTAAAATGGATTAAATAAAAACATTTCCTCATCAATCTACACATAATATCCCATAATGACAAAGTAAAAACTGGTTTTTAGACATTTTTGCAAATGTATTCAAAACAGAAATACCTTATTTACATAAGTATTCAGAACCTTTGCTATGAGACTCGAAATGGAGCTCAGGTTTCCATTGATCATCCTTGAGATCATGAGGTCATTGAGATCATCCTTGAGATCCTTGAGATGTTTCTACAACTTGATTGTGGAGTCCACCTGTGGTAAATTCAATTGATTGGACATGATTTGGAAAGGCACACACCTGTCTATAAGGTCCCACTGTTGACAGTGCATGTCAGAGCAAAAAGGAATTGTCCATAGGGATCCGATACAGGATTGTGTTGAGGCAACATATCTGGGGAAGGGTACCAAACCCAGTGGCCTCCAATATTCTTAAATTGAACCACCAAGACTCTTCCTAGAGCAATCAGGGGATAAGAGCCTTGGTCAGGGAGGTGACTAAGAATTCGATGGTCACTCTGACAGAGCTCCAGAGTTCATCTGTGGAGATGGCAGAACCTTCCAGAAGGACAACCATCTCTGCAGCACTCCACCAATCAGGCCTTTATGGTAGAGTGGCCAGACGTAAACCACTCCTCAGCAAAAGGCACATGACAGCCCGCTTGGTGTTTGCCAAAAGGCACCCAAAGGACTCTCAGACCATGAAAAACAAGATTCTCTGGTCTGATGAAACCAAGATTGAACTCTTTGGCCTGAATGCCAAGCGTCACGTCTGGAGGAAACCTGGCATCATCTGTACGGTGAAGCATGGTGGTGGACCATACAGAGATGGGCACCCTGGCAAAAAGGATTTGGGGCATTTGGAAATGATTTTAACTTAAATATTATGTATTCATAGAGTACTGTAAATACCATTGGAGGCTTCTCAGAGGAGGAAGGGGAGGACCATCCTCCTTAATGAATTAAATAAAAATATTGAGAATTTTAGATAAAACTACACAAAATATATTCACATCACCAAATAATTGATTGAAAACTAGGTCTACAGTAGCCTCTATAGCACTCTGTAGGGTAGCACCATGGTGTAGCTGGAGGACAGCTAGCTTCCGTCCTCCTCTGTGTACATCGGGCTCCCAAGTGGCGCAGCGGTCTACGACACTGCATCTCAGTGCTAGAGGGGTCACTACAGGCTGTATTCCGGGCTGTATTACAATCGGACATGATTGGGAGTCCCATAGGGTTGCGTCGTCCAGGTTAGGTTTTGGCTGGGGCAGGCTGTCATTATAAATAAGAATACAGGTGACAGGGGTACTGGAGTTATAGAAGGTTAAGTAAAAAAATAAAACATTGACTTCAATACAAAACCTAGGAACATCATGGTTCTCACCCCCTTCCATTGACTTACACAGTAATTATGGCAGCTTCTGGAGGGTGTCCTCCATACTATCCAACCTCTTGCAGCATGAACTGACATGTTGTCCACCCAATCAAGGATCAGAAAATGAATCTAGTACTGAAAGCATAAGCTACATCTAGCTAGCACTGCAGTGCATAACATGTGGTCAGTAGTTGACTCAACTAAGACAATAGTTGAACAGTTTTGAACAAATTCATGTCTTCAACAATGAAGGAGAAGCAAGAGAGAGCGATAGCTATATTTTGTCTTTTTTTTCAGTTTCACTTACTTAGCTAGCTAGTTTAGGTTACTCAAACACCCTACTCAAATAGAGGGATGTTATGTTAGCTAGCTGGCTATGATTATCCAACGCTGCTAGTATGATAACAACGATGTAGGCTGTGTGTAGCGGTTAGAAGTTACGATATGGTTTGGCTTGGAAAGGTAGCAGCCTAAACCTATCAATGTTACATTGAACTGGGTGAATGGAATATGAATGGCAGTTATCCAGTGTGCTGTAATAGAAATAAGGCCATATTCTCATTCCAAAAAATTGTCGTCCTCCTTCGTCTTAAACGGTACCGACCGCCACTGATAAACACATATTCAACACACACAGTAAGGCGTTGGTGTTGTAAATACATGTTAAACACTCCCGTGGAGCCTCCTGGGCTGCTGTTTCCTGTTACAGGCTGGAGATTACATGTTAAACACTCCCGTGGAGCCTCCTGGGCTGCTGTTTCCTGTTACAGGCTGGAGATTACATGTTAAACACTCCCGTGGAGCCTCCTGGGCTGCTGTTTCCTGTTACAGGCTGGAGATTACATGTTAAACACTCCCGTTGAGCCTCCTGGGCTGCTGTTTCCTGTTACAGGCTGGAGATTTTCCATCCCCGTGGCAAAAGCAGGCTACATTTGGAATTCCAGTCGAGCCCAAGGCCCCCGGTCCATCCAGTGAGGAATGCTGCAGTTTGTCATCATTCCATTCCCAGTCTTCCTCATAACCCTCCTGCTTTCACTCTCTCTCTCTTTCTCTCACACACACACATACATACACACACAATAGACATAACCGTACCCATACACACATACACAACATGCACAAATTCCCACAAATAGACACACCGTTTACAAACACAAACATACATACAGACACTTAGGCTGCCACAAAACCTTTGCTTCCTGCCTCTTGTGTAACAACTTCCTATTTCAGATGAGGGGAAGTGACGTCAGGGTCAGGGCGGGAGAGGGAGACGCCTATGGCGGGTGGATTGTGTGTGTGTGTGCGTCAAAGCCATAGAGATCCTCAGAGATCCTGTATGTATTGAATAGGGCTGGGAATGACCAGGGACCTCGCGATACAATATTGTCAACATGCTTAGGTGCCGATACGATATGTATTGCAATTCTCACGATTCTATATGTATTGCAATTCTATACTGTGATTTTATTGCGATTTGATGTTCCAAACATATTTCTTACCATATGTCTGTTGCAGAGGGATAGGAGAGAGCCATGAGAAAACGAGTTTTGATCAGTCATGGAAATAACAATACTGAAAACAAATTGGCTCCCTATTAAAAAAGAAGATGGAGAACAAGATATGAAGGAAAAATACTGTCATTTTGGTGCAGGTACAGCCAACTAGCACAACAATAATATTACAACATTGTCAAAACGATACCATATATTGTCAATTATAAACCGGGTGGTTCGAGCCCTGAATTCTGATTGGCTAAAAATACTTTTTACTGTTCTAATTACGTTGGTGACCAGTTTTTAATAGCAATAATGCACCTTGGGGGATTGTGGTATATGGCTAATATACCACTGCTACGGGATGTATCCAGGCACTTCACATTGCGTTGTGTATAAGAACAGCCCTTAGCCATGGTATATTGGACATATACCACACCCTCTCGGGCCTTATAGCTTAAAAATAATATCCCGATATGTAACTGTATTGATTCCATTCCCTCACCATTAGTATTGATGTCGATGGGGACAGCATGGCTGGTTCCTCTGAGCCTTGCGTCATCTCCATTGTTCTCTGTAAGGACACTCAGCTAATGATGTCACTCACTGCTGGATGGCTCTGACCACAGTGCTGCCTTACACACACACATACACACACACACACACACACACACACACACACACACACACAGACATACACGCACTGTTCTGTCCTGTCTCTCACACTCTGTTTTGCTGCAGTGACAGGAAAGCACACCCTAACCCAGTGCGCTGAGATATCCACTGTCCCCATCTCCGCCCAAACACAGCCCTCCTGGGGATAGATGTTGATATAGATGTTTATTTTTACACTGACATGACTTTACCCAGAATATATCTTCTGGTGCAGGGCTCTTCAACTCTTACCCTACGAGGTCCAGAGTACTGCTGCTTTTCTGTTCTACCTGACTATTTGCACACACTTGGGGTCCCAGGTCTAAATCAGTTCCTGATCAGAGGGCAAGAATGAAAAAGAAAGCAGTGGAACTGGCTTTGAGGTCCAGATTTGAATTGATGGGTTCTAGTGCCATAGGTCAGTTGGACGGATTCTAAAAAGACTCACATTGTCCTGTAACGCTTTTTCTAAAGTATCTTTCTGACCAAACTTGCCTGCAGGAAAATTTGAATTGACAGGTGTATAAAATCAACCACACAGTCATGTGATGAGAGAACTCGATCCCCATTCACTGGCAAGAGGGAGAGCTTGGTTTGCTGTTTTGAAGGGTTTGTTGTTCTGAAAGTGTATTGGAAAGTTTCTTAGTGGCTAGCTAAAATTTTATTTTGGATCCCGCGATGCAGTTGGCATCAGTTGCTGGGACCACTAGTCTCTGTCCAGTGATCCTGCCGACCAAAGCTGGGTCTGAGGAGCTATTTGGCTTAGCAGCTAGCCTAGCTGTTAGCTAGCTGCCTATCAAGCCAGCATGGTTTTCTTGGGGGCTTGAATGCAGCCTGTGACGTGGTTACCCATTGTGGCTGGGACTGAGGATTGTACCGGGTTTGTGGCTGGGACTGCGGATTGTACCGGGTTTGTGGCTGGGACTGCGGATTGTACCGGGTTTGTGGCTGGGACTGAGGATTGTACCTGATTTGTGGCTGGGACTGAGGATTGTACCTGGTTTGTGGCTGGGACTGCGGATTGTACCGGGTTTGTGGCTGGGACTGAGGATTGTACCTGGTTTGTGGCTGGGACTGAGGATTGTACCTGGTTTGTGGCTGGGACTGCGGATTGTACCGGGTTTGTGGCTGGGACTGAGGATTGTACCTGGTTTGTGGCTGGGACTGAGGATTGTACCTGGTTTGTGGCTGGGACTGCGGATTGTACCGGGTTTGTGGCTGGGACTGCGGATTGTACCGGGTTTATGGCTGGGACTGAGGATTGTACCTGGTTTGTGGCTGGGACTGAGGATTGTACCTGGTTTGTGGCTGGGACTGCGGATTGTACCTGGTTTGTGGCTGGGACTGAGGATTGTACCTGGTTTGTGGCTGGGACTGAGGATTGTACCTGGTTTGTGGCTGGGACTGCGGATTGTACCGGGTTTGTGGCTGGGACTGCGGATTGTACCGGGTTTATGGCTGGGACTGCGGATTGTACTTGGTTTGTGGCTGGGACTGAGGATTGTACCTGGTTTGTGGCTGGGACTGAGTATTGTACCTGGTTTGTGGCTGGGACTGCGGATTGTACCTGGTTTGTGGCTGGGACTGAGGATTGTACCTGGTTTGTGGCTGGGACTGAGGATTGTACCTGGTTTGTGGCTGGGACTGCGGATTGTACCTGGTTTATGGCTGGGACTGCGGATTGTACCTGGTTTGTGGCTGGGACTGAGGATTGTACCTGGTTTGTGGCTGGGACTGAGGATTGTACCTGGTTTGTGGCTGGGACTGCGGATTGTACCTGGTTTATGGCTGGGACTGCGGATTGTACCTGGTTTGTGGCTGGGACTGAGGATTGTACCTGGTTTGTGGCTGGGACTGAGGATTGTACCTGGTTTGTGGCTGGGACTGCGGATTGTACCTGGTTTATGGCTGGGACTGCGGATTGTACCTGGTTTGTGGCTGGGACTGAGGATTGTACCTGGTTTGTGGCTGGGACTGAGGATTGTACCTGGTTTGTGGCTGGGACTGCGGATTGTACCGGGTTTGTGGCTGGGACTGAGGATTGTACCTGGTTTGTGGCTGGGACTGAGGATTGTACCTGGTTTGTGGCTGGGACTGCGGATTGTACCGGGTTTGTGGCTGGGACTGCGGATTGTACCGGGTTTATGGCTGGGACTGAGGATTGTACCTGGTTTGTGGCTGGGACTGAGGATTGTACCTGGTTTGTGGCTGGGACTGCGGATTGTACCTGGTTTGTGGCTGGGACTGAGGATTGTACCTGGTTTGTGGCTGGGACTGAGGATTGTACCTGGTTTGTGGCTGGGACTGCGGATTGTACCTGGTTTATGGCTGGGACTGCGGATTGTACCTGGTTTGTGGCTGGGACTGAGGATTGTACCTGGTTTGTGGCTGGGACTGAGGATTGTACCTGGTTTGTGGCTGGGACTGCGGATTGTACCTGGTTTATGGCTGGGACTGCGGATTGTACCTGGTTTGTGGCTGGGACTGAGGATTGTACCTGGTTTGTGGCTGGGACTGAGGATTGTACCTGGTTTGTGGCTGGGACTGCGGATTGTACCGGGTTTGTGGCTGGGACTGAGGATTGTACCTGGTTTGTGGCTGGGACTGAGGATTGTACCTGGTTTGTGGCTGGGACTGCGGATTGTACCGGTTTGTGGCTGGGACTGCGGATTGTACCGGGTTTATGGCTGGGACTGAGGATTGTACCTGGTTTGTGGCTGGGACTGAGGATTGTACCTGGTTTGTGGCTGGGACTGCGGATTGTACCTGGTTTGTGGCTGGGACTGAGGATTGTACCTGGTTTGTGGCTGGGACTGAGGATTGTACCTGGTTTGTGGCTGGGACTGCGGATTGTACCTGGTTTGTGGCTGGGTTTGTGGCTGGGACTGCGGATTGTACCGGGTTTATGGCTGGGACTGCGGATTGTACTTGGTTTGTGGCTGGGACTGAGGATTGTACCTGGTTTGTGGCTGGGACTGAGTATTGTACCTGGTTTGTGGCTGGGACTGCGGATTGTACCTGGTTTGTGGCTGGGACTGAGGATTGTACCTGGTTTGTGGCTGGGACTGAGGATTGTACCTGGTTTGTGGCTGGGACTGCGGATTGTACCTGGTTTATGGCTGGGACTGCGGATTGTACCTGGTTTGTGGCTGGGACTGAGGATTGTACCTGGTTTGTGGCTGGGACTGAGGATTGTACCTGGTTTGTGGCTGGGACTGCGGATTGTACCTGGTTTATGGCTGGGACTGCGGATTGTACCTGGTTTGTGGCTGGGACTGAGGATTGTACCTGGTTTGTGGCTGGGACTGAGGATTGTACCTGGTTTGTGGCTGGTACTGAGGATTGTACCTGGTTTGTGGCTGGGACTGAGTATTGTACCTGGTTTGTGGCTGGGACTGAGGATTGTACTTGGTTTGTGGCTGGGACTGAGGATTGTACTTGGTTTGTGGCTGGGACTGAGGATTGTACTTGGTTTGTGGCTGGGACTGAGGATTGTACCTGGTTTGTAGCTGGGACTGAGGATTGTACCTGGTTTGTGGCTGGGACTGAGGATTGTACCTGGTTTGTGGCTGGGACTGAGGATTGTACCTGGTTTGTGGCTGGGACTGAGTATTGTACCTGGTTTGTGGCTGGGACTGCGGATTGTACCTGGTTTGTGGCTGGGACTGAGGATTGTACCTGGTTTGTGGCTGGGACTGAGGATTGTACCTGGTTTGTGGCTGGGACTGGGACTGGATTGTACCTGGTTTATGGCTGGGACTGAGGATTGTACCTGGTTTGTGGCTGGGACTGAGGATTGTACCTGGTTTGTGGCTGGGACTGAGGATTGTACCTGGTTTGTGGCTGGGACTGCGGATTGTACCTGGTTTATGGCTGGGACTGCGGATTGTACCTGGTTTGTGGCTGGGACTGAGGATTGTACCTGGTTTGTGGCTGGGACTGAGGATTGTACCTGGTTTGTGGCTGGGACTGAGGATTGTACCTGGTTTGTGGCTGGGACTGAGTATTGTACCTGGTTTGTGGCTGGGACTGAGGATTGTACTTGGTTTGTGGCTGGGACTGAGGATTGTACTTGGTTTGTGGCTGGGACTGAGGATTGTACTTGGTTTGTGGCTGGGACTGAGGATTGTACCTGGTTTGTGGCTGGGACTGAGGATTGTACTTGGTTTGTGGCTGGGACTGAGGATTGTACTTGGTTTGTGGCTGGGACTGAGGATTGTACCTGGTTTGTGGCTGGGACTGAGTATTGTACCTGGTTTGTGGCTGGGACTGAGGATTGTACCTGGTTTGTGGCTGGGACTGAGGATTGTACCTGGTTTGTGGCTGGGACTGAGGATTGTACTTGGTTTGTGGCTGGGACTGAGGATTGTACCTGGTTTGTGGCTGGGACTGAGGATTGTACCTGGTTTGTGGCTGGGACTGAGGATTGTACTTGGTTTGTGGCTGGGACTGCGGATTGTACCTGGTTTGTGGCTGGGACTGAGGATTGTACCTGGTTTGTGGCTGGGACTGAGGATTGTACCTGGTTTGTGGCTGGGACTGAGGATTGTACCTGGTTTGTGGCTGTTTAGATCCCTGCTGATTGTTGTTTAAATCCTCCCTGTGACCACCTGCCCTGTCTGGAACTGTGAGGAGTAACAGTGGAACAAGGCGGAACAACATGGAATCTCCACATGATACCTGGACGTAGACTGAGGACAAAGTGAGGGAAATGATCTCTGAGAAATTGAAAATGGACCACAGGAAGATTGAGGTGGAGCGCGCCCACAGGACTGGAAAACCTACCACCGGCCCAGGTGACAGGCCCAGGTGACAGGCCCAGGTGACAGGCCCAGGCCAATAGTGGTCAAGTTCTCGAGGACGAGGTAGCTGTTCTGGAAAGAGCCAAGAATTTGAGAGGAACGTTTATCTTCCTCAACGAGTACTATCCTGAAGCTGTGCGCCAGTAGAGGAAATAACTTTTCCCAGCCATGAAAGCTGCCAGAGCCTCGTGGGGACATTGCTTACATCCGCTATGACAGGCTCATTGTCCACCCTCCCTCCAAAACCCTGGAAGGGATGAGAGCCACGCCTATGTGTTCGTAGCTTCAACCCTGCAGCACACACCAATTGATTCATGCTGAATGTATCTTTTTTTAAATCTTGCTTTGATGCTCTTTTCCATACTATAGATCCCCATTAGCAACAGCTGTATGTCATAAATGTTACGTTTTTGCCAAGGAGATCTTAGTTGCGCAAATTTACATCTAACTAAGATATTGCAGTATTTCTTAATGAAAAGATGTGCATGAAAACAAGTCGTCTCTCGTTGAATTACAACAAAGACTTTATTGAAGAATCCCTACATTTGACAAATCACTGACGAACTGGTTTTTTGTTTGCCCGAACAGCTGGGGAAAAAAACATACCGAAGTCTAAAACTAACAAAATGTCACAAAATGTTGTGATAATATATGCACAAACTCTTCCGAACTCTTTCAGCTGTGAAGGTTGCACTGTGAACTGTGTGTGTGTGTGTGTGTGTGTGTGTGTGTGTGTGTGTGTGTGTGTGTGTGTGTGTGTGTGTGTGTGTGTGTGTGTGTGTGTGTGTGTGTGTGTGTGTGTGTGTGCGTATCCATCTGGCGTAAACAGGGAGGTTGTAGACCTAAAGACAGTGGGGTGGTCACGGTTACGGTCCATGGTAGTCCTCTTTCTGTCGACAGAGAAAGACAGAAAGAGGAAAGGATGAAGAAAGAGAAGATGTCTCTCTGTCTCTCTAAGCTTTATTATCATTTGATTCAATATTTACCTTCATAAAGCTTTCAATGTCCTTTTACATGAAATCAATATCTGCTTCTCAATACATAGTGACCAACCCACTGTGCTACAGCTTCCTATAAGCATTACAATGATTAAACCATCCGTTATGCAAGAGTACACCCACCCTGATAGACAGTCTGCTCTAGGGAAATTAGACCTGAGTCACACACACATGTCCACACACACACAGACACACACACACACACACACACACACACACACACACACACACACACACACACACACACACACACACACACACACACACACATGTCCACAGACACAATGACATAACCATTTAACCAACCCCAATCCCCCGTTATCATATGGTAAACAGACACACACACACACACACACACATGTCCACACACACACACAGACACAATGACGTAACCATTTAACCAACCCCAATCCCCCGTTATCATATGGTAAACAGACACACACACACACACACATACACCTTCCCCTATCCACAAACTCTGATGTGGATAAACACACATGCAAACATACGGTACACACACACACACCATCTCCTCCACACACACACACACACACACACACACACACACACACACACACACACACACTGTCACCTCCACACACCAGTGAGCACCTCAAACAGGGATTCTGAAGAAGCTCATCTGGCTGGTGAGAGGCCGTATGGTCCTGACTGGCCCCCTATGGAGTGTGTGATGGCTTTCCCTACCCCCTGCCTGCCTGTGTGTGTGTCTGTGTCTGTGTGTGTGTGTGTGTGTGTGTGTGTGTGTGTGTGTGTGTCTGTGTCTGTGTGTGTGTGTGTGTGTGTGTGTGTGTGTGTGTGTGTGTGTGTGTGTGTCTGTGTCTGTGTCTGTGTCTGTGTCTGTGTCTCTGTGTCTCTGTGTGTCTGTGTCTCTGTGTCTGTGTGTGTGTGTGTGTGTGTGTGTGTGTGTCATGTCCCACTGTGTGTGATGGAGTTTACGTCTGTGCAGTCTGTTTCTCCCAGGCCTATCTCATGGGGGGGTAGATTAGATGGGGAGGGCGACTAGCATCAATCATCCTAGAATACAATTTAACCACCAGAGGTTACTGTCTTAGTATTACACACACACACACACACACACACACACACACACACACACACACACACACACACACACTTTTTACAATCCTACTACCCTCCAGCATACTGACCCCTTCTCTGTGGGGGACTATCTCACCAACCCTCCCCCTCTACCCCTCTATCAATTACATTTCAATGTAAAGGCTTTATTGGCATGAGAAACATACAGTTGAAGTCGGAAGTTTACATACACCTTAGCCAAATACATTTTAACTCAGTTTGTCACAATTCCTGACATTTAATCCTAGTAAAAATTCCCTGTCTTAGGTCAGTTAGGATCACCACTTTATTTTAAGAATGTGAAATAATGAATAATAGTATAGAGAATGATTTATTCCAGCTTTTATTTCTTTCATCACATTACCACTGGGTCAGAAGTTTACATACACTCAATTAGTATTTGGTAGCATTGCCTTTAAATTGTTTAACTTGGGTCAAATGTTTCAGGTAGCCTTCCACAAGCTTCCCACAATAAATTGGGTGAATTCTGGCCCATTCCTCCTGACAGAGCTGGTGTAACTGAGTCAGATTTGTAGGCCTCCTTGCTCACACACGCTTTTTCAGTTCTGCCCTCTGTCACGACTTCTACCGAAGTCGGTTCCTCTCCTTGTTCGGGCGGTGTTTGGCAGGCGACGTCACCGGTCCTCTAGCCATCACTGATCCATTTTTCACGTTCCATTTGTTTTGTCTTGTTTTCACACACACCTGGTTTCAATTCACACCTAGTTTCAACACACCTGGTTTCAAATTAATTACATGTTGTATATTTTCCCTCTGTTTCCTCCATGTCCTTGTCGGGAATAGTTTATTTGTAAGTACTCGTGCTATGTGTTACTGGTGCGCTACGGGTTTTGTACCCCATGTGTTTGTTGTTTTGTATGCCATTAGTTTTATATATTAAACTGCTCCGGCTGTTCACCAAGTTCTGCTCTCCTGCGTTTGACTTCCCTGCCACCAGTTACACACCCCTTACACCCACAAATGTTCTATACGATTGAGGTCAGGGCTTTGTGATGGCCACTCCAATTCCTTGACTTTGTTGTCCTTAAGACATTTTGCCACAACTTTGGAAGTATGCTTGAGGTCATTGTACATTTGGAAGACCCATTTGCGGCCAAGCTTTAACTTCCTGACTGATGTCTTGAGATGTTGCTTCAATATATCCACATCATTTTCCTGCCTTATGATGCCATATTCTATTTTGTGAAGTGCACCAGTCCCTCCTGCAGCAAAGATGTCACTGGTTTTGAAGGTAGGCCTTGAAATACATCCACAGGTACACCTCCAATTGACTCAAATGATGTCAATTAGCCTATCAGAAGCTTCTAAAGCCATGACATAATTTTCTGGAATTTTCCAAGCTGTTTAAAGGCACAGTCAACTTAGTGTATGTAAATTTCTGACCCACTGGAATTGTGATAGTGAAATAATCTGTCTGTAAACAGAAATTTGTGGAGTGGTTGATAAACGAGTTTAAATGACTCCAACCTAAATGTATGTCATCTTCCGACTTCAACTGTATGTTACCATTGCCAAAGCAAGTGAAGTAGATAATAAACAATACAATACAAATGAACAGTAAACATTACACTCACAAAGTTCCAAAATAGTAAAGACATTTCAAATGTCATATTATGTGTAAATAGTTCAAGTACAAAAGGGAAAATAAATAAACATACATATGGGTTGTATTTACAATGGTGTTTGTTATTCACTGGTTGCCTTTGTCTTGTGGCAACAGCTCACAAATATTGCTGTTGTGGTGGCACACTGTTGTATTTCAGCAAATAGATATGCTAGTTTCTCAAAATTGGGTTTGTTTTCAAATTGATGTGGATCTGTGTAAGCTGAGGGAAATATGTGTCTCTAATATGGTTTTACATTTGGCACGTTAGGAAGTGCAGCTCTGTTTCCACCTCATTTCGTGAGCAGTGTGCACATAGCCTGTCTTCTCTTGAGAGCCAGGTCTGCCTACGGCGGCCTTTCTCAATAGCAAGGCTATGCTCAAAGTCAAAGCTTTCCTCAAGTTTGGGTCAGTCACAATGGCCAGGTATTCTGGCACCTTGTACTCTCTGTTTAGGGCCAAATAGCATTATAGTTTGCTCTGTATTTTTGTAAATTCTTTTCAATGTGTCAGGTAATAATCTTTTTGTTTTCTCATGATTTGGTTGGTTCTACTAGTTTCTTTCCTGGGGCTCTGTGGGGTCTGTCTGTGTTTGTGAGCAGAGCCCCAGGACCAGTTTGCTGAGG
Source organism: Oncorhynchus nerka (assembly GCF_034236695.1). Lineage (NCBI taxonomy): Eukaryota > Metazoa > Chordata > Actinopteri > Salmoniformes > Salmonidae > Oncorhynchus > Oncorhynchus nerka. The sequence goes on along the minus strand of NC_088412.1, from coordinate 15,207,403 downwards.
GGACTCTTCTTCAGAATCAAATCAAATTGTATTGGTCACATACACATATTTAGCAGATAATATTGTGGGTGTAGCGAAATGCTTGTGTTCCTAGCTCCAACGGTGCAGAAATATCTAACAATTTACAACAATACACACAAATCTAAATTAAACGAATGGAGTTAAGAAATATATACATATTAGCATGAGCAATGTTGTTGGCATTGCCTAAAATACAGTAGAATAGAATACAGTATATACATATGAAATGTGTAAAGCAGTATGTAAACATTATTAAAGTGTCTATCTAGTGTTCAATTTTTAAAGTGACCAGTGATTCCATGTCTATGTATATAGGGCAGCAGCCGCTAAGGTGCAGGGTTGAGTATCTGGGTGGTAGCCGGCTAGTCATGGCTATAGAAGCTGTTTTTCAGTCTCTCTGTCCCAGTTTTGAAGCACCTGTACTGACCTCGCCTTCTGGATGGTAGCGGGGTGTAAGGACCGTGGCTCGGTTGGTTGATGTCCTTGGTGACCTTTTTGGCCTTCCTGTGACATCGCGTGATGTAGGTTTCCTGAAGGACAGGCAATGTGCCCCCGGTGATGCGTTGGGGAGACCACTCTCTGGAGAGCCCTGCGGTTGTGGGCTGTGCAGTTGCCGTACCAGGCGGTGATACAGCCCGACAGGATGCTTTCAATTGTGCATCTGTAAAACTTTGTGAGTGTCTTATGGGCCAAGCTGTTGCGCCTTCTTCACCACACTGTCTGTGTGGGGGGACAATTTCAGGTCATCGGTGATGTGTACGTCGAGGAACTTTTCAACTTCTCCACTGTGGTCCCGTCGATGTGGATAGGGGCGTGCTCTCTGCTGTTTCCTGAAGTCCACGATCAGCTCCTTCAGTTGTTGACGTTGAGGGAGAGGTTATTTTCCTGGCACCACTCCTCAGGAGGCGTGCACACCATCCCTCACTTTGTTATGGAATGTTTTGGAGTCACTTCCTTTTAGGTGGCTGTAGAATTGAATGGCTCTTTTCTGGATTTGGATCATTTGCAGGTATCGGCCTAATTCTGCTCTGCATTATATGGTGTTCTACGTTGTAAACTGAGGATATTTTTGCAGAACTCTGCATGCAGAGACTCCATTTGGTTTTGTGAATTATTGGTTGGTGAGCGGACCCCAGAACTCACAACCATAAAGGGCTATGGGTTCTATAACTGATTCAAGTATTTTTAGCCAGATCCTAATTGGTATGTCGAATTGTATGTTCCTTTTGATGGCATAGAAGGCCCTTCTTGCCTTGTCTCTTAGATCGTTCACAGCCTTGTGGAAGTTCCCTGTGGTGCTGATATTATATGTATTATTTGACCTTTAACTAGGCAAGTCAGTTAAGAATGAATTCTTATTTACAACGACAGCCTTCACCGGCCAAATGGGGACGATGCTGGACCAATTGTGCGCCGCCCTATGGGACTCCCAATCACAGCCAGTTGTGATACAGCCTGGAATTGAACCAGGGTGTTTGTAGTGATGCCTCTAGCACTGAAATGCAGTGCCTTAGACTGCTGCACCACTCGGTAGCCCCAAGTATTTTATTTCAAGGTGGCACCGGGATGTTAAGGCCGAGATATGTATAGTTTTTTGTGTGCTCTAGGACAACGGTGTCTAGATGGAATTTGTATAAGTGGTCCTGACAACTGGACCTTTTTTGGAACACCATTATTTTTGTTTTACTGAGATTTACTGTCTTTTGTCTTTTTTTTGCCAATTTTAACCTCACACTTGTTGTTTGTGTACATGGATTTTATAATGTCGTATGGTTTTCGCTTGTGATGCACCAATATGACATTTTTGGCCGATACCGATATCCAATATTTTCCTTGCCCCAAAAAAATGATACTGATATTTAAAATTTTATCGGCCTTTTAAGCATTCTAGTACAGTTAAATAGTTAACACACACACATGGATGCAGCTGTCTAAGGCACTGCATCTCAGTGAAAGAGGCGTCACTACAGTCCCTGGTTTGAATCCAGGCTGCATCACATCCGGCCTTGATTGGGAGTCCCATAGGGCGGCATACAATTGGCCCAGTCTCGTCTGGGTTTGGCCGGGGTTAGGCCGTCATTGTAAATAAGAATTTGTTATTAACTGACTTGCCTAGTTAAATAAAGGTTACACACACACCACACTGACCAAAAAGTTATTTTGTTGGCATTTACGTATGTCCCCATTACCAGTAAAACATCATCAAAACCTATTTCTTTCACTTACTTTCTGTGCTGTTTCGTTGTTCATTTGTTCAGTCATTTCATTCTCAACCAGGATTTCTATGGAACTCTGTTTGGGTCTTTGCATGTGAACAAAATATACTATTTAACACTATCTGATGTGTCAAATAACACTATCTGATGTGTTAAATAACACTATTTGATGTGTCAAATAAGTTTGTTGACCAATCAGGACATAAATATAACTGCACGTCACATAATAATTTAACGCGTTCATACATTTTTCACCCAGTTATTACACATTGATTACACTATCACTCGTATTTCATATGTCACAGCGATTCATCGATACGTATGCTATGATGCTGGTAAAGTTGTCTCGCGCACCTACAGTGCTGGTCGTAAAAAAAGCTAGCTAGCTCATGGATGCAAACAATGTTCTTCCCCAAAACATAATCTGTTTCAGTAGCTATAGTTAGCTCGCTAATTATATAGCTAGGTGTCATCATCTTAAATAACCCTAATTTATAAGACAGTTCTTATTTGATTAATGGTGGTCAGAACCATCTATGTGAAGCTAGCCACAATAAGGATTAGCCACAATACAAGACAAATGAGATGATTGTGGACTACAGGAAAAGAGGAACAAGCATGGCCCCATTCTCATTGATGGGGCTGCAGTGGAGCAGGTTGAGAGCTTCAAGTTCCTTGGTGGTCCAAGCACACCAAGACAGCCGTTAAGAGGGCACAACAAAACCTATTCCCCCCCAGGAGACTGAAAAGATTTGGCATGGGTCCTCAGATCCTCAAAAGTTTCTACAGCTGCACCCTCAAGAGCATCCTGATTGGTTGCATCACTGCTTGGTATGTCAACTGTTTGGCCTCCGACCGCAAGGCACTATAGATGTCTATACCATGGCGGTGTCAGAGGAAGGCCCTAACAATTGTCAAAGACTCCAGCCACCCTAGTCATAGACTGTTCTCTCTGCTACCGCACGGCAAGCGGTACCGGAGAGCCAAGTCAAGGTCCAGGAGGCTTCTAAACAGCTTCTACCCCTAAGCCATAAGACTCCTGAACATCTAGTCAAAGGGCTACCCAGACTATTTGCAGTGACTGCTCAACTTGTTGATTGCTTGATCCACACAGCAGACATTGCGGGCTAGTTTAGGAATGCTGTGTTGTACGTATAGCGCAAAATTATATGTGGCGTCATTACGTCACGTGTTTAGTCCCAGGGTCCTTAGCTTGGTGCTAAACTTTGAGGGCACTATGGTGTTGAACGCTGAGCTGTAGTCAATGAATAGTATTCTCACATAGGTGTTCCTTTTGTCCAGGTGTGTAAAGGGCAGTGTGGAGTGCAATAGAGATTGCATCATCTGTGGATCTGTTGGGGCAGTATGCAAATTGGAGTGGGTCTAGGGTTTCTGGGTGTTGATGTGAGCAATGACCAGCCTTTCAAAGCACTTCATGGCTACTGGCGTGAGTGCTACGGGTCAGTAGTCATTTAGGAATGTTACTTGAGTGTTACTTTAACATGTCCTGGTAATCCGTCTTGCGGCCTTGTGAATGTTGACCTGTTTAAAGGTCTTACTCACATCGGCTACGGAGAGCGTGATCACACAGTCGTCCAGAACAGCCGATTCTCTCATGCATGGTTCAGTGTTACTTGCCTCAAAGTGAGCACAGAAGTAATTTAGCTCGTCTGGTAGGCTCGTATCACTGGGCAGTTCGCGGCTCTTCTTCCGTTTGTAGTCTGTAACAGTTTGCATTTCCTGCCACATCCGACAAGCATCGGAGCCAATGTAGTACGATTCAAATTTAGTTCTCTATTTAAGATTTACCTGTTTGATGATTCGTCGGAGGGCATAGCAAAAATTCTTATAAGCTTCGGGAGGGCGGGGGGAGATTTGTACGCATCTCTGTGTGTGGAGTGAAGGTGGTCTAAAGTGTTTTCCCTTCCCTTTCCCTGGTTGCACATTTACCATGCTGGTTGAAATAGATCAAACGGATTTGAGGCACCCGGACCTTTGTCCCGATACCTCCGTCTCTTTCTCCTGCTAATGACAGGGATGAGGGCCTTGTCGGGCGTCTGAAGTAAATCCTTCCCAGCCGACTCATTGAAGAAAAATGATTCCTCCAGTATGGGGTGAGTAATCACTGTCCTGATATCTAGAAGTTATTTTTGACACGGTGGCAGAAATATAATGTACAAAATAAGTTACAAATAACGCAAAAAACATACGCAATAGCACAATTGGTTAAGAGATTGTAAAACGGCAGCCATCTCCTTTGGCGCCATTCTCATATGTATATGTTTTTGCTGTTTGTTCTTTGTTATAGGGCCAAAAAGATTGGAGAAGTGGTTTACCCATACATCTCCATTTTGGATAGATAACTCTTCGTGTTGTTGTTTGTTTAGTGTTTTCCAATTTTCCCAGAAGTGGTTAGAGTCTATGGATTCTTCAATTATATTGAGCTGATTTCTGACGTGCTGTTCCTTCTTTTTCTGTAGTGTATTTCTGTATTGTTTTTGTGATTCACCATAGTGAAGGCTCAGGTAGGCTCAGGTTTTCTGGGTCTGTTTTTGGTTGAATAGGTTTCTCAATTTCTTTCAATCCATTTGTCATTGTTGTTAATTTTCTGTATGAAATGTTTCAATTTGATATGGAAGCTGAAGTAAAATATACTGTTTAGGTTTTCTACTGCCAAGTTTACACCTTCACTATTACAGTGAAACGTTTTGTCCAGGAAGTTGTCTTAAAATGTGTTGTTGCCTAATAGTTTTTTGTTAGATTTCCACACTACTGTCCCTCTGTCGCTCTCCCCCTCTCAGAGGGACAGGCAGCAGGAGGTTGAGTGTCATTCTACACCACTGGATCACCTGTCAGGATATCAGCAGAAAGGGACATCACCTCAGAGTAGACTACAGAACAGGAGAGGGATGAGGTTAATGAAGTGTGTGTGTGTGTCTGTGTGTATGCGTGGATATGTATGTATGCAAGAGTATTTGTGTGTGCGTATGGCTGCGTTTACACCAACAGCCCGATTCTGATATTTTTTCCACTAATTAGTATTTTGACCAATCACATCAGATGTTTTCATATCAGATATTTTTCAAAGCTGATCTGACTGGTCAAAAGACCAATTAGTAAAAACATAAAAATAATTGGGCTGTCTGAGTAAACGCAGCCTATGTGTGTGCATGTTTGAGTGTGTGTTGATAGGACTAGTTGTCAGGAGATCTGTAATAGGTATTCTCCATCAGTGAGGTAATGCCTACAGGAGAACAGAACACAGCTGTGGGGGTTAGGTAGTCACTGGGGGAGAGAAAGGGGGATGAGGGAGAGGGATATCTGGGGGTGAGGTACCATGGGGATAGGGGAGAGATACATAATCCCAGGCCGTGGGCAGGCAAACAGGCCCAAATCCCACTCTTTCACTAGCCCAAGCCAATGGCATGTACCATATACTCAGCAGGCTCTGCTCACACTTACTGGTCTGAGGCTAAATCACTCGACTAACAACATCGGACACTTTCTAGAACACAAAGCCTTCACTATCTCATCCTGGAATATCCAAGGCCTGAGGTCATCTGCCTTTGGCCTAAAGAGCAGGAACCTGGACTTCAAAGAAATAAGAAATACAAGAAACCTGGTATAGAGGAGACGGACCCACTGGTTGCCCTCTAGGTTACAGTTCTGAATACACTGCTCGCGTCGCGTGCGTGAGCATTGCAAAATACATTTTGAAATGTATATTATTCAATTATTGCACCCACACTGCTCACAAAATGCGCCAACGAGCGTCTGAGTTGTCAAGGGCTAAAATAGAAGTCAGTTCTATTTGTGATGCAGATCGCACTGCAAGTCCTGCCTCTCCCATCTCCTCATTGGTTTATAGAAGCAGGTACCCACGTACCTTCTCCTCATTGGTTATACCCACGTGGGTGACTGAAAGACGAACGAGGTCGGTGGCGGCAATGCACCAAATTTATGAAAGTTGCCAATCGCAATATAAAATCCAGAGAATAGAAAGCCTGGAAGGACAGATGACTAGAAACGATTCGGTTGACTGTTTTATGTGTGGATTAATTGTCGGAGTAGAGGACCTTGTGAATTTCAGCTAAAATAACAACTCAGTGTTTATATCCCAGGACAAATTAGCTAGCAAGTGCAAGCTAGCAAGGTAAATTGCCATAAATGTTTAATGCTTTTCGACCTGTCCCCAAATTAATGTAATTGGTTCAGAGTTTGTTTTGATATTTTATCCTGCGTGTCATGATTGCGTTTGGTGTGGGGGGACAAAATACATTTATGCACCATGGCATACGATGGCGCACGCGCGCAGCCGGTTTGGGTTCCGTGTTAGGTTGGAGTCATTAAAACTTGTTTTTCAACCACTCCACAAATTTCTTGTTAACAAACTATAGTTTTGGCAAGTCGGTTAGGACATCAGTTAAGACAACAGCTTGGAAAATTCAAGAAAATGACATCATGGCTTTAGAAGCTTCTGATAGGCTAATTGACATAATTTGAGTCAATTGAAGGTGCACCTGTGGATGTATTTCTAGGCCTACCTTCAAACTCAGTGCCTCTTTTTGCTTGACATCATGGGAAAATCAAAAGAAATCAGCCAAGACCTCAGAATTAAAATTGTAGACCTCCACAAGTCTGGTTCATCTTTGGGAGCAATTTCCAAATGCCTGAAGGAACCACATTCATCTGTACAACAACAGTACGCAAGTATAAATACCATGGGACCACGCAGGCGTCATACTGCTCTTGAAGGAGACGCGTTCTGTCTCCCAGAGATGAACATACTTTGGTGCGAAAAGTGCAAATCAATCCCAGAACAACAGCAAAGGACCTTGTGAAGATGCTGGAGGAAACAGGTACAAAAGTATCTATATCCACAGTAAAACGAGTCCTATATCGACAGCAAGGAAGAAGCCACTGCTCCATAACCGCCATAATAAAGCCAGACTAAGGTTTGCAACTGCACATGGGGACAAACATTGTACATTTTTGGAGAAATGTCCTCTGGTCTATTGAAACAAAAATAGAACTGTTTGGCCAAAATGACAATCGTTATGTTTGGAGGAAAAAGGGGGACGCTTGCAAGCCGAAGACTACCATCCCAACCGTGAAGCACGGGGGTGGCAGCATCATGTTGTGGGGTTGCAGGAGGGACTGGTGTACTTCAAAAAATAGATGGCATCGTGAGGAAAGAAAATGATGTGGATATATTGAAACAACATCTCAAGACATAAGTCAGGAAGTTAAAGCTTGGTCGCAAATGGGTCTTCCAAATGGACTTTGACCCCATTTGTGGCAAAATGTCTTAAGGACAACAAAGTCAAGGTATTGGAGTGGCCATCACAGACCTCAATCCTATAGAAAATTTGTGGGCAGAACTGAAAAAGCATGTGCAAGAAAGGAGGCCTACAAACCTGACTCAGTTACACCAGCTCTGTCAGGAGGAATGGGCCAAAATTCACCCAACTTATTTATTGTGGGAAGCTTGTGGAAGGCTACCCGAAACATTTGTCCTAAGTTAAACAATTTAAAGACAATGCTACCAAATACTTATTGACTGTATGTAAACTTCTGACCCACTGGGAATGTGATGAAAGAAATAAAAGCTGAAATAAATCATTCTCTCTACTATTATTCTAACATTTCACATTCTTAAAATAAAGTGATGATCCTAACTGACCTACGACAGGGAATTTTTACTCTAATTAAATGTCAAGTATTGTCAAAAACAGAGTTTAAATGTATTTGGCTAAGGTGTATGTGAACTTCCGACTTCATATATATATATATATATGTATGTAGACACCTGCTCGTTGAACATCTCATTCCAAAATCATGGGCATTAATAGGGAGTTGGTCTCCTTTTTGCTGCTATAACAGCGTGATTCATCACTCCAGACAACGCGTTTTCACTTCTCCAGTGTCCAATGACAGCAAGCTTTACACCACTCCAGCTGACGCTTGTTTGTGGCTGCTCGGCCATGGAAACCCATTTCATGAAGCTCCCGACGAACCATTATTGTGTTGACGTTGCTTCCAGAGACAGTTTGGAACTCAGTAGTGAGTGTTGCAACCGAGGGCAGACAATTTTTACATGCTACGCACTTTAGCACTCGGCAGTCCCGTTCTGTGAGCTAGTGTGGCCTACCACTTTACGGCTGAGCCGTTGTTGCTCCTAAACGTTTCCACTTCACAATAACATCACTTACAGTTGACCGGGGCTGCTCTAGCAGGACAGGAATTTGACGAACTGACTTGTTGGAAAGGTGTCATCCTATGACGTGCCACGTTGAAAGTTACTGAGTTCTTCAGTTTGTGCCATTCTACTGTCAATGTTTATCTATGGAGATTGTATGGCTGTGTGCTCAATTTTACACACCCGTCAGCAACGCATGTGGCTGAAATAGCCAAATCCACTCATTTTAAAGGGTGTCCACATATCTTTGGCTATTTTGCTGCACCTGCGATAACATTGCAAAATATGTGTACGCAAACCAATAACATTTGATTTTATTCCTATATGTTACTTTACTTGTAGGGCCAGTAGGTTTTCTTTACCAGTCCTGGTTATATTTGGCCTTGGTGCCTGTCTGATTTGCTCTATTGCTCAGTCCTTATGGAACTACTGTCATGCAAACCATGTTTGGCTTGACAATGACAATGGTTTAGACAAAAGCCATTATGGTGGGTCAGAGTGGCCAGCACACCTATTTTTTACCCGGCAGGCATACGTGTGCAGTAAATAAAAGTGTTCCCCTTTCGTTTTTAACACCCTGTCTGCAATTCCTTAATTAAAGACCTGCTATTCGGGGCCTTGTTATCCTGTCTGGGGAGGAGACAGGGACAGGAGGGAAGTGAGGGGAAGGGGAGAAGAAGTGGACGAGGGAGGAGAAGGGAAGGGGAGGAAAGGGAGAGAGGACAACAAACCCCATTGAAGTTCACCAACTGATGGTCACGTAGTTGGCTACTCAAAGAAATGGACAGGAACTTACTGGACACTAAAAGTCCATTTATGCTTGCTTTAAATAATGACAATAGTCACACAATATGGCCTCTAGGGAGTGCCACACCTGTGTTGACAAATGAGGTTGATATAATTTCCAGACGGGTGGATAGGTATTTGTAATTGAGGGCTTAGAAAGCATTGCTGTGTGTGTGTACGTACAGTACGTTCATGTGTGAGTGTGTGATGATTCATCAAGAAGATGAATTCAGCAGATGCTTTCATCCAAAGCATCTTAAAAGGCATACAACAACTGAGCTACATGGCAGAGTTTTCAGCGCGTATTTCCAAATGACCTAGTTCTTCTGCCTCTCTCTCTGACCATCATGGACCACAGATGTTGGCCTACTGCTAGTTCCACCACTGTAGTCACTCACTCACAGGCTTATAGGAATAACAACTTCCCTCTAATCACAGATCTTGGATCAGTCTGCCCTTCCCAATCCAAACCTCAACCATTACGAGGCTAAAAACAAAACTTTACAATGTAGCTAATTCAGTTAACCATTTTTACTGCAACAATGTAGTATATTTTACAATTGTTCTGTGATCATACCGGAAAAAAATGATTGGCGTTGACATTAGAAAGATAATCTAGATAATTGTAGGATTAGGGTGACAAAAACTCCATTTGAACTTGATGATCAAAGTGATTGTTTAGATTTTCACTTCCTAAAACAGAGCAGCTAATCCTCGTTGCTTAGTGTGAGGACATTTGGCCCATAGAAATAACATCTATAGAACGGGCCTCCCCATTCAAAGCAATAATGGCATACTGGGTGGATTCTATTTCTATGGTTAGTCTACATGTTTGTCATACCATAGTAAGGCATAGTAAGGTGTGTGTGTGTGTGTGTGTGTGTGTGTGTGTGTGTGTGTGTGTGTGTGTGTGTGTGTGTGTGTGTGTGTGTGTGTGTGTGTGTGTGTGTGTGCGTGTGTGTTCTTTCTTTCTCACTGCTCCCCGAGCGAGAACATAGTGTCTTAAGACAAGAGCCGGAACAGGCAGATCGTTCAAAATTGGGCGTCTGACATGTCCGGAGGACGTCAGGAAATGCCTTCAGAACTTGCCATTAGGGGCAATAGTGAGTGCTATTGCTATCAAGTTGGCTTGTGTTTTGCTAAGGCAGATGAGCATAATCCTATGACTCCAGATCCAACGGTTGCATGTTCAATACCAGTGATAGACCCTTAGTTATATATATTTTTACCCTTTACCCTTTACCCTATCCCAATGCCTAAAGTTAATGTTTTAACCCTTCTCCAAACCTTAACCCTTATTAACCGTTACCCTTTGAAATGTGACGTTTGGAGAAACGGAACGATGCTGAGCAGGAGCAGTCAGGGTGTCAAAAACACTTTGAAATGTGATGTTTGGAGAAACGGAACGATGCTGAGCAGGAGCATTCAGGGTGTCAAAAACACTTTGAAATGTGATGTTTGGAGAAACGGAACGATGCTGAGCAGGAGCAGTCAGGGTGTCAAAAACACTTTGAAATGTGATGTTTGGAGAAACAGAACGATGCTGAGCAGGAGCATTCAGGGTGTCAAAAACACTTTGAAATGTGATGTTTGGAGAAACGGAACGATGCTGAGCAGGAGTAGTCAGGGTGTCAAAAACACTTTGAAATGTGATGTTTGGAGAAACAGAACGATGCTGAGCAGGAGCATTCAGGGTGTCAAAAACACTTTGAAATGTGATGTTTGGCGAAACATGGATAAACGTCATAATCTGAAGTCAAATTGGTAAAACAACGAGATCTTGTACACACACACAAGATGGTCTATCCATACTGGAATTCAAAACTCATTATACCATGTGATTGTTGAATATTCGTTTCTGATTGACTTGAAGGGCATTCTAGAGTGTGCATTATTTCCCAATGGTATATCTGCACGGTAGAATTCAATGGCTATAGTTCATTCTTACATGTTCTATCTTTAAGCAAAAGTTGAATTGAAAACATTATTGACATTGTTGAATTGGATTTTCATAAAAACAAGCTAGGACAGATGGTTTGGTTAGTTAAACTAGGAAGTCTGTTTGTTTGGTTACCAAGCCAACTACATAGTAAACTGTCTAGCCACTTCAATAGATGTTGAACACAATTCTACCGGCAAATAAACACAGTTCTAGCGGCAAATGTGTTAAATTATAGCCATGGTATGACAGAGATAATCACCTCAGGGCTCTATGCGTTCTCTGGAAAATCATGCAACTTCATGGAAGGATAGTTCCACTCCGCTAGTTGTACTTTTGACTCATCTGTCCATAGAACATTCTTACAAGATTCTTGAGGATCATCCAGCAGCTTCCAGGTGCTTTTTGGCAAACTTGAGTCAACTTTCTGGATGAGATGGGTCCCATTATTATGCATTCCACAGTAAGAATCTCATACCAACGGTCAAGCATGGTGGGGGTAGTGTGATGGTTTGGGGATGCTTTTCTGCCTCAGACCCTGGACGACTTGCCTTCATAGAAGGAACCATGAATTGTGCTCTGTGTCAGAGAATTCTACAGGAGAATATCAGGCCATCCATCTGTGAGCTGAAGATGAAGTGCAGCTGGGTCCTGCAGCAAGACAATGATTCTAAACACACAATCAAGTCTTCATGAAAATGGTTAAAAAAGCAACCAAAGTTTTGGGAATGTTCTAGTCAAAGTCCAGACCTATTCCCAATTGAGATGTTGCAGCAGGACTTGAAACATGCAGTTTATGCTTGAAAACCCACAAATGTCGCTGTTCTGCATGCAAGAGTGGGCCAAAATTCCTCCACAGTGATGTGAGAGACTGATCAACAACTACAGGAAGCATTTGGTTGCAGTCATTGCATATGAAGGTGACACAACCAGTTATTGTGTGTAAGGGGGAAATTACTTTCTCACACAGGAGAATTGGGTGTTGTATAAATTTGTTCATTAAATTAAAACAATATTTTGTTGTTGTTATTTGTAAACTCAGGTTCCCTTTATTTAATATTCGTTTTTGGTTGAAGATCTGATAATTCACTATAAAAAATATGCAAAAATTGAGAAAATCAGAAAGGGGCTAAATACTTTTTCAACGCACTGTATGTGTCTTGTGTTCTTTCTATGGAGGTGGAAGGAAGTTTAATAAACACCAATCAATCCTCCAAGCGTTTTATAAATGCTTTTTAGAATCCATATTAGCTTTTCATATTTTGTGTTGGTTTGGTGCTCTAGGGAACACAAGTTAGAACCAATTGGACAGGGTATTAAGAATCAGTGGGAAGATCATTGGAGCAAGCCAGGAACCCCTCAGTGACATTTACAAAAAATGAGTGAGGAAGAAGGGGGAACAAATAGCGTTTGACATAACACACACACAGCATAACCAGGTATAGACCAGCAGAGCCCCCTACCCTCCAGGCCCAGGTATAGACCAGCAGAGCCCCCTACCCTCCAGGCCCAGGTATAGACCAGCAGAGCCCCCTACCCTCCAGGCCCAGGTATAGACCAGCAGAGCCCCCTACCCTCCAGGCCCAGGTATAGACCAGCAGAGCCCCCTACCCTCCAGGCCCAGGTATAAAGATCTCCCATTCAAATCGAAGAGAGCAGCATCTCCATTTGTGCCAACATCCATTAAACGACTTAACTCTATTGAAGTTTGTATTTGTATATATGTGGATATACCCTGGGAGAACATAGAATGTCTCTAATCCTTTATACTGTAGCCTACATGTTTTTGTGTTCTATGTTGTTATATGTCTTGTTCGTTCTTCACCATACATGAAGTTCCCTGCCAGGAAATAAGAGTTATTTGAATTGAATTGAATACTCACACACTCCAGTACATGCCGTATACTGCACAACACATAAATACAGTGCCTTCAGAAAGTATTCATACAGTGCCTTCAGAAGGTATTCATATCCCTTGACTTATTCCACATTTTGTTATGTTATTGCCTGAATTCAAAATGGATAATGTTTTTTTTTCACACAATACTCCATAATGACAAAGTGAAAACATGTGTTTCGATATTTTTTGCTAATTTCTTGATGATATACAGAAATATCTCATTTACATGCTGTAAGTATTCACACCCCTGAGTCATTTACTTTGTAGAAGCACCTTTGAGTCTTTTTGGGTACGTCTCTAAGAGGTTTGCACACCTGGATTGTACATTATTTGCCCATTACTCTTTTTAAAAGTCTACAAACTCGGTCAAGTTGATTGTTTATCATTGCTAGACAGCCATTTTCAAGTCTTGCCATAGATTTTCAAGACGATTTAAGTCAAAAATGTAACTAGGCCACTCAGGAACATTCAATGTTGTCTTGATAAGCAACTCCAGTGTAGATTTGGCCTTTTGATTTAGGTTATTGTCCTGCTGAAAGATTAATTTTTCTTCCAGTGTCTGGTGGAAAACAGACTGAACTAGGTTTTTCTCTAGGGTTGTGCCTGTTTGTACAGCTGTATTCCATTTTCTTTATCCCAAAGAACTCCCTATTCCTTTCCGATGACAAGCGTACCTATAACATGATGCAGCCACCACCATGCTGGAAAATTCCATGCTTGAGTGGTATTCAGTGATGTGTTGTGTTTGATTTTCCCAAAACATAACACTTTTTATTTAGAACAAAGTTAATTTCTTTGCCACATTTTTTACAGTATTGCTTTAGTGTCTTGTTGCAAACAGGATGCGTGTTTTGGAATATTTTTATTCTGTACAGGCTTCCTTCTTTTCACTCTGTCAGTTAGGTTAGTATTGTAGAGTAACTACAACATTGTTGATCCATCCTCAGTTTTCTCCTATCACAATCCTTCAACTTTGTAACTGTTTTAAAATCACAATTGGGCTCATGGTGAAATCCCTGAGCGGTTTCCTTCCTCTCCTGCAACTGAGTTAAGATGGACACCTGTAACTTTGTAGTGACTGGGTGTATTGATACACCATCCAAAGTGTAATTAATAACTTCACCCTGCTCAAAGGGATGTTCAATGTCTGCTTTTAACATTTTTACCCATCTACCAATCAGTGCCCTTCTTTGAAGGCATTGAAAAACCTCCCTGGTATTTGCAGTTGAATCTGTGTTTGGAACTCACTGCTCGATTGAGGGACCCTACAGATAATTGTATGTGTGGGGTACAGAGATGGGGTACTCATTAAAAATTCATTTTAACCACTATTATTGAACACAGAATGGGTCCTATTTATTATTTATGTAGGCTTGCCATAACAAAGGGAATGAATACTAATGGACTCAATACATTTCAGCATTACATTTAACTTTCAATTTTGAAAATGTTCAAAAATATTCTAATCCATTTTGACATTATGGAGTGTTGTGTGTTGATCAGTGACACCAAATCTAAATGTAATCCGTTTTAAATTCAGGCTGTTACACATCAACATATGGAAAGGGTAAAGGGGTGTGAATACCTTCTGAAGGCACTGTAAGCGCGTACACAAGCACACAAATGTCGTTTGATACATTCACACTAATTCGTGATAGACAACACACACACACTTGTTGTTCAGTGTGAACACACACAATCTAATGAAATACATACTGGTACACACACATTGTTCAGTACATGCACGTTCTAAAACTCAGTGTTTAATTAACATCCCTTCTCTACACTCACACACACACACACTGCACATCAGAAAACATACCGTATTTAATTAAGCACACATAGGCATTGAGTGTGTGTTTTGCAAAGGCAGAGAGTGATGTGTTTCAGAGGGAGCGATGTCATCTACTTGTTGTACACACTACACATTATAAATCACAAACTATTTAATTGAACACAAACACACAGAGATGCAGTGTGTATCTTGCTAAAACACATAGAGCAGTAGTTGCTGTCTCCCTGCTCCAGCTCACTAGGCCCCTGAGGTGACCACATATTTGTCTGGTGAGTAAGGAATGCGGTTACATGCCTTAGACATTAGCTATGACGGAGCACTGGCTCCACAAGAGAGGGAGGGAGTGAGGGAGGAAGAGTGGGAGGGAGGAGGGGAGAGGGGAAGGGCAGGGTCAGAGTCTGAGCTCACGGCAAGTGAGCTCATTCACCCCCCCGGGCGAGCAAGCGAGGAGAGAGAGAACAACTACGTCATCCTCTACACAGAGGAGCGGGAGGGAGAGAGAGAGGGAAGCAGGCAGGGAGGGAGGGGGAGAAGTGTGAGCGAATGAGAGACGGGGAGAGCCAAACAGCACAACAATAGGGTACTGCTCTTCTGCCTGTGGGCTCACACACACGGAGAGAAGGCACGGAGAGACACTCAGTAGCAGCTACAGACAGACAGACATGTACTCTCTTTCTTCTTTCTTCTCTCCATAGTTATTCCTTTCATTATTCCTCAAAATACTACTGGACCTCTATGGCTTTGGTAGATATTATAGGAAAAATATGATTCTTGGTGGATTTGAACTGAATGAGTTCTAGAAGTGACTTGTGGAACTTGTGGGCAGTACATCTACAGATGTTTGGGAGTAGTTTACTTTCTGGAAGTGGGTTCCGTCCATTCTCTTGAGTTCGGGAACTAAGGTTCCTTCCCTCCTTGGACTTTGGGATCTGAGTTTGGACTTGGACTTGGTCACCACCAGTCGGAGTAGTGACAGCTGGGACTTTGTGGTGTGGAATTTTAGACCTGACCGGCTTTCCCTCTGAAGTTTTTCGGAACAAGTGATTTGTTTGTTTAGCCGTTCTGCTAACTTTTTCCTGGGGGACTCCTGCGGTCTGGACGGCAGTCAGTGTGTTCCTGATCTGAGTGCACTAGAACGCGTGTATGTTGAGCGTGTTGAGGGTGATGCCTCTGGACGTGGTCATAGCCCCGGCTGAGGACTGTTTCTGGCCTGTCCTGCAGGAGTCAGACAGGAGGCTGAAGATCAGAGTCCGCAGGAGCAAGGAGGGGAGGGAGCTACGAGGTGTGTACTGACCTAGTCTGGGAAGGGGTGTCAGTAGGTTAGAAAGAGATGAGAGAGAAAGAGAGAGAGAGAGCTCAGCGCTGCAGTACACTGTAAAACATTTCCTATATAATGGCAGCAATTGGCCAGTGAGTACAGACACCGTAATCCATTTTACGGTACCAATTGTTTTACTGTAATCTAATTTACAGTATTCACGGTAACTTTATGCCAGAGCAATGAAACACAGTACAATACAGTAAAAGTGAGCATTAAACAGTACACATTGTTGTCTACAGTATGTTACTGTAAGTATAAGGGATTATAGCAAGCAGCATGGCTGTAGGCATTTTGAATTGATGAATAATCTATGTTATTTATCGCTTGCATATCTAGAGTTAAAAGATACTTTCACCTCTACTTTTTTATTTGACCTTTATTTAATCTGACACTTCTGACCTTTTCCCTACATACATTTAGGTGTCTGGGAACTACTGCCACATATCACTTACATTGGTACAGGACTCTCACTAACGGGTGCAACAAATATATCCTCTTACAAGGCAAGCCTTAAAATATGTTAATGAGCCAGCAATTCTTTCTCTGCCCACATTAATTCTCACCAATGCACCATCATTTACAACATGCTGCAGTAAATATATATATATATATATATATATATATATATATATATATATATATATATATATAGCAAAACAGCATTATAGTACTTTATTGTTCAATTGTTCCAAAATAAAATCAGTAATTGCTAACAGTGACTATTTAATTATATATTACACTATGCCAACTGATATATGGTGTTTTCTATCATTTTGACTTAACAAAGGATTGTAAAATGTCAATACTACTGGGCAGAGCAGATCAAAAGGACATGGCTAGCCGCTCAACTTGCTACCACTTTGATCTGTTCCCTATAAACATTTCATTGGTAGGAATCACTACCACATATCACTTAAATTGATACAGTACTCTCATTAACAGGCACAACAAATATAGCCTCGTTCAAGACATGCATAAACATGTGTTAATGAGTGAGAAACAACAATACCATGCACTAAAGTTCAAAAGGTTTTTGAACAGTATTCTGAATTACAGTAAATCACTGGCAACAATTGGCCAGTAAGTTACTGTAGAGTTTCAGGACAAGGTTTGAAGAATTCCTAAAATACAGTATATTACTGTATTCTGCGGTGGTACTCACGGGTTCAACAAATAAAGCCTCTTACAAGGCACGGTATAAAATATGTTAATGAGCCAGAGACTCTTTCCCCGCCCACAACAGTTTTTCACAATGCAACATAATTAATACTGTAAAACACATGTACAGTATTTTACTGTGCATTTTACAGTGTTTGACTGTTGAAATGACAGGTCTTAGTGTGCTGTAAAACAAATGTATGGTATTTTACTGTGCATTCTACGGTAATCTACTGTATTCAATTTATACAGTATCAAACTGTTGATTAATACAGTTAGTGGCGTAGTGGCGCAGTGGTCTATGGCACTGCATCACAGGCTCTGTCACAGCCGGCCGCGACCGGGAGACCCATGAGGCAGCGCACAATTGACCCAGTGTCGTGCGGGTTAGTGTTCACGCTCTCTCCACCTGTGGTCATTGACATGTAAAACTATCACAAGGGCCCATTTCTCCTTCCCTCTGCCGCTCTCTCTGGTTCTCCCACTCTATTTGATCTTTCTCTCTCTTCTGCATCGGCAGTGTGTGAAGCCAGGTGTTCTATGTTACACCTTTCACACAGCAGAAGACGAAGACGTGTTACATTTCCTAAATGTGTGTGGTGCACAGTGTGCATTGATATACTGTACAGTTTGTGTATTTCCAACATAACGTGTTTGTATGTCTAGCTATATACACAGCAAATGATCCAGTGTTAAATGGGACAGTGTCTACACAGGTCCACACTTGTCAGTGTTAAATCAACACTGGGACAGTGTCTACACAGGTCCACACTTGTCAGTGTTAAATCAACACTGGGACAGTGTCTACACAGGTCCACACTTGTCAGTGTTAAATCAACACTGGGACAGTGTCTATACAGGTCCACACTTGTCAGTGTTAAATCAACACTGGGAAAGTGTCTATACAGTTTCACACTTTTCAGTGTTAAATTAACACTGTGCTTAGTGCTGACACTATTACACTTTGGCAGTGTTAGGTAATTTACACTTAGTGTTACACAATAACACCTGATATAGTATTTTAACACTATGAAGTGTATATAGTTTGCACCAATGGTGTTATGCAATAACACCTAATATAGTATTTGTAACACTATGAAGTGTATATAGTTTGCACCAATGGTGTTATGCAATAACACCTCATATAGTCTTTTTTAAACATTACGCAAAGCAGTCTGTTACTCAAACAAGGTCACTCAGTGTTGGGTTTAGGACATTACAATAATATTTACACATCTTCATTGCAGCATGCTCTTAAGTACTTCCAAAAACATCCAAACTTGGAGCCGATATGCTCAAACTTTAGTTACGTAATCATGGACCACTTAAACTGGTACAAAACTTCCGCTCACAGGTAGATCAAAAATAATGTGTTGAAAGTCATGCCCACTCGAAGCCACGCCTCAATAACATTTCCCACTGTGCCTTTCGTTTTTGTGTAAACCGTAGAGTTACTGCCCATGACTGTATTTGTTAGTGACAGAGACATGGTTGTTTTAGTTGTTCATTTTTTGCTCCTGTAGGTGAATGTTACCCGTTAAAATTAAACTTTTATGACAATAGATTAAATATATCATAAGTTCTCACTTTTATGGCCAAGTTTTACCATAATGATGTTATGAACTTCCTGGTTTACAGGCCACATCAGGCCTGCAAGTCACATTTTGCTGGCTTGCCAAGTGATGTGTAGTTCCTTTTGTAATCCAGTCAGAGTTAGGATATCCAACAGCTGGAATGTATATTCACAGGCAACCTGCATTCAGAATGACTGTCAACACCATTTCAGTAATGGGTGCAATACATCTAACTAACTGATTGGATTAGTTTAGAAAAAATGTATGTTATTTATCTTTATATAGAATAAGTTTAATCAGTCAATCAATGAACATGCAAAAACATAGATATTAAAAACAATCCTAAAAATCAACACTAGGTAACACTGGCCAATTTGCTGTGTGTGTAGATGTGCTGTAGAGTGTGTATACTGCATCAGAGTATAGTATGCATGTGTTTCAGTGCAGTTAGCCCAACACCTGGTCCTGTTCACACTGCACATTGCGTGCTCGTATGCATGTGTTCACACCACAGCTTCAAGGCAGATGGGCAGATTAGCCCAGAGAGAGACAAAATCACATGTTTGACGTCACCTGTTGAGAATAGAGGTGTTGTTAGTGGTTATTTTTAGATTGTGTTGTCCTCAGAAGGTTAGCTGCCTAGCTGCTGCAAACCAGCCTCACTATTTACACTCAAACACACATTCTAACGCTACCATAACATATGGATCTTGATAAGCTGTATTGACATGGACTTTATCTTAAATATATTGATGTACACACAATTCAGTTTTTTAACTGCCATTTATACTGAAATAAAACTCAACAAAAAAAATCTCTGTAAGCCACATGCTAACGGTACCATACTGACGTATAGATCTCTGTTAGCCACATGCTAACGCTACCATACTGACGTATATATCTCTGTTAGCCACATGCTAACGCTACCATACTGACGTATAGATCTCTGTTAGCCACATGCTAAATCTACCGTAACATAAACATAGGCACAAACAGATACTGGTTGCCCTTCAACCCTCTATATTGCAATTGTGGTGTTCTTTGTAACATGCTGATCGAGTGGCTACCCTCAGGCCCCCTGCTGCTGTAGCAGACTCTTTGTGGAGTAGAGTGGAGTGGGGCATGTGTGCAATGATGTCATAGCGGTGGGGGAGACACATTGAAATGCTAATGTCCCCTACAGAGCACAGGGGACAGCTGGAGGGGCACAGAGGATGGTGTCATGTCTCTCCCATATGAGCGATAGAAGAGAGGGATGGAGGGAGGGCAGTCATTCAGGCAAATCAATGCCCCCGGGATGGAGAAGAGAGGGGGAGTGTGCGTGTGTGTGTGCATGTGTGTGTTCCCCTCCATTAAGGCATAATGCAGCTGAAAGCCTCTCACACACCCATGCACACACACACACAGAGAGGGGTCTGGTATTTAGGGCCAGTCAATAGTACCAACAGCGTAATGTTATAGACAGGCTCTCTCTCTCTCTTTCTGTTCAGTCAATATCTCAGTGATTTCAGGCCATACAAACAGACCTTGTATCATAACTCACCAATTCTGGTTAGAGCTTTGGGCCAGTAAACGAAAGGTTGCTGGATCGAATCCCCAAGCTGACAAGGTAAAAATCTATCGTTCTGCCCCTGAACAAGGCAGTTAACCCACTGTTCCCTGGTAGCCTGTCATTGTAAATCAGAATTTGTTCTTAACTGACTTGCCCAGTTAAATAAAGGATAAATTCACCAGAAAACAGTGTTTGTAGCAATGGAGGATGTGATTTGTGTTGGTGAAAAAGCATTTCTGCTTCCAAATTATGGCAACAAACAATCCATGTGTTTCTGTGTCGAACAGGGATAATTTGTCCTCATGAACTTGCTTTCCATTTCCTCACAAGCTTTCCATTTCTTTCTACAATACATTGAAATATGTTGATATACACTTCTTGTAAACATGTATTTCTCTATGAAATTCATTCATATGTGGAGCATTTTTAGATTGTATTGATTTGTGTACATGACCCTACTTCTCCCGATTGGGTGCCCTGTGGAGGGAGAGAAGGAAAGATAAAAGGGGAGAGAGAGACCATTCGGTAAACGAGGGAGGGCCTGGCCGCTCAGAGAGAGGAGAGAACAAAATACATTATATAAGCTGCGGAGCGTTGGGACAGTGGAGATGGGATGTGGGGGGAATAGGAAGTCTGTGCTGGCTGGTGGGCCCATTGTGACGCCCTCTTTCCAGTAAGTTGTTTACCATGCATAGACTGAAAGGTGGATGGCTACTCAACAACCAGGGTCAGTTTGGCTATTCAGTTCATAATGGTGAAGGTGAGACTGTGGGGAACGGGCAACTGGTCCTAGAACAGTTGTTTTGAAACTTAAAGGAGCAGGAGCCTCAAACGACAGGCTTTTTTCAGTTTGAGCTGCACTTGCTTGACCTAATTGTAGGCGTTGGGTCACTTAGTTGGGTTCTTTTCTTGAAGAACTGCTGGGGTATTGAGGCTGGGTGCTGGGTAGACAGGTTGGTTGTTTAGCAACAAAACCAACGCGTGCGCAAATAGGTGGCAAAACAGACGGGGTTGGCTTCGATTATTGACAATATGCAAGCTATATTTAGTCTCTGTTTATTGAAAACATAAATACATTTGCACAATGAGGCCTTGTTGCCTCTCAAATACATTGTTTAAAAAATATATATATTTAACCTTTATTTAACTAGGCAAGTCAGTTAAGAACAAATTCTTATTTACAATGACGGCCAACACCGGCCAAACCCGGACGACGCTGGGCCAATTGTGCGCCGCCCTATGGGACTCCCAATCACGGCCGGTTGTCAGGGTCTGTAGTGACACCTCAAGCACTGAGATGCAGTGCTATAGACATCGTTACAATTATTGGTTAGCTAGCTAGCAAATTTGAGCCATATTAGCATTAACATGAAATCATTCAAAACACCTCAAAACAAGACATGATATCAAGAACAAGAGGAAACGAGCTGAAACAAGCCACTTACGATTCCCAACATGGCGGTTTCTTGTCATTCTTCCTAGCAATCTGGCCATCCAGATTTCCAACAACACACTGACTTCTGCCCCATGGAAGCATGGGCATCGTTTTGGTGATGTTGTCAGATAATCTATCTATCGGTGTTGGGTTGTTGAGATACGACCCAGCGAGTGAGATCAGAAGACGAGTTGTAGTTTAGTAGGGGTGTGGCATTCAGATAGTTATAGCCAACCTTGAGAATAAATGTCATTCCTGTTCATCTGTTCTGTTGCATAGTTATCACATGTTAAGGTTGAACATTAAATTCTATAGCTTCAATGATGCTTAAGGAAATGTATGAGTTCCCTAAAAACCCAAGAAAATTCCATTGTGGGGATATATTAAGTCATATATCTTACTAGGCAATAAGGTATATAAATAATTGCATTTAAAAAAATGGATATAGACTCTTTAACAAACTCATTTACATTTTCACATTACATTCTAAATAAGCAGTGTCAACAAATGTCGGCACATGCATCCAAACCAGCAAGTCTGTGGAGGTCTGCAGGGCTTCCATGTTGTTTGGGGGGGGTGAGCCAGAGCTTGGTGGAGTCCCGCGTTGAAAAGGGTCTCTGGCTCCCCCTGTACAGCAGCAATGTTCTTGGCTAGACCTCCCCTGCTGGCAGGCACAGGATACTTGCAGTGGTCTCTGACTGTAGTGCCGGACACACGACAGCCGCTGGTCGAGAGGGGCTCTTGGGTGGTTATCCAGGATATACCTCTGCACCGGCTTGGCCAAGCAGTACAGATCAAACCTTGCAGGATGTTGGCGCGATGTAACCATTGGTGGCCAACCCTACACAGAGGTTTATTAAGAAGGAGACGTTTGACAAGATCCCATTTGAACACACACATATCACAACCAACACTCTGGTTTTCAAAGTAAAAAATGGATTGTGCCATCTGAGTGTGTGACCTCAAGACAACACTGCATTTGTCCCCTCTGGTTGCCTGCGATGGCCCTTTCCATACCCCAACACAGCCTGGAGCCCAGTCCATGAGCAAGCCGCATCGCACTGCTCCTACCACCAGGTGGTGCCAGGATCTGTCCCTCCATCAGCTTTCTTTGCCTGGAGTGGGATCAAACACAAAGGAGAGAGGAGAAAACACATAAATGGCAATGGCAGATTCAGGGTCAGGAGATGCCCATTCTCATACCCCAGCAACAACATGGAACCCAGCCACCAAGCGTGCCACCTGTCACTTCTATCACCTCCTCTCCACTTTTCTGAACCTCAATCAACCTTTTATGATTTGGGGATGGGCACGGGTGGAGGCCACAAGAATGGTCTGAAGAGACAGTAGGTTTGGGGTGTTTTCAGGGAAAGTGATGTTGCTTAAAAAGGAAACTGTGTTGGGGGAGCTTGAGAGGAAGACTCTTGGTCTATTCTCAAAGGAACCAACCTCCCAACCTGCCCTCCCAGCACACCAACTTCTGTAATTCCTGCCTCCATTTCCTCACCTGCAACTTCCACCACATCAACAATAATGACTAAGCCCTGCTCAGTACTCACTACACCAGAGCCACCCTTGGGTGCCTTTTGAGTACACTTGGTGGCAATCTCTGTAGAGAAAAGCCTCATCACAGAGATTACACTTTCTGTGGTTCCAGCAGTCCAAGGAGTGGCCCAGTCCCCTGCACACCACCTGCTCTCCACACATCCTACATAACTTTGGTTGTATGAAGCCCTGGTTCTCTCCCAACACCATTACTGAGGGCAGGTGTAAGCCCCCAAAACCTTATAGAGCTGCTCTTTGTTGGATTGAAATTCCCCAGCTGGAATTCCAGATGCCTTCAGCATCTCTTACCTTTTTAGGTGCACCTGTCACGTTACAATTTCTATTCAGCCAAAAGCATGTGTCTTCCCCACTCACTGTTTCTTTGATCATTCTGATGACCACCACCTTAGTAGTGGCCTCCTCCGACAATTTCTCCACAGTGAACAGATCAAACTTAGCTTTTTTGTTTTCATACCTGGTCTAGAACTCTTTCAACAGAGCTGCTGTCTGGAAACTCACATCGAACCTATTTGCTTAAGGCAACCCAAGAATGCAGTTTATAACACCTGGATTGAATTTAAGGGTATTTTGCACTAAATTTCTGGAGAAGTCCAATCTGAACAAATCCAGTGGATTCCCATCTTTAAGTTTCAAGAGAAACCGCACACTGTGGTGCTTCCTCATGCCTGGCTTGGGGTCTGACATGATGCAGGCCCACTATGAATAACCAAATGTCTTAGAAGGTACAACGAGCTGAAAAGGGGTTAGGCTATACTAGGCTAAAAGGCTAGTAGGCTATGGCTAGCAGGATGAGGAGGCTAGCAGGCCGAGGTTCGCCATCTTGTAAGCTATCAACAAACTCAACTAAAGCAAACCAGCAAAACTAGCCGGCCAGCAGGCTAAATCTAAAACAGATAATAGCTGACAAACAATGAACTAGAGTGAGGATACAGGAGAGCTAAGAAGAGAGAAGGCTAGTAGGTGAGCAACCCAGCGGTTAAGCTAGACAGCAATTAGCAAGCTAGCAGGCTAGAAAACTAACAAGCAATACAACTAACAGCTGCCAACACTTAGATACCTTGACAAGAAAGCTAAAGCTGGCTAGGCAAAAAGGAGAACAGGAAGAAAGGTTGACGCAGAGAGAGAACAGTAAGCTAACACAAGCTGAGGGGCAAGTTAGCCAACTGCTAGCAGGCTAGACTAACCAGAAAGCTAGTTAGCAAGCTAGCCAGCCAAAAAGCCACCCCAGCTAAAAGGTAACAAACAATTTGCTATACCGGGCCACCCTACACAACCATAAGCAACTAGAGCCAAAAACTAAGAAAGCTACCACAAGTTAACAAGAACTAAACATACTAACAAAAGTAAAGACATAAGGAAAAGCAAAGACCCAGAGTGCCCCTGCCACGCCTGGACTCTCTCCTCCAACAGCCTGGTTTCAAAAAGACAAGAATCAATAACACAAAAGTAAATCTGAAGAATATATATATATATATATATAGGACATTTATTATCATGGGTGGCCAATAACATCTAGCTGAAAGCCAAGTCCCTAATAAGCCACGCCTCCTAAAAATAACCTAAGGATTACACTAAAAAAAGACCCAGCTGCTAGGTCAACATAGCATGAAAGTAAAAAATACCAAATTGATGGTTAAATTAACCTATGTTTGGTTAATCCCAATAACCCAAAATGTTGGGTTATTCACGCAACCTAACTGGCTGGGTCAAAATAACGTGCTCTGTCCACTGTCTGTTTTTAGCCCATCATTTTTATTTTATTTTTGTGTGCACCCCAAATGGCACCCTATTCCCTAAGTAGTGCACTATTTTTGACCAGAACCCGATGGGCCCTGATCAATAGTAGTGCACTACATAGTGAATAGGGTGCCATTTTGGGATGCAGGCCTGGTGTCTGACTGTGTTTGGTCATAAGACTAAAGGTGATCTCAGCGCTTACAGACAGTTGACTTTCTGATGTCATCTCATCAGACAGCTGGTCCTCAGTATGTGACAGGGTATTTTCAGTGATGTGTTTGGATTGAAATGGAGAGATGTGTCATCCGGTGCTTTTGGGGGATGTGAGTGCATGTCTCTCTGGGTACTTTCTGAGTGTGTGTGCATGTGTGTGTGTGTGTGTGTGTGTGTGTGTGTGTGTGTGTGTGTGTGTGTGTGTGTATGAGGGCACAATATATTTGCGTGCTCTTGGTGGGTTTTTCCATAGTGACAGCACCCCGGGGACAATAGAAACAATGGTCAACCACATCATCCCATGTTTGTTGCCATAGCAACATTACCTCTGAAGGCCAGGTGACCAACGACGATGACGGGGAGATTGTGTGTTATCAGTAGTGACTAAGAACACAGCACAGGACCACTGTAAACGTCTGGACATCCCAGTGGTGTGTGTGATGATGGGTGTTGACCCAATATTACTGAAACATTATAGGCCTCAATAGACCCATGCAGGCACACAATCCTGACTCCTCATCTCTGCTCTCTGTACCTGAGAAGAGGAAGGGAGTTTGTCAGAATATCCCATGCTGACCCTGTCCTCTCAACAACTCTCCTGTAATGAAAAGTGACATGTAACTTAAGTGATGTGTTTTTTTTCCTGTTTATGTGGCGTTGTATTGTGTGAATAAAGACCTTTACATGTGGAGGAAGGGTTTTGAATGAGGAATATATCATAGACTTCTGCTGAAACAAAGTGTGCTAATTGAGGAAAGAGGGACTCCCTTAGTAATAACAAGAGCCACTCTTTCTGTCTCTCTCGTTCACTCTCTTTCTTCATTTATTTATTTATCTTTCTCTCCCTGTCTGCTGCATATGGAGAGGTGATGCCATCTTTCTGCCAGTTGCCATTAATAGCTGGATACAGGCAGGCCCTCCTCTCCTCTCTCCTCTCTACTTTTCTCCTCTCTCCTCCTCTCCTCCTTTCCTCTCTCCTCCTCTGCTCTCTGGTCTTAAAGGGACAGGCACCAGATATAGCCGTCTGTCTGTCTGCCTTTCTGTCTATCTGTCTTTGGGTCAGAATACCCTCTGCTCTCGCTGACTCCACCACGACCCATATTCAGCCCAGCAGAATTTGCTCTGGGTTCAGACCCATATCCACTGTAGGTTAAACTGAGATTACAGGGCCAGTTATATATTGCTAGCAACTGAGGTTTCAGGGCCAGATATAAAACTAGTTTTTCAACCACTCCACAAATTTGTTATTCACAAACTATAGTTTTGGCAAGTTTGGCATGACACAAGTAATTTTTCCAACAGACATTATTTAACTTACAATTCACTGTATCACAATTCCAGTGGGTCAGAAGTTAACATACACTAAGTTGACTGTGCCTTTAAACAGCTTGGAAAATTCCAGAAAGTCATGGCTTTAGAAGCTTCTGATAGGCTTATTGACATCATTTGAGTCAATTGGAGGTGTACCTGTGGATGTATTTCAAGGCCTACCTTCAAACTCACAGCCTCTTTGCTTGACATCATGGGAAAATCAAAATAAATTAATTGTAGACCTCCACAAGTCTGGTTCATCCTTGGGAGCAATTCAGAAATGCCGGAAGGTACCACGTTCATCTGTACAAACAATAGTACGCAAGTATAAACACCATGCGACCACTCAGCCGTCATGCCGCTCATGAAGGAGACGCGTTCTGTCTCCTAGAGATTAACGTACCTTGGTGCAAAAAGTGCAAATCAATCCCAGAACAACAACAAAGGACCTTGTGAAGATGCTGGAGGAAACGGGTACAAAAGTATCAATATCCACAGTAAAAACGAGTCCTATATCGACATAACCTGAAAGGTCGCTCAGCAAGGAAGAAGCCACTGCTCCAAAGCCGCCATCAAAAAGCCAGACTACGGTTTGCAACTGCACATGGGGCCAAAGATTGTACTTTGTGGATAAATGTCCTCTGGTCTGATGAAACAAAAATATAACTGTTTGGCCATAATGACCATCGTTATGTTTGGAGGAAAAAGGGGGAGGCTTGCAAGCCGAAAGAACACCATCCCAACCGTGAAGCACGGGGGTGGCAGCATCATGTTGTGGGGGTGCTTTGCTGCATGAGGGACTGGTGCACTTCACAAAATAGATGACATCACGAGAAAGGAAAATAATGTGGATATATTGAAGCAACGTCTCAAGACATCAGTCAGGAAGTTCAAGCTTGGTCGCAAATGGGTCTTCCAAATGGAAGACCACAAGCATACTTCCAAAGTTGTGGTAAAATGTCTTAAGGAAAACAAAGTCAAGGTATTGGAGTGGCCATCACAAAGCCCTAACCTCAATCCTATAGAAAATTTGTGGGCAGAACTAAAAAAGCGTATGCGAGCAAGGAGGCCTACAAACCTGACTCAGTTACACCAGCTCTGTCAGGAGGAATGGGCCAAAATTCACCCAACTTATTGTGGGAAGCTTGTGGAAGGCTGCCCAAAATGTTTGACAATTTAAAGGCAATGCTACCAAGTACTACTTGAGTGTATGTAAACTTCTGACCCACTGGGAATGTGATGATAGAAATAAAAGCTGAAATAAATCATTCTCTCTACTATTATTCTGACATTTCACATTCTTAAAATAATGTGGTCATCCTAACTGACCTAAGACAGGGACTTTTTACTAGGATTAAATGTAAGGAATTGTGAAAAACTGAGTTTAAATGTATTTGCCTAAGGTGTATGTAAACTTCTGAATACAACTGTATATATTACTAGAAACTGAGGTTACAAGACCAGTTATATATTACTAGAAACTGAGCTTACAAGACCAGTTATATATTACTAGAAACTGAGGTTACAGGGCCAGTTATATATTACTAGAAACTGAGGTTACAGGGCCAGTTATATATTACTAGAAACTGAGGTTACAGGGCCAGTTATATATTACTAGAAACTGAGGTTACAGGGCCAGTTATATATTACTAGAAACTGAGGTTACCAGACCAGTTATATATTACTAGAAACTGAGGTTACAGGGCCAGTTATATATTACTAGCTTACTCACAGCTTTGTGTGTGTGGAGTTAAAGGGTGTTGTGTTGTAGCCTGGTGTGTGTTACACCTTTAGGCTATGTCATGTCCTGTGTGTGCTAGTTTAGCAGGGTGATGTCATGTCTTTGGGTGTATGCATGCGTGTGTGTGTGTGTGTGTGTGTGTGTGTGTGTGTGTGTTTGGCAGTAGCCCAGATAGGGTCAGACAGGACTGAAACTAGATTAGGTTCTAATCCTTCTGCTGGGGCTCAGGGTTTCCTTGAAGCACTCCTTCTTCCCTGCCTCACTCCTTTTCATTCCTCCCTCACTCACCCCTTCCCTCACCTGGCGAGATCATTTTCTCTCCCCTTCTCCTCCCATCCAGCTAGAAGTTAAACAACCGTGGTAATGCAGAGTAAGTGTGTGTCTTAGTCAGATTTTGAAAGGGAGTGAGCAAATGTGTATTATATGTTTGTGTGCTGCTGTATGAGTGTCTGTACTGCATGGTTGTGTGTATGTTAAGAAAACATTCTTATTTTCAATGACTGCCTAGGAACAGTGGGTTAACTGCCTGTTCAGGGGCAGAACAACAGATTTGTACCTTGTCAGCTCAGGGATTTGAACTTGCAACCTTCCGGTTACAAGTTCAACGCTCTAACCACTAGGCTACCCTGTACTGCACGGTTGTGTGTATGTACTGCACGGTCGTGTGTATGTACTGCACGGTCGTGTGTTTGTACTGCACGGTCGTGTGTATGTACTGCACGGTCGTGTGTATGTACTGCACGGTCGTGTGTTTGTACTGCACGGTCGTGTGTTTGTACTGCACGGTCGTGTGTATGTACTGCACGGTCGTGTGTATGTACTGCACGGCCGTGTGTATGTACTGCACGGCCGTGTGTTTGTACTGCACGGTCGTGTGTATGTACTGCACGGTCGTGTGTATGTACTGCACGGTCGTGTGTTTGTACTGCACGGTCGTGTGTATGTACTGCACGGTCGTGTGTTTGTACTGCACGGTCGTGTGTTTGTACTGCACGGTCGTGTGTATGTACTGCACGGCCGTGTGTATGTACTGCACGGCCGTGTGTTTGTACTGCATGGCCGTGTGTATGTACTGCACGGTCGTGTGTATGTACTGCACGGTCGTGTGTTTGTACTGCACGGTCGTGTGTATGTACTGCACGGTCGTGTGTTTGTACTGCACGGTCGTGTGTTTGTACTGCACGGTCGTGTGTATGTACTGCACGGTCGTGTGTATGTACTGCACGGTCGTGTGTTTGTACTGCACGGTCGTGTGTATGTACTGCACGGCCGTGTGTTTGTACTGCACGGTTGTGTGTATGTACTGCACAGTTGTGTGTATTTACTGCACGGTTGTGTGTGTGCTGCGCATCTGTGTTTTTTAAATTGTATTTAACCTTTATTTAACTAGACAAGTCAGTTAGCTGCCTTGCTCAGGATCAGAACGACAGATTTTTACCTTGTCAGCTGATTTGATCTAGCAACCTTTTAGCTACTGGCTCAACACGCTAACCACTAGGATACCTTCCGCCCCAGGTGGTGGTGTGTGTGTACTGCACGGTTGTCAGGGGGATGTTACTGGGCCTCTGTGCTGGCCCTGCACCTGTGGCCTCTCTAATTCCCCAGCCCTGACGCAATGCTCTGCTACAGGACATGAGCTCATGAAGGAAACAGAGCCACACACACACACACACACACACACACACACACACACACACACACACACACACACACACACACACACACAGTCTTTAACACACACACAGGCCAAAGTGGAGCCGTCTGCACTTAAAGGGCCAGCCACACACATTCCTCACCGCCCAGCAGCCAAACTATCTCCCAGAATG
Source organism: Oncorhynchus nerka (assembly GCF_034236695.1). Taxonomy (NCBI): domain Eukaryota; kingdom Metazoa; phylum Chordata; class Actinopteri; order Salmoniformes; family Salmonidae; genus Oncorhynchus; species Oncorhynchus nerka. The sequence continues at coordinate 15,177,113 of NC_088412.1, read as the reverse complement.
CAGCAGAGAACGATTTCCTACTGAGCTGGGAGCTTAACCTTAACCCACAATCTAGCTCCAACGGTTATACATGTACACAGTTTCAAATGGTTCAGCCAAGTTGTTGAAACACAAGTCTGTAATGGAAGGGGATTCAGTGCACAGTCAGGGAGAGTAATACAAAAATATATAATAATAAAACATGATAATACTTTTTCTTTCACTTAAAAAATGTGGAGCAAATTATGCAGATCAGTAGGAAAAATAATATAATTGAATCCAGGCAGGAAAATGTGACAACTGTGCAAGGGGTGTGTAGACTTCCACTTGACAACAGGGAAAATGTAACGTCAAGCAGTTTTCTGTGTTGGAGTTGTGAGTTCTGTATGTGTATGAGCAGTAGCTCCCAAACGTTTCGGGAATTGTATTTATTTGGAGTATAACGGACCTTTCCTCTCTGTCTCTCTCTTTTTCTCCTTTAGGGGGCTTTGCTGCATTCTCCTCCTGTTTCCCCGGGCTTTGTGAGAGCAAGCCAGCTCTGCCTATGAGCATATCCCAGCCCTGCCTGCCTGTAGCTAACGTAGGCCCCACACGCATCCTACCACACCTCTACCTGGGATCGCAGAAAGACGTCCTCAACAAGGTGAGCCCGTAGCAGTCAAGGGGAAGTAGAACGTGAGAGGAAAGGAAGTACAGTAAAACGTTAACTTTGATGTTGTTGTTCTCTGTTATTGCCTTTTCTAACAGTCCCCTTGTCTGCATGTGTCTCTCTCTGTCTGTCTGTAGGACCTGATGGTTCAGAATGGCATCACGTACGTGCTGAATGCCAGTAACACCTGTCCCAAGCCTGACTTCATCAGAGAGAGCCACTTCATGCGGATCCCTGTCAATGACAACTACTGTGAGAAGCTACTGCCCTGGTTGGAGAAAACCAATGAATTCATTGGTAAGTCATGATTGTGTGTCTTTGCATGTGCAGAGAATATCATATATACCATTTAGAAGACGCTTTTATCCAAAACGACTTACAGTCATGCTTAAATGTATAGGTGGTCCCAGGAATCGAACCCCCTTTCTGGCAGTGCAAGCGCCATGCTCTACCAACTGAGCTACAGGGGACCACATATATGCACGTATATGCAGAATATGCATTAGTAGTTGTAACCTGAGCAGGAGCGGTGTATGTCAGTGTATTTGGGCTCCTGAGTGGCTCAGCGGTCTAAGGCACTGCATCTCAGTGCTAGAGGCATCACTAAAGACCCTGGTTTGATTCCAGGCTGTATCACAACCGATTAGGAGTCGCGTAGGGTTGCGCACAATTGGCCCAGCGTCGTCCGGGTTAGGGTTTGGCCGGGGGTAGGCCGTCATTGTAAATAAGAATTTGTTCTTAATTAACTGACTGGCCTGGATAATTAAAGATGAAATAAAATAAAAGATTGTCATACAACATAGTGAAACAGGCCTCATATTCAGTATATCACATTATTGTAATGTATCACCCTCCTTGCTTTCACAAGTGGTACACTCCCAAAGCGGGGTTAATCGTGATGACGACGACCCCCTGTGCTGAAGAGGTGGTTGGTCTTCTATGGGTGTTCCATAGACGGGTTGGTTGTTTAGCAACAACGCCGATGCGTGCAGAACTATGGTTCAAACAGACGGCTTGGCTTAGATTGCTGCTAACATGGCAACTATATTTAGTCTCCAACATTTGTTGAAAACATAAATAGTTGCACAATGAGCACTTGTCTCTCTAATACACAGTTGTTGGTTAGCTTGCTAGCTAGCAAATTTGAGCCATATTAGCATAGATGTGTCAGTCAGTCATAACACCTCAAAATAAGACATGGTATCAAGAACACAATCAAACGAGCTGAAACGAGACACTTACGTTTCACCACATGCCAGTTTCTTGTCATTGTTGCCAGCTATCTGGCCATCCAGAACCGTAACACACAGCCTTCTGCCCCATTGTTGCCAGCTATCTGGCCATCCAGAACCGTAACACACAGCCTTCTGCCCCATTGTTGCCAGCTATCTGGCCATCCAGAACCGTAACACACAGCCTTCTGCCCCATTGTTGCCAGCTATCTGGCCATCCAGAACCGTAACACACAGCCTTCTGCCCCATTGTTGCCAGCTATCTGGCCATCCAGAACCGTAACACACAGCCTTCTGCCCCATTGTTGCCAGCTATCTGGCCATCCAGAACCGTAACACACAGCCTTCTGCCCCATTGTTGCCAGCTATCTGGCCATCCAGAACCGTAACACACAGCCTTCTGCCCCATTGTTGCCAGCTATCTGGCCATCCAGAACCGTAACACACAGCCTTCTGCCCCATTGTTGCCAGCTATCTGGCCATCCAGAACCGTAACACACAGCCTTCTGCCCCATTGAAGCGTGTGCATCATTTTCGTGACGTTGTCAGCTAACCCATCTATTCTCCCGGGAGACTCTCTATTCTAACTAATCAAATTCGATGGGTGTTTCATTCTCCCGGGAGACTCTCTATTCTAACTAATCAAATTCAATGGGTGTTTCATTCTCCCGGGAGACTCTCTATTCTAACTAATCAAATTCGATGGGTGTTTCATTCTCCCAGAAGACTCTCTATTCTAACTAATCAAATTCGATGGGTGTTTCATTCTCCCGGGAGACTCTCTATTCTAACTAATCAAATTCGATGGGTGTTTCATTCTCCCGGGAGACTCTCTATTCTAACTAATCAAATTCGATGGGTGTTTCATTCTCCCGGGAGACTCTCTATTCTAACTAATCAAATTCGATGGGTGTTTCATTCTCCCGGGAGACTCTCTATTCTAACTAATCAAATTCGATGGGTGTTTCATTCTCCCGGAAGACTCTCTATTCTAACTAATCAAATTCGATGGGTGTTTCATTCTCCCAGAAGACTCTCTATTCTAACTGATCAAATTCGATGGGTGTTTCATTCTCCCAGAAGACTCTCTGTTCTAACTAATCAAATTCGATTGGTGTTTCATTCTCCCAGAAGACTCTCTGTTCTAACTAATCAAATTCGATGGGTGTTTCATTTTCCCGGGAGACTCTCTATTCTAACTAATCAAATTCGATGGGTGTTTCATTATCCCAGAAGACTCTCTGTTCTAACTAATCAAATTCGATGGGTGTTTCATTCTCCCAGAAGACTCTCTGTTCTAACTAACTGTTCCTGGGTTTGTGTACAGCCGTGTGTGTTCACACGTGTTTGTTCCCCCCCTCCCACAGACAAAGCCAAGGTGTCAAACTGCAGAGTCATTGTGCACTGCCTGGCTGGAATCTCACGCTCGGCAACCATCGCCATTGCATACATCATGAAGACAATGGGCCTGTCATCGGATGATGCCTACAGGTACACTCTCTACCCGACGCTCTCCACCAGCTGAGCTTAAGTTGCAGCATCTTTAAAAAGTGGACTCAGTGTTTGAGGAAATGCTAGACGCTCATCTGTACCCCCCAGTCTTGAGAAATGCCATTCTTCTGGTTGCCAGAGGAACTAGTGTACAGTAGGAACTAGTTGTGTTGTCTGGAGATCATTGCATAGGATCATCTTTTGTGTGGCAGTTAGTTCACAGCAGTTCATTCGGGGGTAACCTGCTACTTAAATGCACGCAACCCAACGATGAATATTAGGTTTACACAGGAAGTAACTTAGAAGAACTTTACAAAGTATTTGTTTTGTTTTACTTTGCATCTGGAGCCCCAACTCTAACTGGAACTAACATTTTACCCTCTTATTTCCTCTTGACCAGGTTTGTGAAGGACCGACGGCCTTCAATATCGCCCAACTTCAACTTCCTGGGGCAGCTCCTGGAGTTTGAGAAGGAGCTGCGGCTCCTCCAGGCGCTGTCAGACGACAAGACCTCAGAGGGCAAAGGTCAATCCCAGGGCTCAGATGTCAACGGGTTCAGCTCAGGGTCAGAAGTCAATGGTCACCATGACTCTTCATCAATAGAGCCCCAGACCCCACCAGAACCGAAGCTCCCCTCGCCGACTTCTCTCCAGCAGGGCTTCAACGGCCTCCACCTGTCGGCCGAGCGCATCCTGGACACTAACCGGCTGAAGCGATCCTTCTCCCTGGACATCAAGTCTGTGTACTCCCCCAGCAGCCCCCACTGCCTGTGCCTGGCAGCGCCCACACACTCCGAAGACCTGCCCAAGCTATGTAAGCTGGACAGTCCCCCTGTCAATGGTGTCTGCCCTCAGTTCTCCCCTGTCCCAGACAGCCCCAGCTCGGCTGAGTCGCCCTTCCCTTCCCCGGGGTGCAGCGGCAGCATCGGAGGTCTCGACGTTGGGGGTCCCAGTGAGGGGGGCGTTCGTTCTGGAGGTCCATCATCGTCCAGGCCCAGGAGGAAAGCCAAGCACAGCCCTGGATCTGGATCCACAACCAGTTCCCCGGTACACCCCCAGTCCCTGAGTCTGACTCTGGGACGCTCCCTGCCCGTTCACAAGAGCCCCAGCCTGGACGAGAGCCTGAAGGGCTCCATGCTTCTCTCTCTGCCCCCCAAAGAGTCCGGAACCATGTGGACCAAACACAGAGACACAGTCCAGGCCACCACCCCAGTCACACCTGTCACCCCCACTGCCGACGCCCCCTGGTACTTCGGGGCTGAAGAGGTAGGGGAAAGAGGGATGGAACTTGGAGGAGATGGAGGAGGAGGGGTGGAAGTGCGATTCGGAAGCAGCTCTGCATACGTGGCGTTCGGTTGTAGCGAGGGGGTGCGGCTACGGGAGAAAGTGCAGCGGGACAAAAGGGCATCGTCATCATCAGCGCCATTACAGAGGGACTCCTCAACGACCGTCGCCAACGGGACGGCCTCCAACAGCACCGAGAAGCAGTTCAAGCGGCGCAGCTGTCAGATGGAGTTTGAGGAGGGCATCTCAGACACGCGTTCCCGGGAGGAGCTGGAGAAGATGGGGAAGCAGTCCAGCTTCTCTGGCAGCATGGAGATCATCGAGGTGTCCTGACTAACTGCACTCCTGACCACAACCGGCCCACCCAGGGAGGAGGAGAAACGGACCTGAACGAGGAGGGAGGACAGAGGGGGGAAATTTACGCTCCCCAAACAGACCGTGTTAAAGAGTCGAACTCTGAGAAGACAGAAACACCAGAGAGATTCCGGGAGTCTTATCTAGCTAGTGTTCCTGGACTAGACATGGGGTTCAACAGGCTGTTGATTTCCTAGGTTACATTTACAGTTCTACCAACCAAAGCTCTGAAGAGAACAACTATGGGAAAAGACGGAGACTATAGGGCACTGACACTGAACTATGAACTGTGAACTATTTCATCTGTATGGTGTCAGTTCAAGAAGAACAGATCCATGGGCAAATCTCAATCCCCCTATCACCCATATAGTGCACTACTTTTGACCAAAAGTCACCAAAAGTATAGTGCTATTTTCATAATTAGGTGTCATTTGAGACATAGCCAAGTGCTTTCCTCCCAAAGACTTCAATCCCCAGCATGCCTCAGTCTGCCCCTCCCTTCATTACAAAGACTTAGAAAGAGCTCTGTACCCCAGAAATGCACCACAGCACAATGCAGAGAGAGACAATTCAGACTGTCCTAAGAGACTATACCGGTGGTACTGCATCAAAACAATGATGAATCCTCCATGTTGGCGTGTCAGCCCAACATGGTTTACAAAGACTTTGCAGTTTAAGAGGACTCACAGTGACTGATAAAGACTGGCATTGTATTTTCCCGCAATACTCGTCTGCTTCCTTGTTTCCAGTGTTTAACAGTGTGACGTGACTGTTGGGGCGGTGGGGAGGAGAGGAGTTAGGTCCCTGTAGTGGAGTTCAGTACTCGCATGTCTCACTCCACACCTCCCAAGTATACCCCACCCCAGCCTCTCAGAGCATGCTCCAGGGTGGCTGGCGACAGACAGACAAATACTATATATACTATATGAATATATATATAGCGATTTTAATGGACTTTTAATCAACAACAAAAAAATCTCAGTTCTGGTTGTAATTTATTTGATCGGTTCATTCTGGTAATGAGAAATAATAGAATGTTTTGTGGACTTTTTCCTTTTCCTTTGTTAATCTCAGTTTTTGTTGTATGGTATTTATGAAACACATACAACCACACACTCATGCACACACAAACACATGCACACACACACACACACACACTCATGCACACAAATCTACAAGCAAGCAATATGTGCTGTTCCTTGTTTGGAGGAAGAGTGATGTATTGTGGGTTTCATCTGACGTTGAAATGCACTTTTCTGTTACTCTTCAAAAACAAGTATCCCATCCACATCCTAAGAGGGTACCAACACCCTCTAACCCAGGAGTGGGAAAACTACAGCTCATTCAATCCGGCCCATGGGAGGTTTCAGTAAAAACAACAAACAAAATGGGGGTTAAATTATTATTTGGGGTTTAAAAACGACTCCAGGCCACACTTAAATGTCTACAACTAGATAGAATGTTTGTAGAAATTATAATACACCTGTACATTCTCAAATAACTGCCCTTTTTCTGGCCCGAAATAGATTTTGACAAAGAAATCGGTTCTCAAATCTTCTGTGCTACCCTCAGTTGAATTTCTAAATCCTGACGTGGCCTTCGAGCCAAAATGTTTGCTCACCCCTGCTCTTACCTCTGGTGACATCACCAGATGTGTGGTATGGTGAAGAACAGTCCCTATGAGCATGAAAACTTTGAATTTACATTGAAAAGATGTTGAAAATACATATTTGTGGTTGAAAATACATTGAAAATAGGTATTTTTAGTTGAATATACATTAAAAAAATAAGTGTTTTCATCATCTTATGTTCACCGAGATGACTCTTCAGTTGAGTGTAATTAAGATGTTATTTATTGTGATTGGGGGCTCCTACAGTTAGTGCATCGCCTGGGAGACGGTTAATGTGTGTGATCGAGAATGAAGAACTTTATTCAACCCAGTACTAAAGAGCAGAATTATTGTAGGAAGGACTGTTGATTTCTCCAGGGCTCATGACAACAACTACCGGTATATGCAAGTAGATCCACACAGTTGACAATGTTAGAGACATCCACCTAACACACTGCTCAACTCACTCTTTTGGCTAGTTTCCAAATATACACACACACACAGACATAACTAAACTGTGTTGGGATATGAGAGAAGCCCATAGCTGAAACAAATCCCCTCCACACATACACACACACAGACATAACTAAACTGTGTTGGGATATGAGAGAAGCCCATAGCTGAAACAAATCCCCTCCACACATACACACACACAGACATAACTAAACTGTGTTGTGATATGAGAGAAGCCCATAGCTGAAACAAATCCCCTCCACACATACACACACACAGACATAACTAAACTGTGTTGGGATATGAGAGAAGCCCATAGCTGAAACAAATCCCCTCCACACATACACACACACAGACATAACTAAACTGTGTTGGGATATGAGAGAAGCCCATAGCTGAAACAAATCCCCTCCACACATACACACACACAGACATAACTAAACTGTGTTGGGATATGAGAGAAGCCCATAGCTGAAACAAATCCCCTCCACACATACACACACACAGACATAACTAAACTGTGTTGGGATATGAGAGAAGCCCATAGCTGAAACAAATCCCCTCCACACATACACACACACAGACATAACTAAACTGTGTTGTGATATGAGAGAAGCCCATAGCTGAAACAAATCCCCTCCACACATACACACACAGACATAAACACACAGACACATATAGTCACACACAAAGATATACCACCACCTTTCGTTTGTTCTCAGGGGATCTTTCAGTGAGCCACGCCTGGCGCAGGGTACACAATTGCTTGCACATCAGCACAATGCATGTCACTCCCTCACTATCTCACTATCAGTCTGTCGCTCTCACTCTCTTATTTTCCAAAGGTTTGATAAAAACAAAACGGAAGGGATGAAACTAGAAGGTGATTCAGAAGTGAATAAATGAATGCTATTGCTCTGCTGGTGCGAGATTGTCTATTTATTTATGATGTACCTATGTGTGTTTTTTTCTTTTCCTTTGGTTAGCTTTTCTCTATTGTGACCTTTGACCTATACCTTTGTGCTGCTGTAAGGTCAGACCTGGATTTCCTGTGTTCAGTTCTCTGAGGCTTTCCTTCTAGTCTCTTTATTTTTAAAAGATTATATAATTATTGTTATAATTATTTTAAAACATGTTAAGAGAAGATGCAGGCTGTCCCGATTGCTATAATTGTTGGTTTTGATGTATTATTATTATTATTATTATTATTGATGTTATGTTGTGTAAATAGCAAGGTATCTAAGAATATTGATGAATTTAGGTACATTTTTTAAATAAAATCCTGATACCTTAGGCTGCTTGACGCAAAATACCTCAGGTTTTTCCTTCCTTGTACATGTTTTGTGAAAATGAGACAAAAATACAAAAATAACAAAATATGAACTGTTCTCTGTCTCTGTTTTGGTTTTAGGTGAGTCCATCTTGGGCTGGTGGTCCACATGGGATAATTGCAGGACAAAACAGCCATACCGGCTAGCATATGGATAAAAACCAAGCCATACAGGCTGGCATATGGATGAAATCCAAGCCAAACTGTCACGCCCTGACCATAGAGAGCTTTTTATTCTCTATGTTGGTTAGGTCGGGGTGTGACTAGGGTGGGTCATCTAGGTGATTTATATTTCTATGTTGGCCAAGTATGGTTCCAAATCAGAGGCAGCTGTTTATCGTTGTCTCTGATTGGGGATCATTATTAGGCAGTCATTTCCCCTTTGTGTTTTGTGGGATCTTGTCTTTGTATAGTTGCCTGTGAGCACTATAGCAGCTTCACGTTTCGTTTGTTCTTTTATTGTTTTGTTTTGCTGTGAGTTTCACAGAGTAATAAAAAGATGTGGAACTCAGATCACGCTGCGCTTTGGTCCAGTTATTATAACGATTGTGACAGGAGATCCCACCAACAACGGACCAAGCAGCGTGCCCAGGAGGAAAGCCAGGAGTGGAGGACATACTGGATGTGGGAAGAGATTATGGCAGGAGACAGAAGCCTGCCATGGAAGCAGGCGGAGGCAGCGAGGGAACAACAACGACAACACCGGGTTCGCGGCCACGACGCAAGCCCTAAAGACAGCCCAAATGTTTTTTGGGGGGGTACACGGAGTGGTCGGCGTCGCTGAGGGGTGAGTCAGAGACCGAGGAGGAATATTGGGACAGACTGAGCGAGGAGTGGGCGGCGAAAGTTGGGGGTAGTGAACCAGAGACTGTCAGACTGCCCTAAGGAGAGTGTTATGGATTTAAAGGCACCTGAGTCAGCTCTCCGTACTCATCCGGAGAAGTGTGTTAAAGTTCCGGTACAAGTGTTGCCGGCTATACGCACTAGGTCTCCAGTACGCCTTCCCAGCCCAGTACATCCTGTGCCAACTCCCCGTACTCGTCCTGAGAAGTGTGTTAAAGTTCTGGCACAATTGATGCCGTGTGAAGAGTGTCATCGTTCCGGTTCAATGTGTGCCGGATCTACTCACTGTGTCTCCAGTGCGCCTCCACAGCCCGGTACGTCCTATTCCTGCTCCTCGCACTCTCCCTCAAGTGTGCCTTCCCAGTCAGGTACGTCCTGTACCTGCTCCTCGCACTCGCCCTGAGGTGCGTGTCACCTGACTCAAAGCGAGAGCTGCATGTAGCCATGTGTGCACATTTGTTCATATTCTTTGCTAGTAAGTGAGTTATTAGCCCAGTTATAGCTCATTTCTAGTCAGCAATAGGGGAGATGTTGCTTCCTTCAAGAGCACAAAATGTGTACATGTCTCGACATCTTTGAAAAGCAAGTCAGTTAAAGAGATTTTTTTTATGTTTTAAAGGGGCAGTGTCATATTTTGAGAAGGGTTTGAATAAGCTAAGTAGCCAATAGGCAGAGGGTAGCATAATATTTCTGATTCTCTGTAATAATGGTATGGGAATAATAATTCATTTTATTTTGTAAAGTGGTTTCTTGCATCAAACAACAATATATTTTCAGTCATTAAATAAGCCTTTATTTAATTAGGCATTGAACACCACACATTGGCTGCCACTGTAGGCTGAATGATAGAACAGCTAAATGTTATGGGGTGCATTTTCTCCATTGTTTTTGATGGTAGGCCACTCTGATAGGACTACATTATGATCAAATAGCCATAATAGCCTCCTTCGCCACTGTTATAATTTTAACTTAAAGTTGGTACAGCCTCAGTGTTCACAGTAAACGCGCCCCAGCAGTTGCACAGAATTTTCACAACATTCAAATTTGGTCAGTGCCTACATTTATTGAGAGAACATTGCTTACAGAGTTTAATAGCTGTGATAGTAGAAAACTGAGGATGTATCAACATCATTGAGGTTACTTCACAATACTTAGCTAAATGACAGACTGAAATAAGGAAGCCTGTACAGAATATATCTACCACAGCATTCTGCAAACCATCTCAACTGGGTTGAGGTCAGGTGATTGTGGAGACCAGGTCAGCTGATGCAGCACTCCGTCACTCTCCTTATTGGTCAAATAATCACTTACACAGCCTGGAGGTGTGTTTGGTCATTGTCCTGTTGAAAAACAAATGATAGTCCCACTAAGCGCAAACCAGGTGGAATGGTCTAGTGTTTTTTGACCCGAAAGAGTCTCTTCTTATTATTGGTGTACTTTAGTAGTGGTTTCTTTGCAGCAATTCGACCATGAAGGCTTGATTCACGAAGTCTCCTCTGAACAGTTGATGTTGAGGTGTCTGTTACTTAAACTCTGTGAAGTGTTTATTTGGGCGGAATTTTCTGAGTCTGGTAACTCTAATGAACGTATCCTCTGCAGCAGAGGCAACTGTGGGTCTTCCTTTCCTGTGGCGGTACCCATGAGAGCCAGTTTCATCATAGCGCTTGATGGTTTTTGCAACTGCACTTGAAGAAACTTTCACAGTTCTTGAAATTTTCCGGATTGACTGACTTTCATGCCTTAAAGTATGAAGGTCAGACCCCTACCTTGTCACAACACAACTGACTGGCTCAAACGCAATAAGAATAAAATAAATTCCACAAATTAACCTTTAACAAGGCATACCTGTTCATTGAAATGCATTCCAGTTGACTAACTCATGAAGCTGGTTGAGAGAATGCCAAGAGTGTGCAAAGCTGTCATGAAGGCAAAGGGTGGCTACTTTGAAGAATCTCAAATATAACATATTTTGATTTGTATAACACTTTTTTGGTTACTATATGATTCCATATGTGTTATTTCATAGTGTTGATGTCTTCACTATTATTATACAACGTAGAAAATAGTACCAGTAGCAGTCAAAATAAACTTTTGACTGGTACTGTATATTGACTCAAGGGGTTGAATACTAATATACTCAAGATATATTAATGTTTTGGTTTCATAATTATTATTTTTGACAATTATTAGAATTTTTCTTCCACTTTGACATTACAAAGTATTTTGTGTAGCTCGTTGTAATGGGTGCGTGTCGGTGGCAGGAAAGTCAGGCGCAGGAAAACAAACTTGGTATAAACGGAGTCGTTTAATAAGTGCTCATAAAACTCCAAAAACTAAAATAATATAAGTGGGTAAAAAACCCAGAGAGGGAGAGACAGAGAGAGACAGAGGAACGGAGAGAGAGAGAGAGGAAGGGAGAGAGAGAGAGGAAGAGAGAGAGAAAGAGAGAGAGAGAGAGACAGAGAGAGAGGAAGAGAGTTAGAGAAAGAAAGAGAGGGAGAGAGAGAGAGAATTTTATTGTTAATTTCACTTTATATATTCACTTTATATATTATCTACCTCACTTCCTTTGGCAATGTTAACACGTTTCCCATGCCAATAAAGCCCTTGAATTGAAAGAGCGAGAGGAAGAGTGTGAGAGAAAGAGAGAGAGAGTAAGAGACAGAGAACCCACGCCAAGAGGACCTACACCCATATCACAGCTTCACCAGCCACACCCTGGCCACACCCTATATAGGCCCCCCCATATCAGACCTATGCCCCTTCTGCCCACCCCATGCCCCCCGCCTCTGCGGCAAGGACCTCAACATGACAGCAGGACAACCCCAACTATTACACCCGCCCAAGCCCCATCCTGCGACCTAAGAGGAATGTTTCAGATGCTCAACATGCTCTGCTCACAACTACTGTGAGGGTCCAGGCCTAAACCACACAAAAACAACACTAGATACACAAAGCTTGTACTATCTCATCCTGGAACGTACAAGGTCTGAAGTAATCTGCCTTTGGCCTAAAGAGCAGGAACCCAGATTTCATCGAAGAAATTGGAAATACAGACATTGTCATCCTACAAGAAACATTGTATAAAGGAGACAGATCCACTGGTTGCCCTCTAGGTTACAGAGAGCTGATAGTCCCATCCACCAAACTACCACATGTTAAACAGGGAAGAGACTCAGGGGTAATTTGGTATATAGCAGACTGTAACGTCTGTCGTTCGAATGAGATCAAGGTGCAGCGTGGTAGGTGTACATTTTCTTTATTAAAAGGTTCCACCCCAAAAATCCAAAAATAAATAAAAATAAAAATAAAATAAAAACATGACCGACCGAAACGCTTAGGAGTGCAACCCATGCAACAAACAAAGACAAGATCCCACAACTGAAGGTGGGGGAAAGGGCTACCTAAGTATGATCCCCAATCAGCGACAACGATAGACAGCTGCCTCTGATTGGGAACCATACTAGGCCAACAAAGAAAAAGAAAACATAGATATACAAAAACTAGAGTACCCACCCTATTCACACCCTGACCTAACCAAAATATAGAGAATAAACAGAGATCTCTAAGGTCAGGGTGTGACACAGACCTAAGCCAGTCTATTAAATTTGTCAAAACAGGAACATTTTGCATCTGTTAGAAATTAATAAGGAAATTATCTCAACAGAGAAAAATTTCCTCGTGTGCTATCTATATCCCCCCAATAGAATCCACACATTTTAACGATGACAGCTTCTCCATCCCAGAGGGGGAGATCAACAATTTCCAGGAAGTGTACCTATGATGAAAATTACAGGCCTCTCTCTTCTTTTTAAGTGGGAGAACTTGCACAATTGGTGGCTGACTAAATACTTTTTTGCCCCACTGTATATCAAAGAATTAGCAAGGGCACTAGAACAGTCTGCAGCACCTGGCCTCACCCTACTAGAATCTGAAGTCAAATGTCTACTGTTTGCTGATGATCTGGTGCTTCTGTCCCCGACCAAGGAGGTCCTACAGCAGCACCTATATCTTCTGCACAGATTCTGTCAGACCTGGGCCCTGACAATAAATCTCAGTAAGACAAAAAAGGTCCAGTTGCCAGGACCACGAATACAAATTCCATCTAGACACCGTTGCCCTAGAGCACACAAAAAACTATTCATACCTTGGCCTAAACATCAGCTCCATTGGTAACTTCCACAAACCTGTGAACGATCTAAGAGACAAGACAAGAAGGGCCTCCTATGCCATCAAAAGGAACATAAAATTCAACATACCAATTAGGATCTGACTAAAAATACTTGAATCAGTTATAGAACCCCTTGCCCTTTATAGTTGTGTGGTCTGGGGTCCGCTCACTAGCCAAGAATTCACAAAATGAGACAAACACCAAATTGAGACTATGCATGAAGAATTCTGCAAAAATATCCTCTGTGTACAATGTAAAACACCAAATAATGCATGCAGAGCAGAATTAGGCCGATACCTGCTAATGATCCAAATCCAGAAAATAGCTGTTAAATTATACAACCACCAAAAAGGAAGCGATTCCCAAACCTTCCATATCAAAGCCACAGAGCTACAGAGAGATGAACCTGGAGTCCCCTAAGCAAGCTGGTCCTGGAGCTCTGTTCACAAACACAAAGAGACCCCACAGAGCCCCAGGACAGCAACACAATTAGACCCAACCAAATCATGAGAAAACAAAAAGATATTTACTCGACATATTGGAAAGAATTAACAAAAAAACTGAGCAAACTATACTTTTTTTTATTGAAATAGACAAGTCAGTTAAGAACAAATTCTTATTTACAGCCTTATGGGGGAAACAGTGGGTTAACTACCTTGTTCATGGGCAGAATTACACATTTTCATCTTGTCAGCTCAGGAATTTGATCCAGCAACCTTTTGGTTACTGGCCCAACACTCTAACCACTAAGCTACCTGGCCCAACACTCTAACCACTAAGCTACCTGGCCCAACACGCTAACCACTAAGCTACCTGGTCCAACACTCTAACCACTAAGCTACCTGGTCCAACACTCTAACCACTAAGCTACCTGGCCCAACACTCTAACCACTAAGCTACCTGGCCCAACACTCTAACCACTAAGCTACCTGGCCCAACACTCTAACCACTAAGCTACCTGGCCCAACACTCTAACCACTAAGCTACCTGGCCCAACACTCTAACCACTAAGCTACCTGGTCCAACACTAACCACTAAGCTACCTGGCCCAACACTCTAACCACTAAGCTACCTGGCCCAACACTCTAACCACTAAGCTACCTGGCCCAACACTCTAACCACTAAGCTACCTGCCACCCCACTGTTTTTTTGCCTTAAACAGGTAGTACACAGTGGCAGAATACCTGACCACTGTGGCTGAACCTAATTTAAGGAAATGTACAGACTCAGTGAGCATAGCCTTGTGATTGAGAAAGAGCACTGAAGGCAGACCTGGCTCTCAAGAAAAGACAAGCTATGTGCACACTGCCCACTAAATGTGGTGGAAACTGAGCTGCACTTCCTAACCTCCTGCCAAACGTATGACCATATTAGAGACACATATTTCCCTCAGATTACACAGACCCACAAAGAATTCAAAAACAAATCCAATTTTGATAAACTCCCATTTCTATTGGGTGAAATACCACAGTGTGCAATCACAGCAGCAAGAATTGTGATCTGTTGCCACAAGAAAAGGGCAACCAGTGAAAAACAAACACCATTGTAAATACAACCCATATGTATGTTTATTTATTTTCCCTTTTGTACTTTAACTATTTGCATATAACATGACATTTGAAATGTCTTTATTCTTTTGGAATTCTGTGAGTGCAATACTTCACTTGCTTTGGCAATGTTAACATATGTTTCCCATGCCAATAAAGCCCTTAAATTGAATTGCATTGAAATTTCAGAGAGAGAGAGAGAGAGAGAGAGAGAGAGAGAGAGAGAGACAGAGAGAGAGACAGAGAGAGAGAGAGACAGAGAGAGACACAGAGAGAGTGAGAGAGAGGAAGGGGGGAAGGGTGGTACAGAGAGAGAGAGACAGAGAGAGAGAGAGAGTGAGAGAGAGAGAGAGAGAGAGACAGAGAGAGAGAGAGACAGAGAGAGACAGAGAGAGAGGAAGGGGGAAGGGTGGTACAGAGAGAGAGAGAGAGAGAGAGAGAGAGAGAGAGAGAGACAGAGAGAGAGAGAGAGAGAGTTGTAGAGAGAGAGAGTGAGAGAGAGGAAGGGGGAAGGGTGGTACAGAGAGAGAGAGACAGAGAGAGAGACAGAGAGAGACAGAGAGAGAGAGAGAGACAGAGAGAGACACAGAGAGAGTGAGAGAGAGGGGGAAGGGGGGAAGGGTGGTAGAGAGAGAGAGAGAGAGAGAGAGAGAGAGAGAGCGAGAGAGAGAGAGAGAGACAGAGAGAGACAGAGAGAGACAGAGAGAGAGGAAGGGGGAAGGGTGGTACAGAGAGAGAGAGAGAGAGAGAGAGAGAGAGAGACAGAGAGAGAGAGAGAGAGAGAGACAGAGAGAGAGAGAGAGAGGAAGGGGGGAAGGGTGGTACAGAGAGAGAGAGACAGAGAGAGAGACAGAGAGAGACAGAGAGAGAGAGAGAGAGAGAGACAGAGACAGAGACAGAGAGAGAGAGACCATGTCACTATGGATTGTCTCTGTAGTTCCCTCCTTTGATCGGTTCATTGTCTGTGTTATTTCTCTCTCTCTCACACACACACACACGATACACCTACATACATGTCCTCTGGCCAAATGTGACAGATATTTACTCCGTTGGTTCCCTGTTGCCTCTCGTTATCTTCCAGTGATGGGCACAGCGATGGGCACAGCGATGGGGACAGTGATGGACACAACGATGGGCACAGCGATGGGCACAGCGATGGAGGGATGGTTGGACCATTGGATGGGTGAAGTGTTTGCCCAATGATGTGATGTGTTTGAATAGTGATTACCTTTAGGGGATGAGAGAAGCGAGAGAGAATGTGAGAAGGTATATTTCAATGTGTGTGTGTGTTAGAGAGAGATAGAGAGGAAGGTATTTTGCCCTCAGCAGATTGTGACGACCCTCCCACTCTGTCTGCCGTATTCTCTCTGTTATTTCCTTATTAGGATGCTGGTGGGCGGAGTTGGGAGGGTCGTCAGCTACATGGGAAACACCTGGGCCCGGTGTCTCCCAGGATAAATACACCACTTCCCCATTCATGGAGGAGACTCTCTCCATGCAGACACCCTCTGTAGATTGTGTTGTGGTTCTTGATGGCCGGCCGTTTGTTTGTTTGTTTGTTTGTTTGTTTGTTTGTTTGTTTGTTTGTTTGTTTGTTTGTTTGTTTGTTTGTTTGTTTGTTTGTTTGCTTTGGCACCTTTCATCACCCTGCATTATCACATTCACGCATGCAAAACACTCACTTACACTACTGATTACTGATTACACACACCATTGTATATTATATTTATTTGCTTTAGTTAATAAATATATATCTCTCTACTCATTATCTCCACGTTGTCTCCCTTTGTTACGGGCTTTGAGCCGGTTCGTGACAAGTGGGGGCTCATCCGGGATATTTGAACTATTGGTTTGGGAGACCGTGGAGGTACGTGTTTGGTTTGCATATTTTGTTTGAGTTTGATAGGCCCAGTATTGGTTGCCTTTTGTTGTTTGGTTTGTGTGCTGTGTTGGAGAGACTATAATGGTTAGTTTCCAGGCCCTGCCTAGCCTGAACTCTTGTTCTACTTTCTGTTGGGACATCAGTCTGAGGTGAGTAGTCTGCTGTGTACCTCGGTGGGAGATTTGGGTAGGGTAGTGAAACTTGCTACCCGGAGCTATAGCCTTTTTCCCCTGATAGGTTTAGCGACGTGTTTCATTTTTTGGAATATGTTGGGCATGGTTAATGTTTGTTATTTTTGTGTGGTGTCTGTGGACTGAGCAGTTGTCTCGGGGGGCACATCCGTGGCTTGGTGGAATTTTTCCAGCATGCTGGGGAGTTCTATTTCCTTGCCAGCGGGCTACAGTGCGTAAATTCCCACCGCAAATCTACACGAAGACTAGGGTTGAGTTATTGTAGGTTTTGGGGAAGCTCCGTATCCATCTCTTCTGTGGTACTCAGGGTGATTATAATTCTCGGGTTGTGGTCTGGTGTGCTCAGCAGAAGGGAAGAGCCAGAATTTTTTTTTTTTTTGTGTGATTATGGCGTCTTATGTAGATAAGTTCATTCGCTCTCCATCAGAGGAATTGTTAGATTTAGGTACTAAAGAACAGCTGTTGAAGGTCGCGGAACACTACAAGGTTGAGATTAGTGATAAACGTCTAAAGAATTCTATTAGGTTGATATTGAAGGCCAATCTGATGGAGAGTGGTATTCTAGAAGTTACCACCGGGCCAGCCTCTGCTGAGGATTTGTCATCTCCCCATAATGTTACAATGGCCATTCCATCGGTTAGTCCTAGTAGCCTTCTTTTTGAACAGCAGAAAGAACTGCTTTTGTTACAGCTGGAGCATGATCGTGAGAAGCTAGAGCATGATCGTGAGAAGCTAGAGCATGATCGTGTAAAATATGAAAAGGAATTGGCATTTAAACAAGATATGGAGCGTGCTAAAATCAAGTTGCAACAAGAACGTATAGATTTGGTTAGGGAAGGAAAGATCTCAGGGGAGAGTTTGTTTTGGGAAGGTGACCCAGATTTACCTAGGGGTAGTTCCGCTTTTGGTCGTGCCCCAGAGACATTTGATATTGTTGGGAACTTACGGTTATTGCCTCGGTTTAATGAAAGGGACCCCGAGACATTCTTTTCGTTGTTTGAGCGGGTTGCTGACGCTAGGAGTTGGCCTGATTCTGACCGCACTTTAATGTTGCAGTGTGTGCTGACTGGTAAAGCGCAGGAAGCATATTCAGCTCTTAGTGTACACGATAGTGCCAGTTATGATAAAGTTAAAACAGCTGTGTTACAGATTTATGAATTGGTCCCTGAGGCTTACCGCCAAAGATTTAGAACATTAAAAAGGGATGATAACCAGACTCATGTTGAGTTTGCGCGACAGTTGTCTTTACAGTTTAATCGCTGGTGTTCCGCCTCTGCAGTTGTGACTTTCCAAGGGCTGTGTGATCTGATTATGTTAGAGCAATTTAAGGACACAATTCCTGATCGTATTGCCACGTATATTAATGAACAGAAAGTAAAGAATGTTGCTGAAGCTGCAGTTTTGGCAGACGAGTATGTGTTGACTCACAAAAGTGTCTTTGCAGAACCCCGTATTCGGAAAGAGTGGGGGCGTTCGGATAGATTTGGGCTTCGCTCACCGAGATACTTTGGTTCTCGGGCAGAGTTCTATTCAACTAGGGTTGAACCTGACTCCCATGGTAAAGCTGACTTTGGGCAGGAGTGTCACTACTGTCACGGTTCAGGGCATTGGAAAACGAATGTCCACTTCTCAGGTCAAAGGGTGCTTACGCTAAATCTAAGCCTACTGCATTAGCTGCACCTGTTCCACATCAGTTCATTCATAACTCATTTCCTCAGGCCCAGGAGAATGTGAAAGTCCATATTGATCCAGACTATTTACCTTTCATTACAGAAGGTTTTGTGTCTATGTTAGGAAGTAAAGACCTAGTGCCAGTGAAGATCCTGAGAGACACAGGTGCCTCTGAATCATTTGTGTTGGAGTCTGTGTTACCCTTTTCTGCTGAGACTGATTCGGGAATAGTGTTCTAATTAGGGGAATAGGTTTGAACACTCTGTCAGTTCCATTGCATAAACTGATGTTGGATTGTGGGCTGGTGAAGGGTGAAGTTGTTGTGGGTGTGCGTCCTTCGTTGCCTATTGAGGGTATCGATGTTATCCTTGGGAATAACTTGGCTGGTGAGCGTGTATGGCCTGTCGTGTTTCCATCTCTAGTGGTTTCCACTAAGCCGTCATTTGTTGGGATTCCTGATGAGAGTGTACAGTTTCCCAGAGGTGTTCTCTGCGTGTGCAGTGACACGTTCTATGAGCCGTGGCGAACTGGTCACTGCGCCGACTAATGATAATAATACAAAGTATGTCACTGTTTTCCCTGTTATCCCGTTATCTGTAACCCGCTCAGATCTAATCAATGCGCAACGGGATGACCCCACGTTGGAAGAGTTGCGTGATCAAATTGTGCCTATAGAACAGTTGGGAGATGTCGCCCATGGCTATTTTCTCCAAGAGGATGTCCTGATGAGAAAGTGGGTGTCTCATGATAGTGTTTTTCTGGGGAGGCAATTAGTCAGGTTGTTGTACCAGTTAAGCTTCGTAAGTTGGTGTTGGAAACTTCTCACAGCGACGTGGCTGGACATATGGGGGTGAGGAAAACCTACAATCGCATATTAAGACATTTCTTTTGGCCTAGATTAAAGAGGGATGTTTCTGATTTTATCAAAACTTGTCACACCTGTCAATTAACTGGTAAGCCTAATCAAGCTATTAAACCAGTACCATTGTTTCCTATTCCTGTACTCAGCCAACCTTTTGAGTATCTGATTATTGACTGTGTGGGTCCTCTGCCTCGTTCTAAAAAGGGTAGTAGTTACCTGTTCACTGTGATGTGTCAGACCACTAGGTTTCCTGCTGCCTATCCTCTCCGATCTATCACGACTAAATCAGTGTTAAAAGCTTTGACTCAGTTTCTCTCATTGTTTGGAATCCCTAAGGTCATTCAGAGTGATCAAGGATCTAATTTTACCTCTAATCTGTTTGGTCAGGTTCTTCAACAGCTCCATATTAAACACAATTTGTCTAGCGCCTATCACGCGCAAAGTCAAGGAGCACTGAACGTTTCCATCAAACACTAAAGTCTTTGTTGAGAGCTTATTGTACTGAGATGGATAAGGATTGGGAGGAGGGGTTGCCTTGGTTACTGTTAGCTGCTAGGGAAGTTTCACAGGAGAGCCCAGGTTTCAGTCCAAATGACCTTGTGTTTGGACATAGGGTGCGTGGACTTTTATCTGTTCTCCAGGATGACTGGAAGTCTCCCGAGCCTCCTCAGTCCCTGTTATCGTATGTGTGTGATTTCCGGCGACGGCTGTATGCCGCTTGTGAAATGGCTAAAGAGAAGTTATCATCTTCACAGGAGAGGATGAAGGGCATATTTGATCGCCGAACTGAGCCTCGTCACTTTAGTCCAGGTGACCAGGTTCTTGCTCTGCTGCCAATAGTTGGTTCTCCTTTTCAAGCCAAGTTTCAAGGTCCATATACAGTGGTGCGCCAGTGCACTGAGCAAAATTATCTAGTTGCCACTCCAGAACGGAGGAAAGCACACCAGCTGTGCCATGTAAATCTGTTAAAACCCTATTATGCACGTTCCTCTGAGACTGAACAGTGGGATTCTACAGAGGACGGTAAAACCTGTTCTTTTGGCTGATACCGTTGTTTCCTTGGGTTCTTGTCGTGCTAGATCTGTGCATGAGGAGGAAGATGTTCCTGGTCTTGTTTTCTTCTTTCCTCTTAAATGTTGCTTCCTGTGCGAAGGTCGCTGAGGTCTGGGGAGGAGGTTGGCTGGGGCAAATTGTAAGTGTGAAAACGTAAACC
This sequence comes from Oncorhynchus nerka, assembly GCF_034236695.1. Taxonomy (NCBI): domain Eukaryota; kingdom Metazoa; phylum Chordata; class Actinopteri; order Salmoniformes; family Salmonidae; genus Oncorhynchus; species Oncorhynchus nerka. Next base: position 15,156,352 of record NC_088412.1, on the reverse strand, counting down.
CTCATCAATTTGTGGCGCAGAAGCTGTGTCAATTTGGAACTTAGAGACTGGTATTTTGTTCCGGGGTCCTTGTTGGTCCCCGGTTTTATGGGGGGGGATGTGACGACCCTCCCACTCTGTCTGCCGTATTCTCTCTGTTATTTCCTTATTAGGATGCTGGTGGGCGGAGTTGGGAGGGTCGTCAGCTACATGGGAAACACATGGGCCCGGTGTCTCCCAGGATAAATACACCACTTCCCCATTCATGGAGGAGACTCTCTCCATGCAGACACCCTCTGTAGATTGTGTTGTGGTTCTTGATGGCCGGCCGTTTGTTTGTTTGCTTTGGCACCTTTCATCACCCTGCATTATCACATTCACGCATGCAAAACACTCACTTACACTACTGATTACTGATTACACACACCATTGTATATTATATTTATTTGCTTTAGTTAATAAATATATATCTTTCTACTCATTATCTCCACGTTGTCTCCCTTTGTTACGGGCTTTGAGCCGGTTCGTGACAAGATCAATGGTACCAATTAATCACCAGCATCTCTGTAGTAATTGAATGGTTGAATGAGACAACAAAAGCCCTTTTGGTTTCATGATGTCATGAATCTCAGAACACTTCTATTAAACCATCAACATAAAGTATGTAATGTAACTGTTGCGTGCAGGTGTGTGTTCTGAGCAGAAAAGCCAGTATTATGGATTTTTAGGGATTTCCCCATGAAAGACTATGTTATTCGACTATATTAATCTGACAACACTTTGTAGGCTACCCAAAAAATATCAGCTGTCTAAGGCCTATCCTAACTGTCTGATTGACAAATTGTGGGTATTCAATTTGTATGTTTTACTATCTGCTACACATGTGCACATAAGACAAAGGTTTACACTGCACTGTACAGTACTCTATCAGCTAAATGTCAGTCTTTTCCATGCGTGTATTGGATCAGTGGATCATCCTGTCTACAGTATGTCTATACGTCTATCTCTTTCTCAGGGTGCCCTTGGTGAGTATTAAGATCTGCTCACTAATACACCTTAAACAGGTTACATTGGATCACCTTGCATTCGGCTGAGGTCTGCATTATGAGACCATATGAGAACGCTCTTAACATACTTGGACACATTACACTGTCAGACCCATCTGATACTCGTGAACACTATTGTTGATGAGCTACTGTCTATGGATGAAAAAAACAGAATATAGGAACAGAAGACAGTTTAATTGAGTGTACAGAAAAATACATTTGAATGTGTGCATGTGTGTGTCCTCCTCCTCCCAGTGGTTGATGGGTACCAGACGCGGCCATGCTGAGTGCCGGCCTGGCGCCTGTTCCCAAGCCTTATATATGGAAACTGTTAGGAGCATTATGTCAGCACGGCATTCCACACTTTTCCACTCACACGCACGCGCGCACACACACACTCTCTCTGTTAGGAGAGTTACGTCAGCACGGCATTCCGCACTTTTCCACTGGCCGGCCAGAGTGAGCGATTCCAAAATGGATTTATTTTCCTCTTGTCCTTCTATGACCCTATCTCTGAATGCCTTCATTCTCTATCTCTCCTCCATCTTTCTCTCCTGCTTGATTCTTCTCTCTCCCTCTTCTCTCTGTTTGTCTGTCTTGTTGTTTTATTCTCTCAGTCTCTCCTAGTTTGTCTCTTTCTGTGTTTCTTTCTCTTCCCAAAAGGAAATGCAGCCTAGAGGGAGCCTGAGACCTGCATAATATGCCATGCTTTATTTATATACACTTCCATATGTGTCTTCTCACATCCCTTAGAAATAAATGCCATTTAGCAGACACTTTCAACCGAAGCAACTTACAGTCACGCATGCATTTTACATACAGGTGGTCCTGGGGATCAAACCCACTACCCTGGTGTTGCAAGTGTCTTGCTCTACCAGTGGAGCTACAGAGAGCCGTATGTAGATGGTGAGTAATGCTGCAAACACATGGATGACTGCAGAATGTAGTGGATCTGTGACCTGCAGATTGCAATCCCTGGCTCACTGCTGTGAGGCTGTTCTGCAAAGCTTCATCCGTCCTAATGCAGTTAGTGTTGTCATGGTCACCTGTGTATTACATACTGTAGCTCTTTCTACGGTGAGCGAGAGGTGACATTTAAGGCTCTATTCAATCCGTAGTACGGAAGTTCAGAGTTACAGCATGATTTAAATTTAAAGGCAATGTTCCCTCGTTAGCGGAGACTGCATTCTTGGTAAACGCTGCATATGTCGGCTCAATGGGAAATTAACTTTACATTTAGAAAAGACTGTTCCCTTAGTCTGCAAATAGTGGAAATGGATTCCAAACAAAGGATGCAGGAGAGGCTTATGTGCTTAACGCACAATATATCTTAATAAAGTTCATTACGTTTGTTTCATTCATACTGCCAAATTCGAGAGAAAAAAAGTTACCAATCTATACTTGAGTTATTTGACCCCTAATCAAATAAAGACATCGGACAAAATCTGAATGAAGTTCACAATGAATCAATCACTGGTTGGTTATGAGCACACAGAAACTAAAGGCCATGACTACCTTGTTCAAAAAGAATGGCACTGATTGGCCTATAGGTGGCGCTGTTATACGCAGTCTCACTTAAACCCTCATATCCGTTGCCCCCTTTGACCTAGAGACTTGGAACGTCGTATGTACGTGCCTTTCCTCATGCTGAACAAATTTGACTCAAGGACCCATAAGGTCCGTCAGGATAGATTTTCCACCATCTTGGACATTTTGGAAAACCTTTGAAAACTTTTTCTCATGAACCGTGAGATGCTAATGCTTAAAATAATAATTAAAAATCTTCTTCTCATGAACTAAATTAATCACAAAAGTCCCTAAAGAGATTGAGATGGCCACACTGTACCAGTAAATATTAACGCATAAAATATGTATATTTTTTATTGAACCTTTATTTTATCAGTGAGTCATACTGAGACCACGGTCTCTTTTACAGACAAGCCCTGAATTACAGAAATGACATAAATGACATAAATACACACACCAAAATAGAAATACAAAATGCCAACAGAAAGAAAAACAGGGTCATAAAAAACAAATTCATCAGTAATAAGGTCCTCAATCAACTTTCTGAAACATCATATTTAACAACATTTTGAAGATTGTTCCACAAATATGGTGCAAGAAAAATAAAATCAGATTGTGGAATGCTCTTAGAGGAGACTTACCCAGAAAGACTTGCAGTTGTAACCGCTGCCAAAGGTGCTTCTACAAAGTATTGACTCAGGGGTTGATAAAAACAACAACATGTTTTTACTTTGTCATTATGGGGTATTGTGTGTACTGTATAGTACTGTAGATGGGTGAGAAAATATGTATTGAATCAATTTGGTATTCAGGCTGTATCACAACAAAATGTGGAATAAGTCAAGGGGTATGAATACTTTCCGAAGGCACTGTATGTACATTGCATACAGAATTGCAATCGCAATGAACAGGTTCCTCTATTTTAATGAATCAAATGGATCAATTATGTTACAATTGACTAGGTCTACAATACAGTGAGATGGATTTGCTCTGCCGATTGATCAGCTCAGGTTTTCCATGCGTAACTTAATGCTGCCACCTAATGGCTGTGAGTCAAACTCACCATCTCCCGTAATACTCTTTGGTGAAGGTGAAAAACAATCAATGATTTTGTTCTAAAAGTCAAAATAGATACAGACTGCATATATTTCATTTGTCCTCGGGTTACGCTTACCGTATGACAAGAGATGCCCAGGGGAGAGAGAGAGACAGAGAGTCTGTGAGAGAAAGAGACAGAGAGTGAATGGTGCATGGGTGGGAGTGAGAATATGTGTGTGTTTCACTCTGTACCGTATGAGTGTACTCTCAAAGCGCTGACTAAAGCAGCTGGACATGCTGACGCCTGTCTCTCAAATGGTGAGGTGCTGGTCCAGACTGAGACAACACTCTTCCCCATGCAGCTATACCCCTATCAGCACTGTTACACTGTTACTGTCTCCATCAGCACATATCAGTGCATAGCCCAGCCCAGCCCCATCTCTATACCCAGCCCAAGCTCTATACCCTAGCCACATCTCTATACCCAGCCCCAGCTCCATACCCTAGCCCCAGCTCTATACCCATCCCCATTCCCAGCCCCAGCTCTATACTCAGCCCAAGCTCTATACCCCAGCCTCAGCTCTATACCCCAGCCATAGCTCTATACCCGGCCCCATCTCTATACACCAGCTCAAAACCCAGCCCTATACCCAGCCCTAGCTCTAAACCCAGCCCCAGCTCTAAACCCAGCCCAGCCCCAGCTCTATACCCAGCCCTAGCTCTAAACCCAGCCCAGCCCCAGCTTTATACCCAGCCCCAGCTCTATACACCAGCTCAAAACCCAGCCCCAGCTCTATACCCAGACCCAGCTCTATACACCAGCTCTATACCCAGCCCCAGCTCTTTACCCAGGCCCAGCTCTATACCCAGCCCTAGCCCTATACACCAGCCCTTTACCCAGCCTCAGCCCCATATCCTAGCTGTATACCCAGCCCCAGCCCTAAAAACCAGCTCTACACCCAGACCCAGCTCAATTTCCAGCCCCATCTCTACCCAGCCACAGCACAATGCACCAGCTCTATACCCAGCCCCAGGCCTATACCACAGCTCAATACCCAACCCAAGATCTATACACATGCTCTGTACCCAGCCCCAGCTCTATGCCCAGCCCAAGCTCTATGCCCCAGCTCTACACCCAGCCCTAGCTCTATACCCTGCCCTAGCCCTATACCCCAGCTCTATACCCAGCCCAGCCCAATATCCCAGTTCTACACCCAGCCCTAACTCTATACCCAGCCCCAGCCCTACACCCCAGCTCTATACCCAGCCCTAGCTCTATACCCAGCCACAGCTCTATACCCAGCCCCAGCCCAATACCACAGCTCTATACCCAGCCCAAGCTCTATATCCAGCCACAGCTCCATACTCCAGCCCCAATCCCAATTCCATACTCAGGCCCAGCTCTATACCCCTCCCCAGTTCTATACCCAGCCCCAGCTCTATACCCAAACCCAGCCCTACACCCAGCTCTATACCCCAGCTCTGTAGCTAGCCCCATACACCAGCTCAATTCCCAGCCCCAGCCCTCTACCCAGCCCCAAACTCTATACCAGCCCCAGCTCTATACCCAGCCCCAGCTCTATACCTAGTCCCAGCTCTATACCCAGTCCCAACTCTATACCTCAGCCCCAGCTCTATACCAAGCCCCAACTGTATACCCAGCCCCAACTCTATACCTCAGCCCCAGCTCTATACCTCAGCCCCAGCTCTATACCCAGCCCCAGCTCTATACCTCACCCCCAGCTCTCTTCCCAGCCCCAGCTCTATACCTCAGCCCCAGCTCTATACCCAGCCCCAGCTCTATACCCAGCCCCAGCTCTATACCTCAGCCCCAGCTCTATACCCAGCCCCAGCTCTATACCCAGCCCCAGCTCTATACCCAGCCCCAGCTCTATACCTCAGCCCCAGCTCTATACCCAGCCCCAGCTCTATACATCAGCCCCAACTCTATACCTCAGCCCCAGCTCTATACCCAGCCCCAGCTCTCTACCTCAGCCCCAGCTCTATACCCAGCCCCAGCTCTATACCTCAGCCCCAGCTCTATACCAGCCCCAGCTCTATACCCAGCCCCAGCTCTATACCTCAGCCCCAGCTCTCTTCCCAGCCCCAGCTCTATACCTCAGCCCCAGCTCTATACCTCAGCCGCAGCTCTATACCCAGCCCCAGCTCTCTACCTCAGCCCCAGCTCTATACCTCAGCTCCAACTCTATACCCAGCCCCAGCTCTCTTCCCAGCCCCAGCTCTATACCTCAGCCCCAGCTCTATACCTCAGCCCCAGCTCTATACCTCAGCCCCAACTCTATACCTCAGCCCCAGCTCTATACCTCAGCCCCAACTCTATACCAGCCCCAGCTCTCTTCCCAGCCCCAACTCTATACCCAGCGCCAGCTCTATACCTCAGCCCCAGCTCTATACCTCAGCCCCAGCTCTATACCTCAGCCCCAACTCTATACCTCAGCCCCAGCTCTATACCTCAGCCCCAACTCTATACCAGCCCCAGCTCTCTTCCCAGCCCCAACTCTATACCCAGCGCCAGCTCTCTACCCAGCCCCAACTCTATACCCAGTCCCAGCTCTATACACAGCCCCAGCTCTAAACCAGCCCCAGCTCTATACCCAGTCCCAGCTCTATACCCAGTCCCTACTCTATACCCAGTCCCAGCTCTATACCCAGCCCCAACTCTATACCTCAGCCCCAGCTCTATACCCAGCCCCAACTCTATACCCAGCCCCAACTCTATACCTCAGCCCCAGCTATATACCTCAGCCCCAGCTCTATACCCAGTCCCAGCTCTATACCCAGTCCCAGCTCTATACCCAGCCCCAACTCTGTACCCAGCCCCAACTCTATACCTCAGCCCCAGCTCTATACCTCAGCCCCAACTCTATACCCAGCCCCAGCTCTATACCTCAGCCCCAGCTCCCTTCCCAGCCCCAGCTTTATACCTCAGCCCCAGCTCTATACCTCAGCCCCAGCTCTATACCCAGCCCCAGCTCTATACCTCAGCCCCAGCTCTATACCCAGCCCCAGCTCTATACCTCAGCCCCAACTCTATACCTCAGCCCCAGCTCTCTTCCCAGCCCCAGCTCTCTACCTCAGCCCCAGCTCTATACCCAGCCCCAGCTCTCTACCTCAGCCCCAGCTCTATACCCAGCCCCAGCTCTATACCTCAGCCCCAGCTCTATACCAGCCCCAGCTCTATACCCAGCCCCAGCTCTATACCTCAGCCCCAGCTCTCTTCCCAGCCCCAGCTCTATACCTCAGCCCCAGCTCTATACCTCAGCCCCAGCTCTATACCCAGCTCCAGCTCTCTTCCCAACCCCAGCTCTATACCTCAGCCCCAGCTCTATACCTCAGCCCCAGCTCTATACCTCAGCCCCAACTCTATACCCAGCCCCAACTCTATACCTCAGCCCCAGCTCTATACCTCAGCCCCAACTCTATACCAGCCCCAGCTCTCTTCCCAGCCCCAACTCTATACCCAGCGCCAGCTCTCTACCCAGCCCCAACTCTATACCCAGTCCCAGCTCTATACACAGCCCCAGCTCTATACCAGCCCCAGCTCTATACCCAGTCCCAGCTCTATACCCAGTCCCTACTCTATACCCAGTCCCAGCTCTATACCCAGCCCCAACTCTATACCTCAGCCCCAGCTCTATACCCAGCCCCAACTCTATACCCAGCCCCAACTCTGTACCCAGCCCCAACTCTATACCTCAGCCCCAGCTCTATACCTCAGCCCCAGCTCTATACCCAGCCCCAGCTCTATACCTCAGCCCCAGCTCTCTTCCCAGCCCCAGCTCTATACCTCAGCCCCAGCTCTATACCCAGCCCCAGCTCTATACCCAGCCCCAGCTCTATACCCAGCCCCAGCTCTATACCCAAACCCAGCCCTACACCCAGCTCTATACCCCAGCTCTGTAGCTAGCCCCATACACCAGCTCAATTCCCAGCCCCAGCCCTCTACCCAGCCCCAAACTCTATACCAGCCCCAGCTCTATACCCAGCCCCAGCTCTATACCTAGTCCCAGCTCTATACCCAGTCCCAACTCTATACCTCAGCCCCAGCTCTATACCAAGCCCCAACTGTATACCCAGCCCCAACTCTATACCTCAGCCCCAGCTCTATACCTCAGCCCCAGCTCTATACCCAGCCCCAGCTCTATACCTCACCCCCAGCTCTCTTCCCAGCCCCAGCTCTATACCTCAGCCCCAGCTCTATACCCAGCCCCAGCTCTATACCCAGCCCCAGCTCTATACCTCAGCCCCAGCTCTATACCCAGCCCCAGCTCTATACATCAGCCCCAACTCTATACCTCAGCCCCAGCTCTATACCCAGCCCCAGCTCTCTACCTCAGCCCCAGCTCTATACCCAGCCCCAGCTCTATACCTCAGCCCCAGCTCTATACCAGCCCCAGCTCTATACTCAGCCCCAGCTCTATACCCAGCCCCAGCTCTATACCTCAGCCCCAGCTCTCTTCCCAGCCCCAGCTCTATACCTCAGCCCCAGCTCTATACCTCAGCCGCAGCTCTATACCCAGCCCCAGCTCTCTACCTCAGCCCCAGCTCTATACCTCAGCTCCAACTCTATACCCAGCCCCAGCTCTCTTCCCAGCCCCAGCTCTATACCTCAGCCCCAGCTCTATACCTCAGCCCCAGCTCTATACCTCAGCCCCAACTCTATACCAGCCCCAGCTCTCTTCCCAGCCCCAACTCTATACCCAGCGCCAGCTCTCTACCCAGCCCCAACTCTATACCCAGTCCCAGCTCTATACACAGCCCCAGCTCTAAACCAGCCCCAGCTCTATACCCAGTCCCAGCTCTATACCCAGTCCCTACTCTATACCCAGTCCCAGCTCTATACCCAGCCCCAACTCTATACCTCAGCCCCAGCTCTATACCCAGCCCCAACTCTATACCCAGCCCCAACTCTATACCTCAGCCCCAGCTATATACCTCAGCCCCAGCTCTATACCCAGTCCCAGCTCTATACCCAGTCCCAGCTCTATACCCAGCCCCAACTCTGTACCCAGCCCCAGCTCTATACCTCAGCCCCAGCTCTATACCTCAGCCCCAGCTCTATACCTCAGCCCCAGCTCTATACCCAGCCCCAGCTCTATACCTCAGCCCCAGCTCCCTTCCCAGCCCCAGCTTTATACCTCAGCCCCAGCTCTATACCTCAGCCCCAGCTCTATACCCAGCCCCAGCTCTATACCTCAGCCCCAGCTCTATACCCAGCCCCAGCTCTATACCTCAGCCCCAACTCTATACCTCAGCCCCAGCTCTCTTCCCAGCCCCAGCTCTCTACCTCAGCCCCAGCTCTATACCCAGCCCCAGCTCTCTACCTCAGCCCCAGCTCTATACCCAGCCCCAGCTCTATACCTCAGCCCCAGCTCTATACCAGCCCCAGCTCTATACCCAGCCCCAGCTCTATACCTCAGCCCCAGCTCTCTTCCCAGCCCCAGCTCTATACCTCAGCCCCAGCTCTATACCTCAGCCCCAGCTCTATACCCAGCTCCAGCTCTCTTCCCAACCCCAGCTCTATACCTCAGCCCCAGCTCTATACCTCAGCCCCAGCTCTATACCTCAGCCCCAACTCTATACCCAGCCCCAACTCTATACCTCAGCCCCAGCTCTATACCTCAGCCCCAACTCTATACCAGCCCCAGCTCTCTTCCCAGCCCCAACTCTATACCCAGCGCCAGCTCTCTACCCAGCCCCAACTCTATACCCAGTCCCAGCTCTATACACAGCCCCAGCTCTATACCAGCCCCAGCTCTATACCCAGTCCCAGCTCTATACCCAGTCCCTACTCTATACCCAGTCCCAGCTCTATACCCAGCCCCAACTCTATACCTCAGCCCCAGCTCTATACCCAGCCCCAACTCTATACCCAGCCCCAACTCTATACCCAGCCCCAACTCTGTACCCAGCCCCAACTCTATACCTCAGCCCCAGCTCTATACCTCAGCCCCAGCTCTATACCCAGCCCCAGCTCTATACCTCAGCCCCAGCTCTATACCTCAGCCCCAGCTCTATACCCAGCCCCAGCTCTATACCCAGCCCCAGCTCTATACCCAGCCCCAGCTCTCTACCTCAGCCCCAGCTCTATACCTCAGCCCCAACTCTATACCCAGCCCCAGCTCTCTTCCCAGCCCCAGCTCTATACCTCAGCCCCAGCTCTATACCTCAGCCCCAGCTCTATACCTCAGCCCCAACTCTATACCCAGCCCCAACTCTATACCTCAGCCCCAGCTCTATACATCAGCCCCAACTCTATACCAGCCCCAGCTCTCTTCCCAGCCCCAACTATATACCCAGCGCCAGCTCTCTACCCAGCCCCAACTCCATACCCATCCCCAGCTCTCTACCCAGCCCCAGCTCTCTACCCAGCCCAAACTCTATACCCCAGCCCCAGCTCTCTATCCAGCCCCACCTCTATACCCAGCCCCACCTCTATACCTCAGCCCCAACTCTATACCAGCCCCAGCTCTCTTCCCAGCCCCAACTCTATACCCAGCGCCAGCTCTCTACCCAGCCCCAACTCTATACCCAGTCCCAGCTCTATACACAGCCCCAGCTCTAAACCAGCCCCAGCTCTATACCCAGTCCCAGCTCTATACCCAGTCCCTACTCTATACCCAGTCCCAGCTCTATACCCAGCCCCAACTCTATACCTCAGCCCCAGCTCTATACCCAGCCCCAACTCTATACCCAGCCCCAACTCTATACCTCAGCCCCAGCTATATACCTCAGCCCCAGCTCTATACCCAGTCCCAGCTCTATACCCAGTCCCAGCTCTATACCCAGCCCCAACTCTGTACCCAGCCCCAACTCTATACCTCAGCCCCAGCTCTATACCTCAGCCCCAGCTCTATACCCAGCCCCAGCTCTATACCTCAGCCCCAGCTCCCTTCCCAGCCCCAGCTCTATACCTCAGCCCCAGCTCTATACCTCAGCCCCAGCTCTATACCCAGCCCCAGCTCTATACCCAGCCCCAGCTCTCTACCTCAGCCCCAGCTCTATACCCAGCCCCAGCTCTATACCTCAGCCCCAGCTCTATACCAGCCCCAGCTCTATACCCAGCCCCAGCTCTATACCTCAGCCCCAGCTCTCTTCCCAGCCCCAGCTCTATACCTCAGCCCCAGCTCTATACCTCAGCCCCAGCTCTATACCTCAGCCCCAGCTCTATACCCAGCCCCAGCTCTATACCTCAGCCCCAGCTCTATACCTCAGCCCCAGCTCTATACCTCAGCCCCAACTCTATACCTCAGCCGCAGCTCTATACCCAGCCCCAGCTCTCTACCTCAGCCCCAGCTCTATACCTCAGCCCCAACTCTATACCCAGCTCCAGCTCTCTTCCCAACCCCAGCTCTATACCTCAGCCCCAGCTCTATACCTCAGCCCCAGCTCTATACCTCAGCCCCAACTCTATACCCAGCCCCAACTCTATACCTCAGCCCCAGCTCTATACCTCAGCCCCAACTCTATACCAGCCCCAGCTCTCTTCCCAGCCCCAACTCTATACCCAGCGCCAGCTCTCTACCCAGCCCCAACTCTATACCCAGCGCCAGCTCTCTACCCAGCCCCAACTCTATACCCAGTCCCAGCTCTATACACAGCCCCAGCTCTATACCAGCCCCAGCTCTATACCAGCCCCAGCTCTATACCCAGTCCCTACTCTATACCCAGTCCCAGCTCTATACCCAGCCCCAACTCTATACCTCAGCCCCAGCTCTATACCCAGCCCCAGCTCTATACACAGCCCCAACTCTATACCTCAGCCCCAACTCTATACCTCAGCCCCAGCTCTATACCTCAGCCCCAGCTCTATACCCAGCCCCAGCTCTATACCTCAGCCCCAGCTCTCTTCCCAGCCCCAGCTCTATACCTCAGCCCCAGCTCTATACCCAGCCCCAGCTCTATACCCAGCCCCAGCTCTATACCCAGCCCCAGCTCTATACCTCAGCCCCAGCTCTATACCTCAGCCCCAACTCTATACCTCAGCCCCAGCTCTCTTCCCAGCCCCAGCTCTCTACCTCAGCCCCAGCTCTATACCCAGCCCCAGCTCTATACCTCAGCCCCAGCTCTATACCTCAGCCCCAGCTCTATACCTCAGCCCCAGCTCTATACCAGCCCCAGCTCTATACCTCAGCCCCAGCTCTCTTCCCAGCCCCAGCTCTATACCTCAGCCCCAGCTCTATACCTCAACCCCAGCTCTATACCTCAGCCCCAGCTCTATACCCAGCCCCAGCTCTATACCCAGCCCCAGCTCTCTACCTCTGCCCCAGCTCTCTACCTCAGCCCCAGCTCTATACCTCAGCCCCAACTCTATACCCAGCCCCAGCTCTCTTCCCAGCCCCAGCTCTATACCTCAGCCCCAGCTCTATACCTCAGCCCCAGCTCTATACCTCAGCCCCAACTCTATACCCAGCCCCAACTCTATACCTCAGCCCCAGCTCTATACATCAGCCCCAACTCTATACCAGCCCCAGCTCTCTTCCCAGCCCCAACTATATACCCAGCGCCAGCTCTCTACCCAGCCCCAACTCCATACCCATCCCCAGCTCTCTACCCAGCCCCAGCTCTCTACCCAGCCCAAACTCTATACCCCAGCCCCAGCTCTCTATCCAGCCCCACCTCTATACCCAGCCTCAGCTCTATACCCAGCCCCACCTCTATACCCAGCCCCACCTCTATACCCAGCCCCACCTCTATACCCAGCCCCAACTCTATACCCAGTCTCACCTCTATACCAGCCCCAGCTCTCTTCCCAGCCCCAACTATATACCCAGCGCCAGCTCTCTACCCAGCCCCAACTCCATACCCATCCCCAGCTCTCTACCCAGCCCCAGCTCTCTACCCAGCCCAAACTCTATACCCCAGCCCCAGCTCTCTATCCAGCCCCACCTCTATACCCAGCCTCAGCTCTATACCCAGCCCCACCTCTATACCCAGCCCCACCTCTATACCCAGCCCCAACTCTATACCCAGCCTCACCTCTATACCCAGCCCCACCTCTATACCCAGCCTCAGCTCTATACCCAGCCTCACCTCTATACCCAGCCCCACCTCTATACCCAGCCCCACCTCTATACCCAGCCCCAACTCTATACCCAGCCCCACCTCTATACCCAGCCCCACCTCTATTCCCAGCCCCACCTCTATACCCAGCCCCAACTCTATACCCAGCCCCACCTCTATACCCAGCCCCACCTCTATACCCAGCCCCACCTCTATACCCAGCCCCAACAGCGTTGTCATCAAACCCACTATCCTGGCATTACAAGTGTCCTTCTGTACCGAATGAGCTACAGAGAACCATACGTATGTCCTCGTGGCCTATTCTAACCCTTTAGCCCCATCAGCACTCCATCAGCACATATCAGCATATCCCAGTGTCTGCACCTCATCAACCACATCCTGGACCACCACAGAGGAAGACTCAAATTAGGTAGAACTCAGCAAATCCACTGGTACAGTGTCAAATATGTTCTCATCCTTCCAAAGGACACATAGACTATCACACACACACACACACACACACACACACTTAGATGAGTGCAGGCTGACAACACTGTAGTGTGACTTATAATTTTCCTGCTCTCTGGTGATGACATCAGAGCCACATGTGGGCTATTTCTGTTTGGTTGCCGGGTGAAAATGAGGTTGTGTCTGATGTGTTGAAAATGAAAAGAAAAGACCCATATCAAACAATTTCATGCATTGATTAGCGTTATAAAAACAGTTCCGTTTGGTGCGAGCACGTAGATTTGACTTGATGTAGTCTGGTAAAAGTGGATTTTCTCTCTGAACAGTGAGCCTGTCTGTTTATGTTCAGACACTCTATTCCAGGGGTAGGCAACTATAATAGATTCAGCTGTGGGACGATTATAGTCAGAGCAGATCGTCGGGGCCCAGAACATACTTACAAAAATGTGCACCCAACAAATTGACGACAAGTAAGCGCAAAAAGAGATGGTATTTGAAAATAACGTAATAATTTAATATATTGGTTCCATTGAGACATGATCATGTCTCTCTTTTTATTTGTAGGAACACCTGGGAACAGATTGCCTGAATTGAATTATATTTTTAACTGATTTATTGGTGAATGACAGTCTTTTTGGGAAAAAAACATTGGGGGGACAAAATAAATCACTTGCAGACAGTTTTGGCCCCCGGGGTGCATCTTACTGACTCCTGCTCTATTCTCTAGTCTAAATGACTAGATTTACTCATACTCCTCCCTCCTCATCCCTTCCTCACCCCTCCTCATCTGTCCTCACCCCTTCTCATCAACCCTCACCCCTCCACACCCCTCCTCCTCCCTCCTCACCCCTCCTCATCTGTCCTCACCCCTTCTCATCAACCCTCACCCCTCCACACCCCTCCTCCTCCCTCCTCATCCCTTCCTCACCCCTCCTCATCTGTCCTCACCCCTTCTCATCAATCCACACCCCTCCTCATCCCTCCTCACCCCTCCACACCCCTCCTCATCCCTCTCCTCCGCATCCTCCCCATCTCTCTCTCTCCCTAGTGATGAGTGCAGGAGGCTGGAACCAGGTAGGGCTGTAGACATGAGTAATGTGGCAAGACTGACTCACACACTCAGACGTCAGACACTCAGACATCAGGCTTCAGTGTGGAGACGTCCATGACACACATGCACACACAAATGCACTGTGTAACTGGTAATACAGACAATCTGATACCCGTGGTGCACCACAGTGTGCTTTTTTAAATCATGAGGAGTAGACCCTGCAGGCAGGCAGTGTGGACAGAGTATGGATCTGTCTGTGAACAATGACCTCCGAGGGATTAGAGTAACACTAACCATTAGCGGGGCACTTCCACTAACGCCAATGTCCCTTTGTGTAGCTAGCTGTTTATATGTTACATTGTGTAGCTAGCTGTTTATATGTTACATTGTGTAGCTAGCTGTTTATATGTTACATTGTGTAGCTAGCTGTTTATATGTTACATTGTGTAGCTAGCTGTTTATATGTTACTTTGCCTAGGAGAGAAACTCTAATAATGTCCTCCTCAGCCTTCCCCATAACCGACCCTGTTACAAGTAAGTACAGTTTATGTTTTGCAGCAAAATACTCTATTAAAACATGGTGTATTTGGTGTGACCTTTGACCTCTCTGTCCCTGACCTGTCCCAATGTTCACCTTGAGGGCAGGAGTCCTAACGCGGGTGAAATGTGACTGCAGCATCCTCTGTCCGCTGGGGTCGGACGATGGGGTCGGACGATGGGATGGGGTCGGACGATGGGGTCGGCTGTAACTGCTACTCCCAGAGAGGAAACTCAGAGCATCAGCTGGATGGTCAAGTGATTCTCCTCAGCACACACACACACACACACACACACACACTGGCACACACACACACATTGGCACACACACACTGGCACACACACAGACAAACACACAAACTGGCACACACACACACACACAAACTGGCACACACACATACACTGGCACACATACACACACACACAGACAAACACACAAACTGGCACACACACACACACAGACAAACACACAAACTGGCACACACACATACACTGGCACACATACACACACACACAAACTAGCACACATACACACACACACAAACTGGCACACACACACACACACAAACTGGCACACACACATACACTGGCACACATACACACACACATAGACAAACACACAAACTGGCACACACACACACACACAGACAAACACACAAACTGGCACCCGTAGTCACAAACAAATGCACACAAAAAGGATACACTCACGTGAACCCTCGAAGACAGTTGCGTGCACATACACACACACCTCTACTTTGCATCTATTACGTATCTATTATTTATGCACGAGTAATGTCAGGTTTTAATACCTGCTAATGGCTTTTAGACTGACTATGAATAAATCATATCAGTCACGCCACAGCCACTACCTCACCTTCACTGCCTCTGTTGACGTGATCTATAGGTGTGTGTGTGTGTGTGTGTGTGTGTGTGTGTGTGTGTGTGTGTTTGTGCGTGTCTGTGTATATGTGCGTGGGCATGTTGTAACTGCTACTCCCAGAGAGGAAACTCAGAGCATCAGCTGGATGGTCAAGTGATTCTCCTCAGCACACACACACACACACACACACACACACTGGCACACACACACACATTGGCACACACACACTGGCACACACACAGACAAACACACAAACTGGCACACACACACACACACAAACTGGCACACACACATACACTGGCACACATACACACACACACAGACAAACACACAAACTGGCACACGCACACACACAGACAAACACACAAACTGGCACACACACATACACTGGCACACATACACACACACACAAACTAGCACACATACACACACACACAAACTGGCACACACACACACACACAAACTGGCACACACACATACACTGGCACACATACACACACACATAGACAAACACACAAACTGGCACACACACACACACACACACACACAGACAAACACACAAACTGGCACCCGTAGTCACAAACAAATGCACACAAAAAGGATACACTCACGTGAACCCTCGAAGACAGTTGCGTGCACATACACACACACCTCTACTTTGCATCTATTACGTATCTATTATTTATGCACGAGTAATGTCAGGTTTTAATACCTGCTAATGGCTTTTAGACTGACTATGAATAAATCATATCAGTCACGCCACAGCCACTACCTCACCTTCACTGCCTCTGTTGACGTGATCTATAGGTGTGTGTGTGTGTGTGTGTGTGTGTGTGTGTGTGTGTGTTTGTGCGTGTCTGTGTATATGTGCGTGGGCATGTTGCCATTAGCTGTTCTCAAAATAGCAATAGGCTATGAGAAACAGAAGGGTTTGTGTCTTTAACTACACTCTTAGAAGTGATGGTGCCTGGAAGAACCTTTTGGGTTGCCACACCGGCGGAACCTTTCCAGTTGAAAAAGGTTCCTCGAGGAACCCCTGTGTAAAGGTTCAAACCGGAACCTTTTTGTGATGGGAGGGGTTCAATTTGAAACATTTCTAAAATATATTGTAGAGTTGGTAGCCTATCAGATTGGAGGTGTGGCTTATTGGAGGCGTGGCTTTTTATATTTTTGGTGTATGCACTTCGAAGTTAAATGTGCCTTTAATATTTATGCATATTACATATTCTATATAATATTAACAATGATCCTTACATACAGTGATAACTATTCCAACTTCGGGATTTGCATAGGCTCTTGAGGAACTCCTACACCTCTGTTAAAACTACAAAACTGTCAGTGTACAACCTTAATATGCGATGACAATACAACAGCAGGAATGACATTTACTCAAACGTGTGGCCCAAAAAAAATCTATCTTAAACCCACGGCCCAACTAAGCCACGCCTCCACTTCAGTGTTCGTCCACGAACCTGTTAGTGCATTGAACCATTTACGGTTCCTACAAGAATCCCCCAACTAATCTAAGGTGCAAATATGAACCATTGAGCAATGGTTCCTTGAGAAACTCCAGGGCTTCCTGGAGTTATTTGAGTCACCACAGTGCATGCTTGAGGTACATCTATTCCTTTAGCTCATCACCTGACTGAGATGTTGTAATAACCTCCAGGAACCTACAACGGTGTGTCTTCTATGATGTCACCCTGAGTTCCCTCGTCATCTCTGATGTCGCCTCCCAGAATAGGGGTGAGGTCTGAGGTCGCCTCGCAGAATAGGTATGAGGGGTGAGGTCTGAGGTCGACCTCCCAGAATAGGTCTGAGGGGTGATGTCTGAAGTCGCCACCCAGAATAGGTCTGAGGGGTGAGGTCTGAGGTCTGAGGTCGCCTCCCAGAATAGGTCTGAGGGGTGAGGTCTGAGGTCGCCTCCCAGAATAGGTCTGAGGGGTGAGGTCTGAGGTCGCCTCCCAGAATAGGTCTGAGGGGTGAGGTCTGAGGTCGCCTCCCAGAATAGGTCTGAGGTCGCCTCCCAGAATAGGTCTGAGGGGTGAGGGGGTTGAGGAGTGCTCCCGTCAGCCAGGCTTAGAGCAGCAAGTTCGGGATTGGTGTGTATCGATCCTTGCTTGTTGTGTCGGTATCGACGGAGAGATATGTTTCAGGAAGTGACCTTGGCAGGCACAGACGGACAGATAAACCGAGGTGGACAGATAGAACCGGATGGACAGGGAGACAAACAGAAAGACGGGTACCTGCCAGGACATAGTTCTGTCTCCTACGGTGTACCATGCTGGCACCATCAGCCCTGCTGCCCTGGCACTTGCGCCACCATGATAGTGTGTTCGATTCCCGGGACCACCTGTACGTAAAGGGGAAATGGGGATACTTAGTTGTCCAACTGAATGTGTCTACCGCATTTAACCCAACCCCTCTGAATCAGAGAGGTGCGGGGGGGCTGCCTTAATCGACATAAAAATGCATGCATGCATGACTGTAAGTCGCTTTGGATAAAAGTGTCTGCTAAATGGTATACTGTAGAAAGGTGACATATCTCCTGAAGGCCACATAGGAGCTTGCAGTGATTCAGATATATATTTTTTACATTATATGTGAATGTATAATACAAAAACATAAATGCAACATGCAGCAATTTCAAAGATTTTACTGAGTTCCAGTTCATACAAGGAAATCGGTAAATTTAAATAAATTCATTAGGCCCTAATCTGTGGATTTCACATGACTGGGAATACAGATATTTATCTGTTGGTCACAGATACCTTAAAAAAAGATAGGGGTGTGGATCAGAAAAACTGTCAGTATCTGGTGTGCAGCGCGACACAACTCCTTCGCATAGAGTTGATCAGGCTGTTCAATGATCAGGTGGTTCCTCTTCCATGGCTGTGCGAAGTTGCTGGATTATGGCGGGAACTGGAACACGCTGTCGTATATGTCGATCCAGAGCATCCCAAACATGCTCATTGGGTGACATGTCTGGTGAGTATAAAGGCCATGGAAGAACTGGGACATGTTCAGCTTCCAGGTATTGTGTACAGATCCTCGTGACATGGGGCCGTGCAGTATCTTGCTGAAACATGAGGTGATTCAGATTGAGAAAACTTTAATATCCTCAGAGGCAATTCATCTTGCAGCAGTCATAAAACATATAACATCTAAAAATGTACAATAAATATCAAAGGATATTTACAAACAAATAGGCAGGGAAAGTAAAATGTCATAGTGCAAGTGCTAAGTGCAATTAGTACAACATTTGTTAAGTTGCAGAATTGCATTCGGAATAAAAGAGACCTTGGTCCTATTTTTTATATTTTTTACCTAAGGTAGTTTGTACCTGCGGCCAGAGAGAAGGAGCTGGAATTCAGGGTGGATGGGAAGAGTCAACCTCTATTTTATTGGCCTTATGGAGGTCTCTGTGTCACGTTCTGACCTTTATTTCCTTTGTTTTGTATTTATTTAGTATGGTCAGGGCGTGAGTTGGGTGGGCAGTCTATGTTTGTTTTTCTAGGTTTTGTCTATTTCTATGTTTGGCCTGCTATGGTTCTCAATCAGAGGCAGGTGTTAGTCATTGTCTCTGATTGGGAACCATATTTAGGTAGCCTGTTTTGTGTTGGGTTTTGTGGGTGATTGTTCCTGTCTCTGTGTTTGCACCAGATAGGACTGTTTAGGTTTTCCGATTTCTTGTTTTGTTTAGTTTAGTCTGTTCATGTATAGTCGTCTTTATTAAAAACATGAATAACCACCACGCTGCATTTTGGTCCGCCTCTCTTTCACCAGAAGAAAACCCTTACACAGGTAGAGAGATGACAGTTCTTGCTGTTGCTGCCCTATGACTTTTCCCCATGTCCTGACTATCTTGCCCAACCTATTTGTCTGTGCAACCTTGATATTCCCAAACCAGCAGGTCAAGCAGTAGGACAGAATGCTCTCAAATAATGATTCATAAAAGAGAACCTTGATGGTTAGATCAACATAAAAAAAGTACCGTTTCTGTAGGAAATACAGTCTCTGTTGGCCTTTCTTAAAAATAGCATCAGTACACTGATCCCTAGCCAGCTCGTTGTTAATGACTAGCCCAAGGTATTTGTACTCCTCCACTATTTCAATGGGCTTACCTTTTATCAGTGAAGGTGTGTGCATGGTAGTGTTCCTTCGAAGGTCAATCACCATGCCCTTTGCTTTTGATGTATTTAATATTAGATGGGATGACTCACCAGACAGTAAAATCATTCAGAGCCGGTCCATGCTCCGTCTCATCCCCTTCGAGAAGACTAACCAAAGCAGTATCGTCAGATTATTTGATCAGTTGGCGCCCTGGAAACCGGCTCCTGCAGCTGTTTGTATACAGTATGTATAGTATGTACAGTATGTATAGTACTGGTGAAAGAACACTGCCCTGTTGGGTTCCAACTGAAGTAGTG
The DNA here is from genome assembly GCF_034236695.1 of Oncorhynchus nerka. Lineage (NCBI taxonomy): Eukaryota > Metazoa > Chordata > Actinopteri > Salmoniformes > Salmonidae > Oncorhynchus > Oncorhynchus nerka. Next base: position 15,136,372 of record NC_088412.1, on the reverse strand, counting down.
TGCACCTCAGAGAGTGTGTTGCCGACTCGTACCTGCTGAGACCTATCAGTTAAAATATGAGGGAAATTAGATTTTTGTGCATATGGAAAATGTATTGGTTCTTTTATCTCAGCTCATGAAACATGGGACCAACATAGCAGCACCCACTCGTAGCACGCACTCCAGCAGGTATATCTCACTGGTCACCCCCAAAGCCAATTCCTCTTTTGGTCGTCTTTCCTTCCAGTTCTCTGCTGCCAATGACTGGAACGAACTGCAAAAATCTCTGAAGTTGGAGACTCATATCTCCCTCACTAGCTTTAAGCACCAGCTGTCAGAGCAGCTCACAGATCCTGCACCTGTACATAGCCCATCTGTAAACAGCCCATCTATCTACCTACCTCATCCCCATACAGTATTTATTTCTCTTGCTCCTTTGCACCCCAGAATCTTTACTTACACATTCATCTAATGCACATCTACCATTCCAGTGTTTCAATTGCTATATTGTAATTACTTCGCTACCATGGCCTATTTATTGCCTTACCTCCCTTATTTTACCCCATTTGCACTGTTTTCTTTTGTTCCGCTGTATCATTGACTATGTTTTGTTTATTCCACGTGTAACTCTGTGTTGTTGTATGTGTCGAACTGCTATGCTTTATCTTGGCCAGGTCGCAGTTGCAAATGATAACTTGTTCTCAAATAGCCTACCTGGTTAAATAAAGGTTAAGTAAAATAAATGTAAAAAAAAAAAGTTTTTTTATATGTTGCGTTTATATTTTTGTTTAGTATATAAGCATTACCCAATATCACAAACAACGGTTACCTCTTACATGAGGAATGTGCACACCGTTGTTAGATGGAAAAGGTGGCCTCAAGTTACAGAAATCACTGCAGTAGTTACTCTCTCATTCAGTGGACATGAACCAATGCCAATAACAAACAAATATCCCACAGTGCTCTCAAGTGGTCAATTGTGGTACTACAAACGTTCTGAGAACATTCCACAACCCACCCTGTCAATCACTGCTCTGCCTCTCATAGAGCTGATTGGAGCTCAGTCAGCCAATCCCCTGACTGCCTACTGTTGGTCTCAACCTGTGTTCAGCCGTTATTTATAGAATCCTCAGGATGCTGGGATGTGAGGGGACAGGGGAAGAAGGGGGAGAAGGAGGGGTGTGGGGAGAGATGGGGGGATATGGGGGATACCGATGAGACAGCAACCATAAGTCCAGCTCTGACCTGGCTCTCGAGAGAAGTCAGGCTTTGTGCCCCCTGTCCACAAAATTAGGTAGAAACTGAGCTACACTTCCTAACCTCCTGCCAAATGTATGAACATATTAGAGACATTTTTTTCCCCAAAGATCACTGAGACCCATAAAGAATTTGGAAACAAATAAAACATTGATAAACTCTCATATCTGTTTGGAAAAATACCGCAGTGTGCAATCTTAGCAGCACGATTTTAGAAAGGGGCAACCAGTGGTGCACAAACAACATTGTAAATACAGCCCATATTTATGTAACATGTTTCCCATGTTCCAACTACTTGCACATTGTTACAACACTGTACATAGGCAATAATATAACATTTGAAATGTCTATATTTTTTTGTGTAATGTTTACTAATGTTTCCCTTTTTTATTTCCATTTGGTTTCAAATCAAATTGTATTCGTCATTTACACATGGTTAGCAGATGTCATTGCGAGTGTAGCGAAATGCTTATGCTTCTAGTATTTTACGTCATGCCACTAAGGCGAATTGATTTGAATTGAATTGAGAGAGAGAGAGAGAGAGAGGGGGAGGGAAGGAGAGAGAGAGAGAGAGGGGCATGGAAGGAGAGAACGAGAGACAGAGAGAGAGAAAGAGAGAGAGGGGGCATGGAAGGAGAGAGAGGGAGAGAGAGAGAGAGAGAGCAAGAGAGAGAGAGAGGGAGGGAAGGAGAGAGAGAGAGAGCGTGAGCCTGAGAGAGAGAGGGGCATGGAAGGAGAGAGCGAGAGGCACAGAGAGAGAGAGCGTGAGCCTGAGAGAGAGAGAGCGTGAGCCTGAGAGAAAGAGGGGTATGGAAGGAGAGAGGGAGAGAGAGAGAGAGAGAGAGTGAGAGCGTGAGCGAGAGAGAGAGAGCGAGAGACAGAGAGGGAGGGAGAGAGAGAGAGCTAGAGAGCGTGAGCCTGAGAGAGGGGCATGGAAGGAGAGAGCGAGAGAGAGAGACTGAGATAGAGAGAGAGGGGGGGGAGCATGAGCCTGAGAGAGAGAGGGGCATGGAAGGAGAGAGCGGGAGACAGAGAGGGATGGAAGGAAGGAAGGAAGGAAGGAAGGAAGGAAGGAAGGAAGGAAGGAAGGAAGGAAGGAAGGAAGGAAGGAGAGAGTGAGAGACAGATAGAGAGAGATCGGGAGGGAGAGCAAGAGACAGAGAGGGAGAGAGAGAGAGAGAGAGGTGGGTGGGTGGAGGGGGAGAGAGAGAGAGAGAGAGGTGGGTGGGTGGAGGGGGAGAGAGAAAGAGGGAGGGAGAGAATGAGAGACAGGGAGAGAGAGTGAGGGAGAGAGAGATTGACATAGACAGCGACAGAGAGGGAGGGAGTGAGAGAGTGAGAGAGAGAGGGGGAGAGACAGGGAGGGGAGAGAGGGAGGGAGAGAGAGGGAGGGAGAGAACGAGAGAGAGAGAGAGAGGGGGAGAGAGAGAGAGAGAGAGAGAGAGACAGGGCGAGAGAGAGACAGAGAGAGAGGGAGATTAAGACAACCAGTCATTTTAGTAGTGCAGAGTACACATTGATCCTCTCCTTCCAGGCTGTCGTGTTTTAGACTAATGCTCCATCCTCTGATAGAGGGAGACTGGAAGAGAACAGAGACAAATATAAAAAGAGAGGCCAAGGAAGATATGAGTACTTTTCTAGGCTTCAGCTCAATGGACGAACAGTCTTGTGGCACACAACCCAGATTCAAATCAAATCTGTACCTAGTTAACAACAATAATATAAGTCTTTGTCAGTGCAACGTTGTGGATATATCATGTATCAACCTCATATTGAACTCTTGACCATGAAGCCAGTTCCACTTTCTTTTTCATTTACTTCCCTCTAATCAGAGACTGATTTAGACATGGGATACCAGGCTCCAGTCCATAGTTTAAGAGTTGAATATCCCTGATGCATCACAAAAAAGTGCCAATTGTCACACATGAACAATGCATAATGCAATACCTCCTAATTAGCTGCAATGAATGGGATGACTGCATGAAATACAGTTGTTGATATGCCATACTAATAAAGCTACATTCGATTTATTTTGTTGCATGCATAACTGAAAGGTAATTTTAAGGAAGATGGGTCTTCTTTGAACTACATATCCCATCTATTTTCATTGGTTGTGACGAAACACAACGCACACGCATTGGAGGGGGTTGGTCGGATCTGTGTTTACTTCCGGATTTCGTTCGCAGCAGCAGCTGAAGACCGCTGTAGCTAGCGGTTTGAGCTGCATAGTAATTTTCCTGCAATTTAGCATTCATGACAGAGTGTAGCTAGCTAGCTAGACAAGCGGCGTCCCGAGACAAGATTTGGTTCATTCAATCGGCGAATGACATTGGGTACGCTAGCGGACGGCGACATAAAAACCGAAGCTACGAGATACCTCGCTGACCGGAAAGTGGACCGAGACCGTTGCCCGCTCTCCTCCACTCGTCTCCGAGCTCAAAGTCACTCAATGCTGCGCTCCTCTCGCTCGCCCTCGGCGCAGCACCTCGTCTCGAACTAACGAGATAGTTGTTCATGTTCTTGTTGTTATCTAAGCTCAGGTTCAAAACAAGGACACCAGCGATACGTTTTTGACAATTGACGACCAAATTAGGGACCGAGAGACACCGATCCACGGAGAGAGACGGGTCGGGACCAGGTGGTGAAGCGAGGGTTGGCCGGATAAAGTAAGGGGTCGCCTCCAACCCTTGCTGGTGGATTTGTTCCTAGATACAAGCATTCACCATGGATTGGTTAATGGGGTGAGTACAGCTACCGCTTTCCAGCTGTCACGTTGACAGCACATAGCTAACGTTACCAGTTAATAATCCATTTTTGTGGCCGGTGATATTTGACAACAAATCAGAGGTTTACTGTATCAGAACATGTACTATGAACAAGACTACCTGTGAAAATTAGTGCACTTTCCTCTAGATGGCTAGTTAGCTTGCCAAGTAGAGATCATTATGCAATCGTCTCATTTTTAGGAAACAACGGTAACGTTAACCTGCGGGCGGAGCATCCCGTGGCCTGTGTAGCACAACCAGCGGCCCAGATTAGGTCCTGAAAATGTATTGTTACACACTAGTTTATTTTTAGGCAGATTTATTTAGCTAGCAACCTAGCCGTGTTCTGTGTAACGTTATTTCCCTCGCAAGGTGCGTTGTTTGATTAACATTTGGAACAGGTTTCAAGTAGCTAGCTAGTTTATTGGCTATTTATACAGTTAGCTACGCTACGTTGGCTTGGTATTTACTGTAAATTGGACAGCTAACAAGCTAGCTGGAGGGCTAGCTGGCTGACAGCACACAGGCCCGGTGACTTCTGCGGATGATGATACTTTTTCGAGTCTAAAATACATGTTATATCTACAATGTAGCAGATTTTCATTTCAGAGGTTATCATCACAGTGTAGTTTGTGCAGATCAATTGTGTTGAAATGCAAGTGTGTGGTTTTGGTGGTGACATCATGCGAGTTGACACCTTTCGAGCCGCGTATGCGATGCTGACCTGTCACTTTATTTTTGTTTGACACTTCCGTTTTAGGAGTCCTAAATCTGAAAATCCAATTCCAGTTTTTCCATCATGACATGTGAGACATTGCAAGACAAGTGTATTCTCTCATTTGCCTTAGTTTTGTTTATTGACCACAGATTTGTTTCATGACTTAGTTGCACACTATTTACAATGCAAACTCCGGCGAATCAGGCATGGGTAGAGTCTTAATTCATATTTGCGTGCAAAGAGAGGAGAGTAATGAAAATGTAATCGACAACTTTGCATTGGCATGATAAGCCCAGGACATACAAATAATTAGCAGATAGACAGATTTGCCTGTTTGTGAACTCACTCAAGGAGTATACGGCGGTATACACACTTTGCAGTGTGTTTTCTAATGTTTACCCTGCTGTATTTTGTTATGATATTATTTCAGTCATTTGTTGCTTGATACTGTATAGAAGATACCTCTGTATTGTCAGATGACATATCTAAGCACACTTGAAAGATTAGGCCTATCTGTCTGTTATTTGTGTGTCCGTGTGTGTGCTTATGGAGAGATCAATGCTCCTTCTTCATAAAGACACACATCTCCTGTCTGTCTCTGTCTGTCTTTGTCTGTCTCTGTCTGTGTGCTCCTGGGCCAGCACTGATATCATCTCCCAGCAAGGATCTAAAACACAACACAGTGACAGAACATAACACAGTGACAGAACATAACACAGTGACAGAACATAGCACTTCCTTTGTCTGCCCGGCAGCGGTGTCACGGCAGGATTTAAGTCCCCATTGAAAGGTGTGCCGCCGTCAGTGTGAGGGAGGGTAGAGGAAGGGGTGGAGGCCTGCTGTTTGGCTGGTTCTCCTCAACATGACATTCTGGCTGAAGAGGTAACAACAATGTAATCATGGCCTCATTGGAACCGCTGCCAAAATATGAACCAGGCACCAGCTACAACAAATCGTTTTTTTCTGGCATTCGTTGTCTGACTTCTGGTTGATGTGGTGGTGTTGACAGGTCTCATGTTCTCATTTTTCATCTGTGAAAAATAAATATTATCTTTCTCCATATCCTCTGCCTCTCTCTTTGCCTTTCCCTCTCTGCCTTCAGACTGATAAATATGATCTTTCTCCATATCCTCTGCCTCTCTCTCTTTGCCTCTCCCTCTCTGCCTTCATACTGATAAATATGATCTTTCTCCATATCCTCTGCCTCTCTCTCTTTGCCTTTCCCTCTCTGCCTTCAGACTGATAAATATGATCTTTCTCCATATCCTCTGCCTCTCTCTCTTTGCCTTTCCCTCTCTGCCTTCAGACTGATAAATATGATCTTTCTCCATATCCTCTGCCTCTCTCTCTTTGCCTTTCCCTCTCTGCCTTCAGACTGATAAATATGATCTTTCTCCATATCCTCTGCCTCTCTCTCTTTGCCTTTCCCTCTCTGCCTTCAGACTGATAAATATGATCTTTCTCCATATCCTCTGCCTCTCTCTCTTTGCCTTTCCCTCTCTGCCTTCAGACTGATAAATATGATCTTTCTCCATATCCTCTGCCTCTCTCTCTTTGCCTTTCCCTCTCTGCCTTCAGACTGATAAATATGATCTTTCTCTATATCCTCTGCCTCTCTCTCTTTGCCTTTCCCTCTCTGCCTTCATACTGATAAATATGATCTTTCTCCATATCCTCTGCCTCTCTCTCTTTGCCTCTCCCTCTCTGCCTTCAGACTGATAAATATGATCTTTCTCCATATCCTCTGCCTCTCTCTCTTTGCCTTTCCCTCTCTGCCTTCATACTGATAAATATGATCTTTCTCCATATCCTCTGCCTCTCTCTCTTTGCCTTTCCCTCTCTGCCTTCATACTGATAAATATGATCTTTCTCCATATCCTCTGCCTCTCTCTCTTTGCCTTTCCCTCTCTGCCTTCAGACTGATAAATATGATCTTTCTCCATATCCTCTGCCTCTCTCTCTTTGCCTTTCCCTCTCTGCCTTCAGACTGATAAATATGATCTTTCTCCATATCCTCTGCCTCTCTCTCTTTGCCTTTCCCTCTCTGCCTTCAGACTGTTTTTTCCCCCTTCAGTTTGTACTTTCAGACCTGAACTGGTTGATATGTCTGTAATTCATGTTTAAGTGCAGCATTGTTTAGCCTTGCAGACAGGGAGGATCAGACAGAGAGCAATTGTAGTCTACTACACAGCACAAACTTAACCTAATGTACCTTTTATCAGCTACTGTTCAGGTCAATGAAGTTATGACTCTGTCATCTACCCACTTCATGAAGGCCTTGACAAAAAGCACAATGCCCAGCTGGACAAAGGAAGATGTGGCCCATATTCTGCTGCTGTCGTGTGTGTGTGTGTGTAAATATACATACATACATACATACATACATACATACATACATACATACATACATACATACATACATACATACATACATACAGTGGGGCAAAAAAGTATTTAGTCAGCCACTTAATTGTGCAAGTTCTCCCACTTAAAAAGATGAGAAAGGCCAGTAATTTTCATCATAGGTACACTTCAACTATGACAGACAAAATGAGGGGATAAAATCACATTGTAGGATTTTTAATGAAATTATTTGCAAATTATGGTGGAAAATAAGTATTTGGTCAATAACAAAAGTTTTTTTGTTATATACCCTTTGTTGGCAATGACAGAGGTCAAACTTTTTCTGTAAGTCTTCACAAGGTTTTCACACACTGTTGCTGATATTTTGGCCCATTCCTCCATGCAGATCTCCTCTAGAGCAGTGATGTTTTGGGGCTGTTGCTGGGCAACACAGACTTTCAACTCCCTCCAAAGATTTTCTATGTGGTTGAGATCTGGAGACTGGCTAGGCCACTCCAGGACCTTGAAATGCTTCTTACGAAGCCACTCCTTCGTTGCCCGGGCGGTGTGTTTGGGCTCATTGTCATGCTGAAAGACCCAGCCACGTTTCAATGCCCTTGCTGATGGAAGGAGGTTTTCACTCAAAATCTCACAATACATGGTCCCATTCATTCTTTCCTTTACACGGATCAGTCGTCCTGGTCCCTTTGCAGAAAAACAGCCCTAAAGCATGATGTTTCCACCCCCATGCTTCACAGTATGTATGGCGTTCTTTGGATGCAACTCAGCATTCTTTGTCCTCCAAACACGACAAGTTGAGTTTTTACCAAAAAGTTATATTTTGGTTTCATCTGACCATATGATATTCTCCCAATCTTCTTCTGGATCATCCAAGTGCTCTCTAGCAAACTTCAGACGGGCCTGGGATGTGCAGGGGTGCGAGGTAATAACTTGTCTACATACAAGTGGTACCAGTACTGTGTCGATGTGCAGGGGTACGAGGTAATAACTTGTCTACATACAAGTGGTACCAGTACTGCGTCGATGTGCAGGGGTACGAGGTAATAACTTGTCTATATACAAGGAGTACCAGTACTGCGTCGATGTGCAGGGGTACGAGGTAATAACTTGTCTATATACAAGGGGTACCAGTACTGCGTCGATGTGCAGGGGTACGAGGTAATTGAGGTAGATATGTACATATAACTAGGAATAAAGTGACAGATAATATACAGTAGCAGCAGCGTGTGTGATGAGTCAGAAAAGAGAGTCCGGATAGCTATTTGGTTAACTAATGATTTAACTAACTATTTAGCAGACTTATGTCTTGGGGGTTGAAGCGGAGCAGGGTCCTTTTGGTTCCAGACCAAAAGTGGTTCCACTGTCAACAGTGGGTGTGGTGCATCAGTACTGCTTGCCATGTGGTTGCAGAGAGAACAATCTATGACTTGGGTGACTGGAGTCTTTGACATTTTTTGGGCCTTCCTCTGACATTGTCTGGTATAAAGGTCCTGGATGGCAGGGAGCTCCGCCCCAGTTATTTACTGGGCCATACGTATTACCCTCTGTGGCGCCTTGCAGTCGGAAGCCAAGCAGTTGCCATACCAAGTGGTGATGCAGCCAGTCAAGATGCTCACTGGTGCAGCTTTAGAACTTTTTGAGGATCTGAGGGCCAATGACAAATATTTTCAGCCTCCTGAGGGGGAAGAGGTGTTGTTGTGCCCTCCACGACTGTGACCCACTCCACTTCAGCCCCATCGATGTGAATGGGGGCGTGCTCGGCCCTTCGTTTCCTGTAGTCCGTGATCAGCTCCTTTGTCTTTCTGACGTTGAGGGAGGGGTTGTTGTCCTGACATCACACTGCCAGGTCTATGACCTCCTCCCTATATGCTGTCTCTTCATCGTTGGTGATCAGGCCTACCACCATCATGTCATCGGCAAACATAACGATGGTATTGGAGTCGTGGGTGAACAGGGAGTACAGGAGGGAACTAAGCACGCCCCACTGAGGGGCCCCCGTGTTGAGGATCAGCGTGGCGGATGTGTTGTTGCCTACCCTTACCACCTTGGGGTGCCCCGTCAGGAAGTCCAGGATCCAGTTGCAGAGGGAGGTGTTCAGTCCCAGGGTTCTTAGCTTAGTGATGAGCTTGTGGGCACTATGATGTTGAATGCTGAACAGCATTCTCACGTAGGTGTTCCTTTTGTCCAAGTGAGAAAGGGCAATGTGGAGTGCAATAGAGATTGCATCATCTGTGGATCTGTTGGGGTGGTAAGTGAATTGGAGTGAGTGTCTGGGATTATGGCGAATTGGAGTGGGTGTCAGGGTGTCTGGGATTATGGTGTTGATATGAGCCATGACCCGCCTTTCAAAGCATAGCAGCAGATGTGAGTGCTACAGGGCGAGATTCATTTAGACAGGTTACCTTGGCATTCTTAGGCACAGGGACTATGGTGGTCTGCTTGAAACATGTAGGTGTGACAGACTGTGTCAGGTTGAAAATGTCAGTGAAGACACTTGCCAGCTGGTCAGCGCATGCTCTGAGTACGTGTCCTGGTAATCCATCTGGCCCTGCGTCCTTATGAATGTTAACCTGTTTAAAGGTCTTACTCGCAACGGAGAGCGTGATCACACAGTCGTCCTGAACAGCTGGTGCTCTACGCATGGTTCAGTGTTGCTTGCCTTGATGCGAGTATAGAAGGCATTTAGCTCATCTGGTAGCTTGCGTTACTGGGCAGCTCGTTGCTGGATTTCCCTGTGTAATCCGTTGTAGTTTATTTTTTATTTTTTTTTAACCTTTATTTAACTAGGCAAGTCAGTTAAGAACAAATTCTTATTTTCAATGATGGCCTAGGAACAGTGGGTTAACTGCCTGTTCAGGGGCAGAACGACAGATTTGTACCTTGTCAGCTCGGGGGTTTGAACTTGCAACCTTCCGGTTACTAGTCCAACACTCTAACCACTAGGCTACGCTGCCGCCCCGTTTGCAAATCCTCCCACATCCGACGAGCGTCAGTGCCGGTGTAGTACAATTCGATCTTAGTCCTGTATTGATGCTTTACCTGTGTGATGGTTCATTGACGGGCGCAGTGGGATTTCTTATAAGCGTCCGGGTTAGTGTCCCGCTCCTTGAAAGCGGCAGCTCTAGCCGTTTGCTCAGTATGAATGTTGCCTGTAATCCATGGCTTCTGGTTGGGATATGTACTTATGGTCACTGTATGGATGATGTCATCGATGCACTTATTAATGAAGTAGGTTTACTGATGTGGTAAACTCCTCAATACCATCGGATGACTCCCGAAACAACATATTCCCGTCGGTGCTAGAAAAACAGCCCTGTAGCTTAGAGATGCTCTCGTTGTTATGATGGAGGGATGAAAAACTTAATGATGGAGGGAAAAAGAGGGTGATATGAGAACCCCTAATGGGGGAGAGATGAAGTGATAAAGAGAAGGTTGACAGGACCATGACAAAATGGATAGATATAAGACGATATGGGAGTTGTTGATAGGTGAAAGCTGGAGTGAGTAAAGCTGAGCTTGTCCACTGAGGTCATTGATTGGTACAGTAATAAATGCCAGAGCTAATAGGTCACTTTGGTGTGTCGTGGTCGGAATGATGATATCAAAGACAACGTGTGTGTGTGTGCAGTAAAGTACTTAAGTAAAAATACTTAAGTACTACTTAATTAGGTTTTTGGGGTATCTGTACTTTACTATTTATATTTTTGTCAACTTACTTACTTTCACTTCAGTACATTTAATAAAGAAAATTCTGTACTTTTTACGCCGTACATATTCCCTGACACCCAAAGGTACTCGTTATATCTTGAATGCCTAGCAGGACAGGAAAATGGTCTAATTCACACACTTATCAAGAGAACATCCCTGGTCATCCCTACTGCCTAGGATCTGGCTGACCCACTAAACACATGCTTCGTTTGTAAATTATGTCTAAGTGTGGGTGCGTGCCCCTGGCTATCCGTAAATTTAAAAAACAAGAAAATGGAACTGTCTGGTTTGCATAGTATAAAGAATTAGAAATTATTTATATTTTTGATACTTAAGTATATTTAAAACCAAATACTTTTAGACTTTTACTCAAGTAGTATTTTACTGGTTGACTTTTACTTGAGTCATTTTCTATGAAGGTATCTTTACTTTTATTCAAGTATGACAATTGGGTACTTTTTCCACCACTGTGTGTCCGTCTAGGCATTGTGCAACGGCTTGTTGTCGGACCTTCACAAGGTTGGTAGATGATTGGGGTGTCATTGTGTTTGTGTATTCTTGTGTATGTTGGTCCCATGACTGAATGTACCCCTTTGAAATGGATAGGTGTTTAATCCCTCATGCATTACCAATCCAGCAGGAGGGAGGGAGCGAGAGAGAAAAATGACTACTAAGTGGTGTTAACTTTAGGGTGCATGACCTGAACAATGGCTTTCAAGTAAAATTGTATTGGTCGCGTACACATTTTGCAGATGATATCAGTGCAGCGAAATGCTTATGTTTCTAGCTCCAACAGTGATACCGAACTAAACAATACACACATCCCCAAAATATTAATTAATATATCAAGAAATATAAGAACGAACAATGTCAGATTCCGAAATATCAATATATATGTATATGATGGCTTGTATAGACCGTGTGGACGTAAATGTATATGAATAGGAAAGGTGTGTACAGTAGTACTTATATAGGATGAGACTTGACTAGAATACAGTATATTCATATAAAGTGGGTAAAACAGTATGTAAACATTATTAAAGTGACCAGTGTTAAATTACTGTGTACATACGGCAGCAGTCCCTAAGGGGCAGGGGAGAGTACCAGGTGGTAGCCGGCTAGGAACAGTTACTAAGTTCAGGGCATTGTACCAGGTGGTAGCCGGCTAGGAACAGTTACTAAGTTCAGGGCATTGTACTGGGTGGATGCCGGCTAGGAACAGTTACTAAGTTCAGGGCATTGTACTGGGTGGATGCCGGCTAGGAACAGTTACTAAGTTCAGGGCATTGTACTGGGTGGATGCCGGCTAGGAACAGTTACTATGTTCAGGGCATTGTACTGGGTGGATGCCGGCTAGGAACAGTTACTATGTTCAGGGCATTGTACTGGGTGGATGCCGGCTAGGAACAGTTACTAAGTTCAGGGCATTGTTCTGGGTGGATGCCGGCTAGGAACAGTTACTAAGTTCAGGGCATTGTACTGGGTGGATGCTGGCTAGTGGCGACTATTTAAGTCTGATGGCCTGGAGATATATAAGCTGTTTTTCAGTCTCTCTTTCCCTTCCTTTGACTTCCGGGTGCTGGATATGTCCTGGAGGGCAGGCAGTGGGCCCCCAGTGATACGTTGGGCTGGCCGCACCACCCTCTGGAGAGCCCTGAGATTGTGGACTGTGCAGTTGTTTTATCAGGCGGTGAAACAGCCCGGCAGGATGCACTTAGTGGTGCGTCTGTCTTTATTTGAGTAGGTAAGTGGATGGAAATGATTCAAACACAGACTAGATATTTTCCAATACCGACATCAGCCTGTGGCAGACACACATGGAGACAGTTCTTGTCTCCATAGGCTCTGTAGAATATGGGAACAATGCTCCTGATAACATCAAATATTTCACAAACTCAGACACATGAATAGGCATCATATGTTGAAGGTTTGATTTGGAATCTGACTGGGCTAGCACATGCTTACCCTTCGTGGTTAGATTGGAGTCATGTGAGACTGGATAACCAGCGGGCGACCATGTGCTTCTGGAGGCGAGCTGTACACCTAATAATAACGACGATGATGATGCTGCTGCTGCTGCTGATGAGTCACATGACCTTTGGCCAATGGGCAGCTGAAATGACTGGAGGGGAGATTCATAGAGCTATATATAAACTCACATTACGCACAGGGCCGGGTCTGGTTATTTATTAAAGCATCGTCACTCACACCATAGTTACACAGCCAAATGTTGTGTGTGCGTGTGTGTTTCATTGTCTGTGTATATGTGTGTGTTTTATAAATACACTACATGACCAGTATGTGGACACCTACTTGTTAAACATCTCATTCCAAAATCATGGGCATTAATATGGAGTTGGTCCCCCTTTGCTGCTATAACAGCCTCCACTCTTCTGGGAGGCTTTCCACTAGATGTTGGAACACTGCTGGAGACTTGCTTCCATTCAGCCACAAGACCATTAGTGAGGTCGGTCACTGATGTTGGCCGATTAGGCCTGGCTCGCAGTTGGTGTTCCAATTCATGGCAAAGGTGTTCGATGGATTGTAGGTCAGGGCTCTGTGCAGGCCAGTCAAGTTCTTCCACACCGATCTCAACAAACCATTTCTGTATGGACCTCACTTTGTGCACAAGGACATTGCCATGCTGAAACAGAAAGGGCCTTCCCCAAACTGTTGCCACAAATTTGGAAACACAGAATCTTCTAGAATGTAATTTTATGCTGTAGTGTTAAGATTTCCCTTCACCGGAACGAAGGGGCCAGAACCATGACAAACAGCCCCAGACCATTATTCGTGGCTGAGCCATTGTTGCTCCTAGACGTTTCCACTTCACAATAACAGCACTTACAGTTGACTGGGGCAGCTATTGCAGGGCAGAAATCTGATGCACTGACTTGTTGGAAAGGTGGCATCCTATGACGGTGCCACATTGAAAGTCAATGAGCTCTTCAGTAAGGCCATTCTACTTCCAATGTTTGTCTATGTGGATTGCATGGCTTTGTGCTTGATTGTATACATCTGTCAACAGTGGGTGTGGCTGAAATAGTCCAATCCACTAATTTGAAGGGGTGTCCACATACTTTTGTATATGTATTGTTTGAGTAGATCTACTGTATACCTGTTTGTGTGTTTCTGTTTTATGTATGCATTACCTCTTCTTACATTTGACTCATGGTGTGTATTCATAGAAAGTTATCTAAATGTCCTGGTACACTTCATAGCTGACGTCAATGCTCATTCGCAGCCATGTCCTCATCTCAACCCTTGTGCTTTATCTGTACCATCTCACACACCACACACACACACACACACGCATGCTAGCGCGCACACACACACCGCAGCAGTGTGAGTGAGTTCTCTGCTAGAGCTGAAGATATACACAGCAAATTGGCCAGTATTACCTAGTGTTGATTTTGCAGTGTAGCATTTATAGTGTTGATTCTGGTGTTAAATGAACACTGTAAGTGTTAAATTAAGTCAGCGATGTAAAAGAAGTCCAGTGTAGTGCTGTGCGATATATCAAATCAATTTGAATTTGTTTTTACACGATATTCCAAATGTTTGTATCGCAAAAATCAAGGTTTTGTTGTTTTTGTTTTATGAGCGTTTGTCTGCTTGTTCTCATGTTGTGTTTTTGGTCTCGTCTCCTTCGCTCCTCTGTGCTGTGTGCACCTTCCCATTTATACCAGAGATCTGTATATAATGATTAGATGCACGTCTCCGCCCTAACAATGGGAGTTGTTGTCCTAAAGACGGGAAGGCAGGCAACAAGCTCACAGCAGGTCCAAAATAAACGCATAGAAACACATTTACTTATTTTTGTACTGATTTTAGGGGGAGTGAAACCTCTTGCTTCGCCTCTTCCTCTATGGTTTAAACGTTCACCAAGCCCTTCCCCTGCCTCTCACGCCAACAGTTGAGAGATCACATCTTCCTCTCTGACAAGCGCTTTCACCTCATTATTTGCATTTGAGGTTTGGTCCAACAGAATGGGTCATATGGACACTGAAACACATTGAGACGTTATTTTACTGTAATAGAGGACAAGTTAACGTTTCTAACTATACCCTTTTATGTCTCAACTACTCAAGTTGCGCGCAGAGCAGACACTACTTAAACGAGAGTATCAATGAACATTGATTCTGGAAAATGAATGCTCAGTTGGTCATGTGTAGCATTGGTGTACAAGAATGTTATACTAGCCGTCTTGTCTGTGTTTTATAAATGTTCAATAAGCAGAAAATAAAACAATTCTATCAGGAATTGGCAACTAATTTTCATTCTGAGAAATATGGTAGGCCACTTGATTTCAACATCTGAACTAAGTGGACAGGCTAACAGGCTGACTACACCGCTCACGTCGCAAAATACATTTAGAGATCTATATTATTAAATTATTGCACCCACACTGCTCGCGCTCGCTAACGAGCGTCTGCGTTGCCAAGGGCTAAAATAGAAGTCAGTTCTATTTGTGACGCAGATCGCGCTGCAAGTCCTGCCTCTCCCATCTCCTCATTGGTTTATAGAAGCAGGTACCCACTGCCATCTCGTCGTTGGTTATACAAGGTCGGTAATGCACCGAATTTATGAAAGTTGCAATCGAAATATAAAGTCAAGATAAAAAATGCCTAGAAGGAGGAGAGATGATTATAAACGATTCGGTTCACCGTTTTATGTGTGAATTAATGGTCGGAGTAGAGGATCTTGTGCATTTCAGGTAAAATAACAACTCAATGTTTATATCCCAGGACAAATTAGCTAGTAACAGCAAGCTAGCTAAATAGGACGAATTAGCTAGCAAGTGCAAGCAAGCTAGCTAGCTAAATTGCCATACATTTTTAATGCTTTTCGACCTGTCCCCAAATTAATGAAATTGGTTCAGAATTTGTTTTGATATTTTAACCTGCGTGTCGTGATCGCATTTGGTGTGGGTGGACAAAATACATGTATGCACCATGGCATACGATGGAAATACATGTTTGCAAAAATCGCTGAAGTTGGAGACTTTTATCTCCCTCACCAACTTCAAACATCTGCTATCTGAGCAGCTAACCGATCGCTGCAGCTGTACATAATCTATTGGTAAACAGCCCACCCATTTTCACCTACCTCATCCCCACAGTTTTTATTTATTTACTTTTCTGCTCTTTTGCACACCAATATCTCTACCTGTACATGATCATCTGATCATTTATCACTCCAGTGTTAATCTGCAATATTGTAATTATTCGCCTACCTCCTCATGCCTTTTGCACACATTGTATATAGACTCCCCTTTTTTTCTACTGTGTTATTGACTTGTTAATTGTTTACTCCATGTGTAACTCTGTGTTGTCTGTTCACACTGCTATGCTTTATCTTGGCCAGGTCGCAGTTGCAAATGAGAACTTGTTCTCAACTAGCCTACCTGGTTAAATAAAGGTGAAATAAATAAAAATGTATGCACCATGGCATACGATGACGCACGCACGCAGCCGGTTTGGGTTCCGTGTTACATGCTGTTCAAACAGTTGGATACAGACAAAAGGATGTTTTTATAACAATTCAACTGTTCCAACCTCGTTAGCTAGCAAATAGATCCAAGTTGGCTAAACTTGAAATACAAAGATTAGCTAGCTAATCTCTAGCACATGGGCTTGAGAGATTGTTGATGAGACCTGTGTTCATTTTATATAGTCTAATGCCTGCTACACGAAGTTAGTCATTATTGGTGAATGTGCGTTATGCATGGTTCTAGTTAAATTTGTAACAGAAAAGGGCATTTTCATAGCTAGACTTGAAAGCCAGATCAGTGATTATTGCAAAAAAAAAATAATTACGCTATTTTGTTAAACTAATTAAATGATTAGTGGTCTGATGTTTGTGGAAGGCTTATATTTAAACTAGGTATAACTCCACAAACCCTGAATTCATTAGATTATTGCTGACTGGTTAAAATACAGTGTATTTGACCTTTTAATTGTACAACAATGCTTATTTAGAGAAATCATACAAAATATAGAGATATACAGTACCAGTCAAAAGTTTGGACACCTACTCATTCAAGGGTTTTTCTTTGTTTTTACTATTTTCTACATTGTAGAATAATAGTGAAGACATCACAACTATGAAATAACACATATGGAATCATGTACTATCCATAAAAGTGTTGGACAATTCCAAATATATTTTTGATTCTTCAAGGTAGTAACCCTTTGCCTTCATGACAGCTTTGCACACTCTTGGCATTCTCTCAACCAGCTTCACCTGGAATGCTTTTCTAACCATCTTGAATGAGTTCCCACAAATGTTGAGTACTTGTTTTCCTTCACTCTGCGGTCCAAGTCATCTCAAATCATCTAATTTGGGTTGAGGTCAAGTGATTGTGGAGGCCAGGTCATCTGATGCAGTACTCCATCTCTCTCCTTCTTTGTAAAATAGCCCTTACACAGCCTGGAGGTGTGTTGTGTCATTGTCCTGTTGAAAAAAAATATATGTTAGTCCCACTAAGCGCAAACCAGATGGGATGGTGTAACGCAGCAGAATGCTGTGGTAGCCATGCTGGTCAAGTGTTCCTTGAATTCTAAATAAATCACAGACAGTGTCACCAGCAGTGGAACCAAAAATCTCATTTGGACTCATCAGACCAAGGGATAGATTTCCACCGGTCTAATGTACATTGCTTGTGTTTCTTGGCTCAAGTAAGTCTCTTCTTATTATTGGTGTCCTTTAGTAGTGGTTTCTTTGCAGCAATTCGACCATGAAGGCCTGATTCACGCAGTCTCCTCTGAACAGTTGATGTTGAGATGTGAACTCCTTGAAGCATTTATTTGGGCAGCAATTTCTGAGGCTGGTAACTCTAATGAACTTATCCTCTGGTAACTCTGGATCTTTCTTTCCTGTGGCGGTCCTCATGAGAACCAGTTTCATCATAGCGCTTGATGGTTTTTGCGACTGCACTTGAAGAAACTTTCAAAGTTCTTGAAATTTTCCGGATTGACCTTCATGTCTTAAAGTAATGATGAACTGTTGTTTTTCTTAGCCCTATTTGGCAGCTCACATAAGCAGTCTTCTGTATTAAACCCTTACCTTGTCACAACAACTGATTGGCTCAAACGCATTAAGGAAAAAATTCCATTTTTAACAACGCACACCTGTTAATTGAAATGCATTCCTGGTGACTACCTCATGAAGCTGGTTGAGAGTATACCACGAGTGTGCAAAGGGTTACTACTTTGAAGAATATCAAATCTAAAATATATTTTGATTTCTTCAACAATTTATTACTTACTACATGATTCCATATGTGTTATTTCATAGTTTTGATGTCTTACTATTGTAAAGTGGCTGTTCCACTGGATGTCATAAGGTGAAAGCACCAATTTGTAAGTCGCTCTGGATAAGAGCGTCTGCTAAATGACTTAAATGTTAAATGTTACTATTATTTTACAATGTAGAAAATAGTAAAAATAAAGAGAAATTCTGCAATGAGTAGGTGTGTCCAAACTTTTGACTGGTACTGTATATCGTGAGTCACCTATAAATTTTATATGATTTTTTTTGGCCATATTGCCCAGCCCTATCCCAGTGTTGGTGTTAATAACCATCATTAAACCAAACCACGCCCATCATTATCATATTTCCCAGCATGCTCTATTGCTTGTTGATTTTTATAATTGTTTTTTTCATTATTTATGTTTTTGCATATACATTGATTGATTGATTAATCTTGTGCTACTCAAATATCAATAACATACATTTTCTAAACAAATCCAATCTTTTACTTGGACTGATTGCACCCAATACATAAACGGTTGTTTCAGTTTAAATGGTTTAGGTATTCTCCTGTCTTAGTCTTCCTAACCCGGCAGTCATTCTGAATGCAGGTTGTGGGTGAATACAAATTCCAAATGTTTGATATCCCCACTCTGGCTGGATTCCAATAAGAATCACACATCACTTTGCAAGCCAGCATAATGTGACTTGCAGGCCTGATGTGTCCTGTAAACCATGAGATTCAGGCCACTATATCAGGGTAAAACTAGGACCTCAAAATGAGGCCTTATGAAATACATGTGCTATTGTATTAAATCATTTTGTTTAAATGCTAACATATTTGCTTAGGATCTCAGTTGTTGAAAGGCCACAGGACTGAAAATGGATGAATTCAATAACCATGTCTCTGTCACTAACAAATACAGTCATGGGTGATAACTTTCCAATTCACTCGAAATGCAAGGCACTCTGGGAAATATGCAAATGAGGCTTTACACTAAGCAATGTGTTAATTTAACACTGAGAGCTGTGGACCCGTATAGACAATGGACCACTGTTATTCAACACTCAGTGTTGATTTAACACTGGAGAATTTGCTGTGTAGTTCTAGAGCTGAATTATATACAGTTGAAGTCAGAAGTTTATATACACTTAGGTTGGAGTCATTAAAACTCCTTTTTCAACCACTCCACAAATTTCTTGTTAACAAACTATAGTTTTGGCAAGTTCGGTTAGTACATCTACTTTGTGCATGACACAAGTAATTTTCCCAACAATTATTCACCTAATACCTTTTTTTGCACTATTGGTTAGAGTCTGTAAGTAAGCATTTCACTGTGAAGATGCTGGAGGAAACCGGTACAAAAGTATCTATATCCACAGTAAAATGAGTCATATATCGACATAACCTGAAAGGCCGCTCTGCAAGTAAGATGTCACTGCTCAAAACCGCCATAAAATTGCCAGACTACGGTTTGCACTGCACATGGGGACAGAGATCATACTTTTTGGAGAAATGTCCTCTGGTCTGATGAAACAAAAATAATACTGTTTGGACATAATGACCATCGTTATGTTTGGAGGAAAAAGGGGGAGGCATGCAAGCCGAAAGAACACCATCCCAATCGTGAAGCACGGGGGTGGCAGCATCATGTTTTCGGGGTGTTTTGCTGCAGGAGGGACTGATGCACCTCACAAAATAGATGGCATCATGAGGAGGGGTAATTGGTGTGGATAAATTGAAGCAACATGTTGTGACAAAATGGCTTTAGGACAACAAAATCAAGGTATTGGAGTGGCCCTGACCTCAATCCTATAGAACATATGTGGGCAGAACTGATAAAGCGTGTGTGAGCAAGGAGGCCTACAAACCTGACTCAGTTACACCAGCTCTGTCAGGAGGAATGGGCCAAAATTCACCCATCTTATTGTAGGAAGCTTGTGGAAGGCTACCCGAAACATTTGACCCAAGTTAAACAATTTAAAGGCAATGTTACCAAATACTAATTGAGTGTATGTAATCTTCTGATCCACTGGGAATGTGATGAAAGAAATAAAAGCTGAATTAAATCACTCTCTACTATTATTCTGACATGTTATATTCTTAAAATTAAGTGGTGATCCTAACTGACCTAAGACAGGGAATTAAATGTATATGACAATGGTGTATGTAAACTTCCGACTTCAACTGTATGTCCTGATCAGGAGACATAATCTGTCGCTGCATTCTCCAGGCTGGATGGAACAGGGACTAACAGAACATTTCTTTGCCCCTGAGTCAACTCTGTCTCCTCCACCAAGTTCTTTCACTCTCTTTCTCTTTGTTAGGCTTGTTCTAATATGCTTTCTGACTCCTACACACCAGGTCCTTCTCCATGAGGGGGTGTGTGGCGTCTTAAGTCAGTTACGAGGATATTATAATTGATCCGAGATCCGAAAACACACAGCTTACTGTAAGACCTGTCTGCTCGATCTCTTTTATGCTTGCTCTTTCTTGCCCTCTCGCTCTTTCTTGCTTTCTCGCTCGCTCTCTCTTGCTCTTTCTCGCTCTCTTTTTTGCTATTTTTCTCGCTCGCTCACTCTCGTTCACGCTCGCTCGCTCCCTTTCTTGCTCTCTTTCTGGCTCTTTCTTGCGCTCTTTCTTGTTCGCTCTTTCTTGCTCGCTCGCTCCATTTCTCGCTCGCTCTTTTTCTTGCTCTCTTTTTTTTTTTTTTTCTTGCTCTTTCTTGCTCTCTGGTGCTCTCTCTCTCACTCTCTTTCTTGCTCTCTCACTCTCGCTCTCTTTCTTTGATAGAACACTGATGTGTGGAGATGTTTGCTGGCTAGGCTGTTGTAGATGCTAGGCTGCTCAGCACTGAGCAGAGAACAGCGGCCAACCCAAGCAGGCCAACCCTGGGGTAAATGGAGCAAGCATGTTCAGCCAGTGGGGCAACAACCAGAGCCAAGCTAGCATCACTGGGGTTAGCCTGGGGCAACTAGAGCCAAGCTAGCATCACTGGGGTTAGCCAGGGGCAACTAGAGCCTAGCTAGCATCGGTGGGGTTAGCCAGGGGCAACTAGAGCCTAGCTAGCATCGGTGGGGTTTAGCCAGGGGCAACTAGAGCCTAGCTAGCATCGCTGGGGTTAGCCAGGGGCAACTAGAGCCTAGCTAGTGGAGCTGGGGTTAGCCAGGGGCAACTACAACCTAGCTAGTTGAGCTGGGTTTAGCCAGGGGCAACTAGAGCCTAGCTAGCATCACTGGGGTTAGCCAGGGGCAATTCGAGCCTAGCTAACATCACTGGGGTTAGCCAGGGGCAACTAGAGCCTAGCTAGCATCACTGGGTGTTAGCCATGGGCAACTATATGCTAGCTAGTGGAGCTGGGGTTAGCCAGGGGCAACTATATGCTAGCTAGCGGAGCTGTGGTTAGCAGAAGAAAGGAGCGAGGGGAGGAGAGAGCGGAAGGGAGGGGAAAGTTCTCATTTGGGAAAACTGGGAATAGGCACGAATTCCCTTCTTTGCCAGCTTTCCTCCCCACATAATGTTCAGCCACTTCATTTAGTAGCATTTCAGTCTAGTGGCTTTGACATGGTTTTGTTGCAGTCAACAACTGAGGCATCACTTAAGGGCATCTGACAGCAGCAAAGGCATGCGAAGATCAGCACAGTCTGCGTGGCACAGCACACCACAGGCTGTGGGGCAACCGTTCCTTCAGGTGTCATGGAAGGTGTCGTCACAGTTAAGCTAGCTACAGCTAGCTCTTCTCCACTAGCATTTTGCACAGAAGTGAGTTGAAACAGGAGAAGGAATAGAGGGTTGAACCCTGTGACCCCAGGCCTAGATACTGTGTCTAAGTAAGGCTATTAGAAGGAAATGGAAAACGATATAAAGGTTCTTTTGAGCCCTTTTCTGAGGTAAATGGCCTAGGGTACACACACACACACACACACACACACACACACACACACACACACACCTGGTTAGACAGCACTGCACTCTCTCTGGGGTCTCTTGAGATCATTTTTCTCTCTCCTTCCCTCCATCTCTCCCTCTCAGGCAGGGTGAGGCGCAGAAATGAAAGTCATACCAGAATGACTGCACTTTGGCTTTTACCGAATATGCATGCATAAGTCTGTCTGTCTCAAAAGGGGAAACCACCCCACCAATCCTAAACAACCCTGGCGGCCCACCCTATCCCTTGGACAACCTATAATATAAAAACAAAAAATATTCAAGATTTTTTATTTATTGTGTGTGTTGTTTCTATGTTTTCCCTTTCTGTTTAGAATAGGTTTTAGGAGTGACCGTGCTTTGACGATGTTGACTGTCTCATAACGCTGGGGGGGACCGCCCAAACTCCAATGATGGATGGTGATGGGTCACAACAGGTTCTATAATCAAACCTTATTAATGGGTGGTGAAGGGTCACATTGAAAGGCTGGTTATGGCACACATCAACTCCATCATCCCAGACACCCTGGACCCACTCCAATTTGCATACTGCCCTAACAGATCCATAGAAGACGCAATCTCAATTGCACTCCACACTGCCCTCACTCACCTAGTGTGTTTTTGTGATAATTTTTTGTAACCTTTATTCTGTCTGTCTCTCTGTGTGTGGGTGTGACTGTGTCTGTCTCTGTGTGGTGTGACTGTGTCTGTCTCTGTGTGTGGGTGTGACTGTGTCTGTCTCTGTGTGTGGGTGTGACTGTGTCTGTCTCTGTGTGTGGGTGTGACTGTGTCTGTCTCTGTGTGTGGGTGTGACTGTGTCTGTCTGTGTGTGGGTGTGACTGTGTCTGTCTCTGTGTGTGACTTTGTCTGTCTCTGTGTGTGACTGTTTCTGTCTCTGTGTGTGGGTGTGACTGTGTCTGTCTCTGTGTGTGGGTGTGACTGTGTCTGTCTCTGTGTGGGTGTGACTGTGGGTGTGACAGTGTCTCTGTGTGACTGTGTCTGTCTCTGTGTGTGGGTGTGACTGTGTCTGTCTCTGTGTGTGGGTGTGACTGTGTCTGTCTCTGTGTGTGGTTGTGACTGTGTCTGTCTCTGTGTGTGGTTGTGACTGTGTCTGTCTCTGTGTGTGGTTGTGACTGTGTCTGTCTCTGGGTGTGACTGTGTCTGTCTGTGTGTGGGTGTGACTGTGTCTGTCTCTGTGTGTGACTGTGTCTGTCTCTGTGTGTGACTGTTTCTGTCTCTGTGTGTGGGTGTGACTGTGTCTGTCTCTGTGTGTGGGTGTGACTGTGGGTGTGACAGTGTCTCTGTGTGACTGTGTCTGTCTCTGTGTGTGGGTGTGACTGTGTCTGTCTCTGTGTGTGGTTGTGACTGTGTCTGTCTCTGTGTGTGGGTGTGACTGTGTCTGTCTCTGTGTGTGGGTGTGACTGTGTCTGTCTCTGTGTGTGGGTGTGACTGTGGGTGTGACAGTGTCTCTGTGTGACTGTGTCTGTCTCTGTGTGTGGGTGTGACTGTGTCTGTCTCTGTGTGTGGGTGTGACTGTGTCTGTCTCTGTATGTGGTTGTGTCTGTCTCTGTGTGTGGGTGTGACTGTGTCTGTCTGTGTGTGGGTGTGACTGTGTCTGTCTGTGTGTGGGTGTGACTGTGTCTGTCTTTGTGTGTGGGTGTGACTGTGTCTGTCTTTGTGTGTGGGTGTGACTGTGTCTGTCTCTGTGTGTGACTGTGTGTGTGTGTGTGTCTCTGTCTCTGTGTGTGACTGCTATTCTTGTCCTGTCAGGTTTGCTGTAGGGCTTCTGTGCAGTGGTGTCTGTGTGTGGCCGGGTGACCTATATTTTGTCCTGCCACACTTCCTGTAGAGAGGAGGAGATTGACAGGGAGGGGGAGAGTAGATAGTCATGGTGTTAGTGCTAAAGTCAGGGTTTGTCCTTGGTGGTTGAGGCCAGCGGATTTAGGCTGGTTTAAACTGTAATAACCCAGGGTTTGTCCTTGGTGGTTGAGGCCTGTGGGTTAAGTCTGGTTTAAACTCTAATAACCCAGGGTTTGTCCTTGGTGGTTGAGGCCTGTGGATTTAGTCTGGTTTAAACTGTAATAACCCAGGGTTTGTCCTTGGTGGTTGAGGCCTGTGGGTTAAGTCTGGTTTAAACTGTAAACGGATGAAAGAACTGTGTGTTGCATCAGACAGGAAGACTCTTCTAAAGCACTGTTTTCTCTGGTGTGTGTGTGCGTGTGTGCGCTCGCGTCCGGCCAGCCAGTGGCTCTCCCTCTCTTAATGGGATTACAGGCCCTCTGTCCAGTGTATGCTGAGAGAGAGGAGAAGAGCGGACAGAACATGACAAAAGAGTGGTGGAGACTGGAAAGGAGGGGAGGAAAAAGGAGGACAGACAGACAATTGAAAGTCAGTGATGGAGATGGGCGAGCGGTAGATAGAGGTCAGGAAAGAGCAGGAAGGAAGGAGAGTGACTTTTAGAGCAGTGGTCACCAACTGTTTCTGAGTCAAAATGCAAGCCGAGATCTACCGCTCAGATTTATTTTTAAACATGACTTAAAAAACGTAAGCCTGTGCAACATTAACCAATTAAAAAACAGTACTGTAGCAATGAGGTTTGTGCAGTAGGCCCAATACATTATCACTGCATATTGGCTATGCTTGAATTTCCCTTCCAATGTTGCTGTTCTCAGACCATTTAGAAATTATATTTTATTAATTAGAAATTATATCACACTGGTAATAGATACTTTGTTGTATTGTGAGGCATAATCACTAGCTTTTTTGGGGAGGGGGCTGATGGCAGCATCTGATGGTCAGTCTGAGGGGAGGGAGGGACACTGATGGCCTGCATCTGATGGTCTGTCTGAGGGGAGGGAGGGACACTGATGGCCTGCATCTGATGGTCTGTCTGAGGGGAGGGAGGGACACTGATGGCCTGCATCTGATGGTCAGTCTGAGGGGAGGGAGGGACACTGATGGCCTGCATCTGATGGTCAGTCTGAGGGGAGGGAGGGACACTGATGGCCTGCATCTGATGGTCAGTCTGAGGGGAGGGAGGGACACTGATGGCCTGCATCTGATGGTCTGTCTGAGGGGAGGGAGGGACACTGATGGCCTGCATCTGATGGTCAGTCTGAGGGGAGGGAGGGACACTGATGGCCTGCATCTGATGGTCAGTCTGAGGGGAGGGAGGGACACTGATGGCCTGCATCTGATGGTCAGTCTGAGGGGAGGGAGGGAGGGACACTGATGGCCTGCATCTGATGGTCAGTCTGAGGGGAGGGAGGGAGCAGCTGTAAGGCTGCCTGTCACCTGACTCACCATCCTTTCTCTCTCCCTCCCTCCTCTGAGAAAAGAGGACACAGTCTTCCAGCTGATGGCGAATCTCAAGTCGCAGTGCATTATTTCTGCCTCATGCACCAATGGATGTTGTTACTCCTATGACCAAAGAAAGCGAAATATTCCTCATTAATTAAAGAATACACAAATCAAATGTTATTGGTCACATACACGTGATTAGCAGATGTTATTGCGGGTGTAGTGAAATGCTTGTGCTTCTACAAACAAATAAAAACAATACAAACAAAAGGAACGCTAGGCTTTGTCGTCTGGGTTTTTACAGAAATGTAGGGTGATGGACTAGGAATGCCTTGGAGATGCCTTGGTGACCACTGGTTTAGAGGATAGGAGTGAAGGAGGAGCCCCCCAGTCCACATCCTGTATACAGTAGCTGCAGTGGACTTACTGTATAGCTGCATTGGACAGGAAACTGACTGTGATGTCATCATGGGTCTGTGACCGGCCCATCCTGGCCGCCTGGTTTGAACTTGACCAGGAAGTGTGTGTGTGTGTGTGTGTGTGTGTGGGTGGGTGGGTGGGTGGGTGTGTGTGTAGGTGTTAGAGATCGACCGATTAATTGGAATGGCCTATTTAATTAGGGCCGATTTCAAGTTTTCATAACAATCGGTAATCAGCATTTTTGGACACTGATTATGGCCGATTACATTGCACGCCACGAGGAAGGAGACTGCGTGGCAGGCTGACGACCTGTTACGCGAGTGCAGCAAGGAGCCAAGGTAAGTTGCCAGCTAGCATTAAACTTGTCTTATAAAAAAATCTTAACATAATCACTAGTTAACTACACATGGTTGATAATATTACTAGTTTATCTAGCTTGTCCTGCGTTGCATATAATTGATGCAGTTTGGGCCGCCTGGCTCGTGGCGAACAGTGTGAAGACCATTTCTTCCTAACAAAGACCGTAATTAATTTGCCAGAATTGTACATAATTATGACAACTGAATTGAAGGTTGTGCAATGCAACAGCAATATTTAGATTTAGGGATGCCACCCTTTAGATAAAATACGGAACGGTTCCGTATTTCACTGAAAGAATAAACGTTTTGTTTTCGAAATGACAGTTTCCGGATTCGACTATATTAATGACCTATGGCTCGTATTTCTTTGTGTTTATTATATTATAATTAAATTCTATGATTTGATATTTGATAGAGCAGTCTGACTGAGCGGTGGTAGGCAGCAGCAGGCTCGTAAACATTCATTCAAACAGCACTTTCCTGCATTTGCCAGCAGCTCTTCCCTGTGCTTCAAGCATTGTGCTGTTTATGACTTCAAGCCTGTCAACTCCTGAGATTAGGCTGGCAACACTAAAGTACCTATTAGAACATCCAATAGTCAAAGGTATATCAAATACAAATGGTATAGAGAGAGAGAGTCCTATAATAACTACAATTTAAAACTTCTTACCTGGGAATATTGAAGACTCGTTTTAAAAGGAACCACCAGCTTTCATATGTTCTCATGTTCTGAGCAAGGAACTTAAACGTTAGCTTTTTTTACATGGCACATATTGCACTTTTACTTTCTTCTCCAACACTTTTTTTGCATTATTTAAACCAAATTGAACATGTTTCATTATCTATTTGAGACTAAATAGATTTTATTGATGTATTATATTACGTTAAAATAAGTGTTCATTCAGTATTGTTGTAATTGTCATTATTACAAATATATATATACATATATATATATATAAATCGGCCGATTTAATCGGTATCGGCTTTGAAAAATCATAAATCGGTCGACCTCTAGTAGGTGTGTGTGCATGCTGTGCGTGCTTGTCGGCGTGTGTCTTTTTGCCAACCTCTATGAGACAGTCAAGTCAGTACGTTTTATCTCCCTCCCCATTAGTTCCTGCCAAGGCAGCAGCTACTCTTCCTGGGATCCAGCATCATTAAGGCAGTTATACCATTTTTTAAAAACATTACATGACATCCTCAACAGGTTTCACAACACATTAAGTGTGTGGCCTCTGGGCCCCTACTCTACTACCACATATCTACAACACAAAATCCATGTGTACGTGTGTGTTTAGTGCATATGTTATTTTGTGTTTGTATGCATGTGTCTGTGCCTACGTTTGTGTTGCTTCACAGTCCCCGCTGTTCCATAAGGTGTATTGTTCTGTTTTTTAAATCTAGTTTTACTGCTTGCATGAGTTACTTGATGTGGAATACAGTTCCATGTAGTCATGGCTTTATGTAGTACTGTGCGCCTTCCATAGTCTGTTCTGGACATGTGGACTGTGTAGAGGCCTCTGGTGGCATGTCTTGTGGGCTATGCTTGGGTGTCCGAGTAGTTCAAACAGACAGCTCGGTGCATTCAACATGTCAAAATCTCTCGCAAATACAGGTAGTGAGGAAGCCGCGCTGCCCTGTTTGAGCCAATTGCAATTCCCTCTTTGTGGCACCTGATCACACGACTGAACAGTAGTCCAGGTGTGACAAAACCAGGGCCTGTAGGACCTGCCTTGTTGATAGTGTTGTTAAGAAGGCAGAGCAGCGCTTTATTATGGACAGACTTCTCACCATCTTAGCTACTGTTGTATCATTGTTTTGACCATGATAGTTTACAATACAGGTTTACTCCAAGCAGTTTAGTTACCTCAACTATATTTCCACATTATTCATTACAATATTTTGTTGAGGTTTAGTGAATGATTTATCCCAAATACAATGCTTTTAGTTTTTGAAATATTTAGGAATAACTTATTCCTTGCCACCCATTCTGAAACTAACTGTAACTCAGTGTTGCAGTAATTTCAGTCGCTGTAGTAAATTACATGTATAGTATTGAGTCATCCGCATACAT
Source organism: Oncorhynchus nerka (assembly GCF_034236695.1). NCBI lineage: Eukaryota > Metazoa > Chordata > Actinopteri > Salmoniformes > Salmonidae > Oncorhynchus > Oncorhynchus nerka. Next base: position 15,108,246 of record NC_088412.1, on the reverse strand, counting down.
AGGCACACTGGCTTTACTCAAAGCTCGTTAGTAAAGATTGAAAAAAGTAAGGTTGCCCAGGGGATTTCCTGATTCTACGTGGATAATGTTGGATAGGCTTCCATTAAAGAACACCCTCTGTGTTCTGTTAGACAGTTAACGTTTTATCCACAATATAGCAGGGTTTTTCCAGCAGCGTACTAGGATCGATAATGTTAAAAGCTGCACTGAAGTCTAACAAAACAGCCCCCACAATATTTGTGTTATCAATTTCTCTCAGCCAATCATCAGTCATTTGTGTAAGTGCTGTGCTTGTTGAATGTCCTTCACTATAAATAAGCGTGCTGGAAGTCTGTTGTCAATTTGTTTACAGTAAAATAGCAGTGTATCTGGACAAACACCAATTTGTACTATTCCTGGGTAGCGGAATGACTTTAGCTTCCCTCCAGGCCTGAGAGCACATACTTTCTACTATGCTTAAATTGAAGATATGGCAAATAGGAGTGGCAATATCGTCCGCTATTATCCTCAGTCATTTTCCATCCAAGTTGTCACACTCCGGTGGCTTGTCATTGTTAATAGACAACCATTTTTTTCACCTCTTTCATACTCACTTTACGGAATTCAAAATTCCAGTGCTTGTCTTTCAGAATTTGGTCAGATATACTTGGAAACGTAGTGTCAGCGTTTGTTGCTGGCATGTCTTGCTTAAGTTTGCTAATCTTGCCAATTAAAAAAATATTCAAGAGGTTGGCAATATCAGTGGGTTTTGTGATGAATGAGCCATCTGATTCAATGAATGATGGAGTGGAGTTTGCCTTTTTGCCCAAAATTTAATTTAAGGTGCTCCAAAGGTTTTTACTATCATTCTTTATGTGGTTTATCTTTGTTACATTGTGTAGTTTCTTATTCTTTTTATTCAGTTTAGTCACATGATTTCTCAATTTTCAGTACGTTTGCAAACCAGTTGTGCAGCCAGACTTCTTTGCCATTCCCTTTGCCTCATCCCTCTCAACCATACCATTTTTTAAATTCCTCATCAATCCATGGGGATTTAGCAGATTTTACAGTCATATTCTTTAATGGGTGCATGCCTATTAGTCACTGGGATAATCAATTTCATAAATGTGTCAAGTGCAGCGTCTGGTTGCTCTTCATTACACACCACAGACCAGCAAATATTCTTTACTTCAACAACATAGGAATCACTACAAAACTTATTGTATGACCTCTTATACAGTATATTAGGCCTAGCGTTTGGAACTTAGTTTTTCTTAGATAGTGCTACTATATTGTGATCACTACATCTGATGGATTTGGATACTGCTTTAAAGCACATTTCTGCAGCATTAGTAAAGATGTGATTAGTACATGTTGACAATTTAATTCCTGTGCTGTTTGTAACTACCCTGGTAGGTTGACTGATAACCTGAACCAGATTGCAGGCACTAAATCAAATCAAAGTTACAGTTTGAAGCTTTCTCGAGTGGGCAGCCTGATGAAAGCCTGTCAATATTTAAATCATCCAGAAAATATACCATTCTGTTGATATCTCACATACATTATCAAGCATTTCACACGTGATCCAGATACCGACTGTTAGCACTTGTGGTCTATAGCAGCTTCCCACCAGAATGAGCTTTAGGTGAGGCAGATGTAGCCATATTACTTCAACAGTATTTAACATGAGATCCTGTCTAAGCTTTACAGGAATGTGGTTCTGAATATAAACAGCCACACCTTCATCTTTGGCATTTCTGTCTTTTCTGTAGATGTTATAACCATGTGTTCCTACCACTGTATCATCAAGGGTATAATCTAAGTGAGTTTCAGAGATAGTCAGAATATGTATGTCATCTGTTACTAGCAAATTATTGATTTCATGAACCTGGTTTCTAAAACTATATATGTTAACGTGGGCTATTTTTAGCATTTTTCTTCTGGGATTCTTGATCGTTTTTTATTGATTTACTGGGAAGCTTAGCAGTGGTAGACATGCTCATGTTGTTATTGCAGGGTGAGCTGCACACAGTGAACTTCCTACTATGATACACTACCTCAGAGATAACAGTATCACTCTGGTTTATAGGCACATGCTTGCTGCCTACAATAGCTGTGGGATCAGCAGAGGCATTCATGGCAGTAAGAGAGACATAAATGAGGTTCTCATCGTCTCGTCTCCCCCCCCCACACACACAGACCCCACTGTCATATGATAAAGAAAAATTCTCTATCAGTCAATATGAGACGAGAAAAGAGGCGGGGGAGAAGAGAGTAGATGCCATTCTGTGTTCCAGGCTGTTGTCATGTCAACCCTGTAGAACCCTGTAGGTATGCCAGGGCTTCCTGTACGCCTAGTCAGTGTGACAGAAATTATGAGCGAGAGCAGGAAGATTAAACAGAAGAGTGTGGTTCTGATTACTCATAGGATATCACTGTCCATGTATATGTCCCAAATGGCTCCCTATTCCCCCATAGAGACCTGGTCAAAAGTAGTGCACTATGTAGGGAATAGGGTGCCATTTTGGGACACAAGTCCATATGGTTCAATCATATGTCCCACAACACCCACTGGTTCTTGTAATGCACCAGCAGCATGTCTCATGGCCCTTACATCTCCTCTGTTTCCTGCTGTCAACCACACACACACACACACACACACACACACACACACACACACACACACACACACAAGCCTACAGTGGTGGAATAAGTACTCAGTTCTCATACTTGAGTAAAAGTAAATATTCCTTAATAGAAAATGACTCAAGTGAAAGTCACCCAGTAAAATACTACTTGAGTAAAAGTATTTGTTTTTAAATATACTTAAGTATCAAAAGTAAAAGTACAATTAAAATAAAAAATCCTTATGTTAAGCAAACCAGATGGCACAATTTTTCTTGTTTTTATTTATTTATAGCCAGGGTCACTCTCCAACACTCAGACATAATTTAAAAACAAAGCCTTTGCGTTTAGTGAGTCCGCCAGAACAAAGGCAGTAGGGATGACCAGGGATGTTCTTTTGATAAGTGAATTGATTTATTTTTTTGTCATGCTAAGCATTCAAAGTGACACTTTTGGGTGTCATGGAAAATGTAGTGAAGTAAAAGTAGTCAAAAATATAAATAAGTAAAGTACAGATATCCCAAAAACTACTTTAGTAGTACTTTAAAGTATTTTTTACTTAAGTACTTTACACCACTGGTAGCCTATATGCACACAGGACTGTGTGTGCATATAGAGGAAGATAGTGGAAGCAGGGGAGGCCAGGGGTCAGGGGAGGCAGGTATAGGGCATATGTGCTGTCCATCCCTTCTAAGTGGGAGTGTAGTGTGATGTGGGCTCTTCTGAGGAGAGAGCTCTTTTAAAGCTGCAATGTGTACCTTTTTGGGCGACACGCCCAAATTCGCATAGAAATGACATATCGATAACTCACATTCTCATTGAAAACAAGTGTCTGTTTGATGTCTGCTATTCCCCTGACCCTAACCCTTTTACTTTCAGTTTTGTACAACAGCTTCAAACAGCTAAAAATACTATATTTTTAGTTATAGGAGAGAGAAAAAATCACAGTGGTTTAGATGGTACAATGATTCTCTACACTTGTTTTGTAACATGAAGTGAAATTAGGCAAATTATTAGAATTTTATCTACTAGGAAATGGCAGAGTGATTTTTGCATAGTGCCCCTTTAAGGGCAGAGGGGAGCAGGCAGGGTCGTGTTAATTAGGGCACACAACGGAAAATGTAAATGAGCCTTTCCATCAGCAGACTCCGGTCCATGTTGATGAGCTGCTCTTCAGCCCCCTCTGTCAGGGAAGAGTGACACACACACACACACACACACACACACACACACACACACACACACACACACACTCAAACAAACAATATCCTCTTGAGGAAATGTGTGTGAACACTGATAAGTCTCAGTGACTGATGTCTTACACAACAGGGTCTCTCTAGGGAAACACACTGCCTGGGTTCTGTTCTCACACACAAGTACACTCATACACTCGCCCTCTTACATATTGCATTTTAGCTGCTCTCTCCCTGGCCTCGTTACCATGGCCTTTTAATATGACCTCTTCATCACATATACTCTGAGGTAAACGCAATAAAAGCTGGGCTCTGCTGGTCTCCGTTGGGCTCAGATGAAAACAATAACATCAGGAATGGAAAAACAGGCTCCCTTTCCCCTTCTCATCCTCTTCTTCTCTCGCTTTGTATGTGTTAGTGTTTGTATGCAAGACGATTGTGTGTGTTTTCAAGCGCATGTTAGCATTTCTGTATGGATGTGTTTACGCTATAGGTCAAGAGGATGTCTTTATAGGTTTGGCCGATGTTTTTTTACATTCCTGCTCTGTGTTCGGTGTGTGTGGAGGTGCTGACAACCCCACTTCCGTTTCCTCTCATTGAGGAACACTGGGTCAGGGACTTGGCCTCGTCTCTCTGTTGAGCTCTAACTGCTGGAGTTGAGCATTTCCTTCTAGACAGGCTAAGTCTAGCTACAGGCTTACAAACCCCAACCACAAATATGTATGTTCAACGTATTTTTCAATGTTTTTCCGATGTCTTTTGATCGTAGGGTGCTTCAATCTTTTCCCTAGTTTAAATTCCAGCCGGGGCACAAATGTCCCCAAAGCCCCTTACTGTAACATTGTCAGTTTATCATTAGATAGATGATTCACTTCTCTCTGGCATGACCTGACCTCAATGCTGCTTCCTGTCTGATGCTTAGGCCTGCTGCTTCCTGTCTGATGCTTAGGCCTATAGTGTACGTGACACTACATGTGGGACTTTGTTTCCTCAGAATATCATTTACATTTAAGTCATTTAGCAGACGCTCTTATCCAGAGCGACTTACAAATTGGTGCGTTCACCTTATGACATTCAGTGGAACTGCCACTTTACAATAGTGCATCTAAATCTTTTAAGGGGGGGGGGGTGAGAAGGATTACTTTATCCTATCCTAGGTATTCCTTAAAGAGGTGGGGTGTCAGGTGTCTCCGGAAGGTGGTGATTGACTCCGCTGTCCTGGCGTCGTGAGGGAGTTTGTTCCACCATTGGGGGGCCAGAGCAGCGAACAGTTTTGACTGGGCTGAGCGGGAACTGTACTTCCTCAGTGGTAGGGAGGCGAGCAGGCCAGAGGTGGATGAACGCAGTGCCCTTGTTTGGGTGTAGGGCCTGATCAGAGCCTGGAGGTACTGAGGTGCCGTTCCCCTCACAGCTCCGTAGGCAAGCACCATGGTCTTGTAGCGGATGCGAGCTTCAACTGGAAGCCAGTGGAGAGAGCGGAGGAGCGGGGTGACGTGAGAGAACTTGGGAAGGTTGAACACCAGACGGGCTGCGGCGTTCTGGATGAGCTGTAGGGGTTTAATGGCACAGGCAGGGAGCCCAGCCAACAACGAGTTGCAGTAATCCAGACGGGAGATGACAAGTGCCTGGATTAGGACCTGCGCCGCTTCCTGTGTGAGGCAGGGTCGTACTCTGCGGATGTTGTAGAGCATGAACCTACAGGAACGGGCCACCGCCTTGATGTTATTTGAGAACGACAGGGTGTTGTCCAGGATCACGCCAAGGTTCTTAGCGCTCTGGGAGGAGGACACAATGGAGTTGTCAACCGTGATGGCGAGATCATGGAACGGGCAGTCCTTCCCCGGGAGGAAGAGCAGCTCCGTCTTGCCGAGGTTCAGCTTGAGGTGATGATCCGTCATCCACACTGATATGTCTGCCAGACATGCAGAGATGCGATTCGCCACCTGGTCGTCAGAAGGGGGAAAGGAGAAGATTAATTGTGTGTCGTCTGCATAGCAATGATAGGAGAGACCATGTGAGGTTATGACAGAGCCAAGTGACTTGGTGTATAGCGAGAATAGGAGAGGGCCTAGAACAGAGCCCTGGGGGACACCAGTGGTGAGAGCACGTGGTGAGGAGACAGATTCTCGCCACGCCACCTGGTAGGAGCGACCTGTCAGGTAGGACGCAATACAAGCGTGGGCCGCGCCGGAGATGCCCAACTCGGAGAGGGTGGAGAGGAGGATCTGATGGTTCACAGTATCGAAGGCAGCCGATAGGTCTAGAAGGATGAGAGCAGAGGAGAGAGAGTTAGCTTTAGCAGTGTGGAGCGCCTCCGTGATACAGAGAAGAGCAGTCTCAGTTGAATGACTAGTCTTGAAACCTGACTGATTTGGATCAAGAAGGTCATTCTGAGAGAGATAGCGGGAGAGCTGGCCAAGGACGGCACGTTCAAGAGTTTTGGAGAGAAAAGAAAGAAGGGATACTGGTCTGTAGTTGTTGACATCGGAGGGATCGAGTGTAGGTTTTTTCAGAAGGGGTGCAACTCTCGCTCTCTTGAAGACGGAAGGGACGTAGCCAGCGGTCAGGGATGAGTTGATGAGCGAGGTGAGGTAAGGGAGAAGGTCTCCGGAAATGGTCTGGAGAAGAGAGGAGGGGATAGGGTCAAGCGGGCAGGTTGTTGGGCGGCCGGCCGTCACAAGACGCGAGATTTCATCTGGAGAGAGAGGGAGAAAGAGGTCAGAGCACAGGGTAGGGCAGTGTGAGCAGAACCAGCGGTGTCGTTTGACTTAGCAAACGAGGATCGGATGTCGTCGACCTTCTTTTCAAAATGGTTGACGAAGTCATCTGCAGAGAGGGAGGAGGGGGGGGGGAGGGGGAGGAGGATTCAGGAGGGAGGAGAAGGTGGCAAAGAGCTTCCTAGGGTTAGAGGCAGATGCTTGGAATTTAGAGTGGTAGAAAGTGGCTTTAGCAGTAGAGACAGAAGAGGAAAATGTAGAGAGGAGGGAGTGAAAGGATGCCAGGTCCGCAGGGAGGCGAGTTTTCCTCCATTTCTGCTCGGCTGCCCGGAGCCCTGTTCTGGTTACTTACAGGTGTAGGATCTTCATTGGACCTACATTGCTCTTTCCATTATAATCCAGGTGAAAGCTATGATCCCTTATTGACGTCACCTGTTAAATCCACTTCAATCAGTGTAGATAAAGGGGAGGAGACAATTGAGACATGTATTGTGTATATGTGCCATTCAGATAAAATATTGAAGTGCCTTTGAACAAGGTATGGTTGTAGGTTCCAGGCAGACCGGTTTGAGTATGTCATGAACTGCAATGCTGCTGGGTTTTTCACGCTCAACAGTTTCCTGTGTATCAAGAATGGTCCATCACCCAAAGGACATCCTGAAAATTTGACACAACTGTGGGAAGCATTGGAGTCAACATGGGCCAGCATCCCTGTGGAATGCTTTTAACACCTTGTAGAGTCCATGCCCTGACAAATTGAGGATGTTCTGAGGACAAAAGGGGGTGCAACTTAATATTAGAAAGGTGATCCTAATGTTTTGTACACATAGTGAATATTGTCACAGCAAATAGTCCATAATGTTGCTTGATCGGTGGTTAGGCTATTATCTGGCCAAAAGTAGGCTACATGAAAAGTGCAGTGCTGTTAATATAACCGTGTGTTACATGCTGACCAGACCGTTGCGTGCATTGCAAAATAAATTTAGAAATCCATGTTATTCAATTATTGCACCCACACTGCTCGCGTGCGCCAACGAGCATCTGTGTTGCCAAGAGCTAAAATAGAAGTCATTCCTATTTCTGACGCAGATTACGCTGCAAGTCCTGCCTCTCCCATCTCCTCATTGGTTTATAGAAGCGGGTACCCACAAGCCATCTCCTCATTGGTTCTACCCACATGGGTGATTGAAAGACGAACTGTTTTGCCGGTTGTCGTGGTAATATTATGAAAGTGTAGATGCCAATCACCAAATAAGTTCAAAGATGAAAAAGCCTAGAAGGAGGAGAGATGACTAGAAACTATTCAGTTGACTGTTTTATGTGTGGATTAATTGTCAGAGTAGAGGACCTTGTGCATTTCAGGTAAAATAACTCAATGTTTATATCCCAGGACAAATTAGCTAGCAAGTGCAAGCTAACTAGCTAAATTGCCATACATGTTTAATGCTTTTCGACCTGTCCCCAAATTAATGTCATTGGTTCAGAGTTTATTTTGATATTTTAACTAGAGGTCAACAGACTATGATTTTTCAACGCTGATACCGATTATTGGAGGACCAAAAAAGCCGATACCAATTAATCGGCCGATTTAATAAAACATTTTTTTTTTACAAATTTAAATTTAAAATTTTATTTACTTATTTGTAATAATGACAATTACAACAATACTGAATGAACACTTATTTTAACTTAATATAATACATCAATAAAATCAATTTAGCCTCAAGTAAATAATGAAACATGTTCAATTTGGTTTAAGTAATGCAAAAACAAAGTGTTGGAGAAGAAAGTAAAAGTGCAATATGTGCTATGTAAGAAAGCTAACATTTCAGTTCCTTGCTCAGAACATGAGAACATATGAAAGCTGGTGGTTCCTTTTAACATGAGTCTTCAATATTCCCAGGTAAGAAGTTTTAGGTTGTAGTTATTATAGGAATTATAGGACTATTTCCCTCTATACCATTTGTATTTCATTAACTCTCAACTATTGGAGGTTCTTATAGGCACTTTAGTATTGCCAGTGTAACAGTATAGCTTCCGTCCCTCTCCTCGCTCCTCCCTGGGCTCGAACCAGCAACACAACGACAACAGCCACCATCGAAGCAGCGTTACCAATGCAGAGCAAGGGGAACAACTACTGGAAAGCTCAGAGCGAGTTTTGTTTGAACCACTATTAGCGTGCGCTGACTAGCTAGCCATTTCACTTCGGTTACACCAGCCTCATCTCGGGAGTTGATAGGCTTGAAGTCATAAACAGTGCAATGCTTGACGCACAACGAAGAGCTGCTGGCAAAACGCACAAAGTGCTGTTTGAATGAATGTTTACGCCTGCTTCTGCCTACCTCCGCTCAGTCAGATACTTAGATACTTGTATGCTTGTATGCTCAGTCAGATTATATGCAATGCAGGACACGCTAGATAATATCTAGTAATATCATTAACCATGTGTAGTTAACTAGTGATTATGATTGTGTTTTATAAGATAAGTTTAATGCTAGCTAGCAACTTACTTTGGCTTACTGCATTCGCGTAACAGGCAGTCTCCTTGTGGAGTGCAACGAGAGAGAGGCAGGTCGTTATTGCGTTGGACTAGTTAACTGTAAGGTTGCAAGATTGGATCCCCCGAGCTGACAAGGTGAAAATCTGCTGTTCTGCCCCTGAACAAGGCAGTTAACCCAACATTCCTAGGCCGTCATTGAAAATAAGAATGTGTTCTTAACTGACTTGCCTAGTTAAATAAAGGTATAAAAAAATTGGCCCTAATTAAATCGGCCATTCCGATTAATCGGTCGACCTCTAATTTTAACCTGCGTGTCGGTGATCGCATTTGGTGTGGGGGGACAAAATAAATGTATGCACGATGGCGCGCGAGCGCGTGTGCTGCCGGTTTGGGTTCCGTGTTAGTGTGGGTTTTCAGTGAATTTCTGTAAATCAGAAGAAGATGGCACCGATAGACATGGCCGCCTTGTTTCAGGCCCCTAAGCAACTTTGAACACAAGCATTTCACTACATGGGGGGTATGCCTTATGATTAACGAGACGTGGTGTGACCATAACAACATACAGGAACTCAAGTCCTTCTGTTCACCTGACTTAGAATTCCTCACAATCAAATTTCGACCGCATTATCTACCAAGGTAATTCTCTTCGATTATCATCACAGCCGTATATATTCCCCCCCAAGCAGACACATCGATGGCCCTGAACAAACTTTATTTGACTCTATGTAAACTGGAAACCACATATCCTGAGGCTGCATTCATTGTAGCTGGGGATTTTAACAAGGCTAATCTGAAAACAAGACTCCCTAAATTCTATTAGCATATCGTTTGCACAACCAGGGCTGGTAAAACCCTGGATCATTATTAGTTATTCTAACTTCCGCGATGCATATAAGGCCCTCCCCCGCCCTCCTTTCGGAAAAGCTGACCACGACTCCATTTTGTTGGTTCCAGCCTACAGACAGAGACTAAAACAAGAAGCTCCCGCGCTCAGGTCTGTTCAACGCTGGTCCGACCAATCTGATTCTATGCTTCAAGACTGCTTCGATCACGTGGATTGGGATAATCATTGACGAATACGCTGATTCGGTGAGTGAGTTCATTAGAAAGTGCATTGACAACGTTTTACCCACAGCAATGATTAAAACATTCCCAAACCAGAAACCGTGGATTGATGGCAGCATTTGCGCGAAACTGAAAGCGCGAACCACTGCTTTTAACCAGGGCAAGGTGACCGGAAACATGACCGAATACAAACAGTGTAGCTATTCCCTCCGCAAGGCAATCAAACAAGCTAGGCGTCAGTATAGAGACAAAGTAAAGTCGCAATTCAACCGCTCAGACACGAGGTATGTGGCAGGGTCTACAGTCAATCGCGGATTACAAAAAGAAAACCAGCCCCGTCGCGGACCAGGATGCTTGCTCCCAGACAGACTAAATAACTTTTTTGCTCGCTTTGAGGACAATACAGTGCCACTGACACGGCCCGCTACCAAAACCTGCAGACTCTCCTTCACTGCAGCCGACTTGAGTAAAACATTTTAAATGTGGTAACCCTCGCAAGGCTGCAGGCCCAGACGGCATCCCCAGCCGCGTCCTCAGAGCATGAGCAGACCAGCTGGCTGATGTGTTTACGGACATATTCAATCAATCCTTATCTCAGTCTGCTGTTCCCACATGCTTCAAGAGGGCCACCATTGTTCCTGTTCCCAAGAAAGCTAAGGTAACTGAGCTAAACGACTACCGCCCCATAGCACTCACTTCCGTCATCATGAAGGAATACCTATGTGAGAATGCTGTTCATCGACTACAGCTCAGCATTTAACACCATAGTACCCTCCAAACTCGTCATCAAGCTCGAGACCCTGGGTCTCGACCCCGCCCTGTGCACCCACGACTGCGTGGCCATGCACGCCTCCAACTCAATCATCATGTTTGCGGATGACACCACAGTGGTAGGCTTGATTACCAACAACGACGAGACGGCCTACAGGGAGGAGGTGAGGGCCCTCGGAGTGTAGTGTCAGGAAAATAACCTCATACTCAACGTCAACAAAACAAAGGAGATGATTGTGGACTTCAGGAAACAGCAGAGGGAACACCCCCCTATTCATATCGATGGAACAGTAGTGGAGAGGGTAGCAAGTTTTAAGTTCCTCGGCATACACATCACAGACAAACTGAATTGGTCCACTCACACAGACAGCATCGTGAAGAAGGCGCAGCAGCGCCTCTTCAACCTCAGGAGGCTGAAGAAATTTGGCTTGTCACCAAAAGCACTCACAAACTTCTACAGATGCACAATCGAGAGCATCCTGTCGGGCTGTATCACCGCCTGGTACGGCAACTGCTCCGCCCACAACCGTAAGGCTCTCCAGAGGGTAGTGAGGTCTGCACAACGCATCACCGGGGGCAAACTACCTGCCCTCCAGGACACCTACACCACCCGATGTTACAGGAAGGCCATAAAGATCATCAAGGACATCAACCACCCGAGCCACTGCCTGTTCACCCCGCTATCATCCAGAAGGCGAGGTCAGTACAGGTGCATCAAAACAGGGACCGTGAGACTGAAAAACAGCTTCTATCTCAAGGCCATCAGACTGTTTAACAGCCACCACTAACACTGAGTGGCTGCTGCCAACATAAGGACTCCAGCTCACTTTAATAATGGAAATGGATGGAAATGGATGGAAAAAATGTATCACTAGCCACTTTAAACAATGCCACTTAATATAATGTTTACATACCCTACATTACTCATCTCATATGTATATACTGTACTCTATAACATCTACTGTATCTTCTATGTAACACATGTATCACTAGCCACTTTAAACTATGCCACTTTGTTTACATACCCTACATTACTCATCTCATATGTATATACTGTACTCGATACCATCTACTGCATCTTGCCTATGCCGCTCTGTACCATCACTCATTCATATATCTTTATGTACATATTCTTTATTCCTTTACACTTGTGTGTATAAGGTAGTAGTTGTGGAATTGTTAGGTTAGATTACTCATTGGTTATTACTGCATTTTTGGAACTAGAAGCACTTCGCTACACTCGCATTAACATCTGCTAACCATGTGTATGTGACAAATAAAATTTGATTTGACACCCGCAACAACATCTGCAAAATGTTTGAAAATTTGATTTGAATAATTAAACTCATTTGCACAGGGAAATTCTCAGCAACAAAAGGATCAATGGCTTCTTCTATGGCTCCTTGTCTCCTCTGCTCATCTCCTTAACTTGTCTCCTTCCCTTCATCGCATGAGTTCAAGTCCAGTGCATATCAGGAATACCAGTCGGCATACTAGACAGCATATCAGCCAGTCAACACAGAGATCCTCTGTCTCTGTCATGTCTCTCTCTGTGCAGCCAGCCCAAACCAGACAGCTCGACATTAATGGCTGCTTCTCTCTTCCCTTCCTGCCATTTCATCTCCTTTCCTCACCTCCTTCCATTTCCTCATCTCTTTGATCACATGACATCAACTCCAGCACATACAAGCGATCATAGCAGCCCCAGTGGCGGTACTTCAGTAGCTGCACTAGCTTCTCCTTAGGAGGCGAGGAGAGAGGACGTGAGGAATCAAGGTAATGCAATTGAGATTCTCCCCTTCTCGCCCATCGGGAAAAAATAGATTTCAGTAGCACTTGGAACCATTGGGTGGTGCCAGAGCACAGCTCTCATGTCCAGCAGCTGTCTAGACTAGAGAAACCCAGGGTTGTTGTTGTTTGAGCCTATAGGGCAGGCAATGCAGGGCTCAGTCAAACCGTTCACCCCTTCAAGGATTATTTCTCTCATAGATTGGATCTCGGTGGGAATTAACCAACCAAAAGTCAGTAGTCGTTTAAACTATTTGAATTACAGGGGTGCCTGAGGGTGATACCAAGATGTACTATAACAGAGCAGAACCCTCCCAAATAGTGTTACTGAAGGTATGGATGTGGGCACGCCCCTTCTAAAAGTATTCCCATTGGTCGTCCAGGCGGACCAGCACCACTGAGTCAATAATGCAATGTGAACCCTGGTTGGAGGCGTGAGTAAAATAAAGACTGACTTACATAACTGGAGCATCCAATCCGGCCCTGTCCGAGGTTCTCTCATGAGGAGTAGACGGTAGACAGTGCTTCAACCAACATGGGTTGAGGTGCAGAGAATCCGACTAGGCCTGTACACATTGTCTGTATTCCTGGAAAGCCTGTGAGGGGGAAGAGAGAGGACTGGGACTGTTATTATGCACTGCAGTGTTGGAAGCTTTTCTGAAAACCTTCTCTTTCTGCCTGTTAACTTCTCAGCCTCAGAACCCAGCAGCTGTTACTGAGAGGAGGACAGAAAAAGCTGCATTTTCTTCTCTGACTTGGTAGCAAAACTACTAGAAAACAGGGGAAGGCAGAGAGGAGAGTTCTGTCTGGGTGGGAATGATGATGATCATGAAGATGATGTCAACAGGTGAAGGGAACACTGACTGCTTGGTCATTAGCATGAAACCATACAAGCACACTATACTGCTCTTATGAAACTCACACCAGGACGCAATGAAAATGATCAATTATGCAAGTTGGGGATGAATGTCAAAAGAGGAAGGCATGAAGAGAAGGATAGAGAACGGCAGAATGAATGAAGAGATGGAAAGATGAATGGAGGGAGGAGAAGACGGGAGGGAATGAGAAAGGGACCAACGGGGGAGGAATGGCAGGATGGATGGAAAAGGGGAGGGTTTTAAGTTCAGAGTTGCGCAATAAAGGACTGGCTAAAGGTGTCTGTGGTCTGCAGTTCCCCCCCCAGTGCCAGTATTGCATAACTCTGCTGTGTGGCTCTAGCAGAGTGATTGATTGATCAGCTGTGTGGCTCTAGCAGAGTGATTGATTGATCAGCTGTGTGGCTCTAGCAGAGTGAGTGATCAGCTGTGTGGCTCTAGCAGAGTGAGTGATCAGCTGTGTGGCTCTAGCAGAGTGAGTGATCAGCTGTGTGGTTCTAGCAGAGTGAGTGATCAGCTGTGTGGCTCTAGCAGAGTGAGTGATCAGCTGTGTTGATAATAAACCACCCTGGAGCCACTACAACCATCCCTAAGCGGTCTGGTGCAGGAGAGAGAGAATACACACACACACACACACACACACACACACACACACACACACACACACACACACACACACACACTGTGCTTATTACACACTGCTCCACAGGAGGTGCCATTTATTACTAGGGTGTACAAACCTTAACACACACACGTAACTGGTTTGAAATAATTTCAATATTAAAATAGTATCATGAATTTGTCGGATATTTGAAAAGCATGTATTAATGGTATATATATATATATCTTTAAAAAAAGAAGTTTATTTTAAAAAAAAATATGAAAGTTTTTAACATGCTGTGTTGAGGGAGAGAGGCTGGTGCATTGCTGCAGCTGCGGAGGGGGCAGTGTGTGAGATGGGAGCCAGCAGACCGAGGGAGAACGAGAGATGCTGTAGCCAAGGCAACTCGGTTAAAGCCAACACTAGCTAACTTCTAGCAGCCACAATGCTATCATCCCATTTTACAGTACCTGTCTAGACTGGAGTAGCCTAGAGCAGTGTTTCCCAACCCTGGTCCTCCAGTACCTGTCTAGGCTGGAGTAACCTAGAGCAGTGTTTCCCAACCCTGGTCCTCTAGTACCTGTCTAGACTGGAGTAACCTAGAGCAGTGTTTCCCAACACTGGTCCTCTAGTACCTGTCTAGACTGGAGTAACCTAGAGCAGTGTTTCCCAACCCTGGTCCTCTAGTACCTGTCTAGACTGGAGTAACCTAGAGCAGTGTTTCCCAACCCTGGTCCTCTAGTACCTGTCTAGACTGGAGTAGCCTAGAGCAGTGTTTCCCAACCCTGGTCCTCCAGTACCTGTCTAGGCTGGAGTAACCTAGAGCAGTGTTTCCCAACCCTGGTCCTCTAGTACCTGTCTAGACTGGAGTAACCTAGAGCAGTGTTTCCCAACACTGGTCCTCTAGTACCTGTCTAGACTGGAGTAACCTAGAGCAGTGTTTCCCAACCCTGGTCCTCTAGTACCTGTCTAGACTGGAGTAACCTAGAGCAGTGTTTCCCAACCCTGGTCCTCTAGTACCTGTCTAGACTGGAGTAACCTAGAGCAGTGTTTCCCAACCCTGGTCCTCTAGTACCTATCTAGACTGGAGTAGCCTAGAGCAGTGTTCCCAACCCTGGTCCTCTAGTACCTGTCTAGACTGGAGTAACCTAGAGCAGTGTTTCCCAACCCTGGTCCTCTAGTACCTGTCTAGACTGGAGTAGCCTAGAGCAGTGTTTCCCAACCCTGGTCCTCTAGTACCTGTCTAGACTGGAGTAACCTAGAGCAGTGTTTCCCAACCCTGGTCCTCTGGTACCTGTCTAGTCTGGAGTAGCCTAGAGCAGTGTTTCCCAACCCTGGTCCTCTAGTACCTGTCTAGACTGGAGTAACCTAGAGCAGTGTTTCCCAACCCTGGTCCTCTGGTACCTGTCTAGACTGGAGTAACCTAGAGCAGTGTTCCCCAACCTTGGTCCTCTAGTACCTGTCTAGACTGGAGTAACCTAGAGCAGTGTTTCCCAACCCTGGTCCTCTGGTACCTGTCTAGACTGGAGTAACCTAGATCAGTGTTTCCCAACCCTGGTCCTCTAGTACCTGTCTAGACTGGAGTAGCCTAGAGCAGTGTTTCCCAACCCTGGTCCTCCAGTACCTGTCTAGACTGGAGTAACCTAGAGCAGTGTTTCCCAACCCTGGTCCTCTAGTACCTGTCTAGACTGGAGTAACCTAGAGCAGTGTTTCCCAACCCTGGTCCTCCGGTACCTGTCTAGACTGGAGTAACCTAGAGCAGTGTTTCCCAACCCTGGTCCTCTGGTACCTGTCTAGACTGGAGTAGCCTAGAGCAGTGTTTCCCAACAGTACCCCAACAATACACCCGTTTCATTATAGCCCTGGACAAACACAGCTCATTCAGCTCTTGATGATTAGTTGGCAAGTTGGATCAGGTGTGCTTGTTCAGGGTTACAAAAAATGTGTGCTGTTTGGGAGTACTCAAGGGCCACGGTTAGGAAACATTGGCCTAGAGTAGCTAGCTAGGCTAATTGAGGCTACATGCTGCGTTTTCTCCCCATTCAGATAAAACAACAGTCTACCTGTTGGCTGCTAATTGAAGCCTACTCCTTCTCACTTCTCTAACGTCTTACATTGCATTAGTGAGCTCTCATTCCACTTTCTACAGATTGAGCCTCTTTGAATCGACAACATAAACAACAAGCTACATACGTGAAGGCTACTGGTCTTTTTATGTCATAAAAACTCCATAGAAAAGTTTGTTTTATGAAATGAATGATTTTAAATGTCATGGCACATCCTCGCACAAGTATTTGAATACTATGGTCCTTTTGGATATTTGAATATTCAAATAACCGTGCACATCTGTATACCGAATGATAGGGCCTTTCAGAGATGTGGTGAGCAGCTGAGAGCCAAAGACATTACATCATCAACCTCACTGTTTCTGCACCTCTTTCCAGTCACCATACATTATTCCACACATCCATCCATTCCCACCTTCTCTTCATCCCTTCCTCCCTCTTATCCTTCTCTCCATCCAGCTCAGAGAAATTCTCAGAATGAACAGGTACCTGTTCAAATACTTTCAAATCCTTCCTACTAGAGGTCGACCGATTAATCGGAATGGGCGATTAATTAGGGCTGATTTCAAGTTTACGTAACAATCGGAATTTAAAAAAATGTTTTTAATTTTTTAATACCTTTTATTTAGCTAGGCAAGTCAGTTAACTTCAAGGTGACAGGGGGCAGTATTTTCACGTCCGGATGAAATGCATGCCCAAATTCAACTGCCTGCTATTCATCCCCAGAAGATAAGATATGCATATTATTAGTAGATTTGGATAGAAAACACTCTGAAGTTTCTAAAACTGTTTGAATCATGTCTGTGTATAACAGAACTTATTTAGCAGGCGAAACCCCGAGGACAAACAATTCAGATTTATTTTTTTGAGGTCACTCTCTTTTCAATGGGTTTTCATTTGGAATCTAGATTTCTAAATGACCTTCTTGCAGTTCCTATCGCTTCCACTGGATGTCAACAGTCTTTAGAAATTGGTTGAGGTTATTCCTTTGTGTAATGAAGAAGTACGGCCATCTTGAATGAGGGTCACGTCATGTGTACTGTTAGAGGCGCGTGACCAGAAAGCATGCTTCAGTTAGTTTTCCTCCTGTATTGAACACAGATCAGCCCGTCTTCAATTTTATTGATTATTTACGTAAAAACTACCTAAAGTTGTATTACAAAAGTAGTTTGAAATGTTTTGGCAAAGTTTACAGGTAACTTTTGAGATATTTTGTAGTCACGTTGAGCAAGTTGGAACCGGTGTTTTTCTGGATCAAACATTTTGGATATATATCAACGGAATTAATTGAACAAAAGGACCATTTGTGATGTTTATGGGACACATTTGGAGTGCCAACAAAAGAAGCTCGTCAAAGGTAAGGCATGAATTATATTTTTATTTCTGCGTTTTGCGTCGCACCTGCAGGGTTGAAATATGGTTTCTCTTTTTGTTTACCGAGGTGCTATCCTCAGATAATAGCATCGTTTGCTTTCGCCGAAAAGCCTTTTTGATATCTGACATTTTGGCTGGATTCACAACAAGTGTAGCTTTAATTTGCTATCTTGCATGCGTGATTTAATGAAAGTTTGATTTTTATAGTATTTATTTGAATTTGGCGCTCTGCATTTTCCATGGCTTTTGGCGTCCCACATATCCCAGAGAGGTTAAGAACACATTCTTATTTTCAATGACTGCCTAGGAACGGTGGGTTAACTGCCTTGTTTAGGGGCAGAACGACAGATTTTCACCTTGTCAGCTTGGGGGATCCAATCTTGCAACCTTACAGTTAATTAGTCCAACGCTATAACCACCTGCCTCTCATTGCACTCCACAAGGAGACTGCCTGTTATGTGAATGCAGTAGAAGCCAAGATAAGTTGCTTGCTAGCATTAAACTTATCTTATGAAAAAAGAATCAATCATAATCACTAGTTATAACTACACATGGTTGATGATATTACTAGTTTATCTAGCGTGTCCTGTGTTGCATACAATGGATGCAACGCTGGGGGATGATTTAACAAAAGCGCATTTGCGAAAAAAGCACAATTGTTGGACGACTGTACCTAACCATAAACACCAATGTCTTTCTTAAAATCAATACACAGAAGTATATATTTTTAAACCTGCATATTTAGCTAAATGGCAGCATTCGTGTGAAACTGAAAGCGCGAACCACTGCTTTTAATCAGGGCAAGGTGTCTGGTAACATGACCGAATACAAACAGTGCAGCTATTCCCTCCGCAAGGCTATCAAACAAGCTAAGCGTCAGTACAGAGACAAAGTAGAATCTCAATTCAACGGCTCAGACACAAGAGGCATGTGGCAGGGTCTACAGTCAATCACGGACTACAGGAAGAAATCCAGTCCAGTCACGGACCAGGATGTCTTGCTCCCAGGCAGACTAAATAACTGTTTTGCCCGCTTTGAGGACAATACAGTGCCACTGACACGGCCTGCAACGAAAACATGCAGTCTCTCCTTCACTGCAGCCGAGGTGAGTAAGACATTTAAACGTGTTAACCCTCGCAAGGCTGCAAGCCCAGACGGCCGCCCCCAGGTGGTGAGGGTAGGCAACAACATCTCCTCCCCGCTGATCCTCAACACTGGGGCCCCACAAGGGTGCGTTCTGAGCCCTCTCCTGTACTCCCTGTTCACCCACGACTGCATGGCCACGCACGCCTCCAACTCAATCATCAAGTTTGCGGACGACACAACAGTGGTAGGCTTGATTACCAACAACGACGAGACGGCCTACAGGGAGGAGGTGAGGGCCCTCGGAGTGTGGTGTCAGGAAAATAACCTCACACTCAACGTCAACAAAACTAAGGAGATGATTGTGGACTTCAGGAAACAGCAGAGGGAACACCCCCCTATCCACATCGATGGAACAGTAGTGGAGAGGGTAGCAAGTTTTAAGTTCCTCGGCATACACATCACAGACAAACTGAATTGGTCCACTCACACAGACAGCATCGTGAAGAAGGCGCAGCAGCGCCTCTTCAACCTCAGGAGGCTGAAGAAATTTGGCTTGTCACCAAAAGCACTCACAAACTTCTACAGATGCACAATCGAGAGCATCCTGGCGGGCTGTATCACCGCCTGGTACGGCAACTGCTCCGCCCTCAACCGTAAGGCTCTCCAGAGGGTAGTGAGGTCTGCACAACGCATCACCGGGGGCAAACTACCTGCCCTCCAGGACACCTACACCATCCGATGTTACAGGAAGGCCATAAAGATCATCAAGGACATCAACCACCCGAGCCACTGCCTGTTCACCCCGCTATCATCCAGAAGGCGAGGTCAGTACAGGTGCATCAAAGCTGGGACCGAGAGACTGAAAAACAGCTTCTATCTCAAGGCCATCAGACTGTTAAACAGCCACCACTAACATTGAGTGGCTGCTGCCAACACACTGACACTGACTCAACTCCAGCCACTTTAATAATGGGAATTGATGGGAAATGATGTAAATATATCACTAGACACTTTAAACAATGCTACCTTATATAATGTTACTTACCCTACATTATTCATCTCATATGCATACGTATATACTGTACTCTATATCATCGACTGCATCCTTATGTAATACATGTATCACTATCCACTTTAACTATGCCACTTTGTTTACATACTCATCTCATATGTATATACTGTACTCGATACCATCTACTGTATCTTGCCTATGCTGCTCTGTACCATCACTCATTCATATATCCTTATGTACATATTCTTTATCCCCTTACACTGTGTATAAGACAGTAGTTTAGGAATTGTTAGTTAGATTACTTGTTGGTTATTCCTGCATTGTCGGAACTAGAAGCACAAGCATTTCGCTACACTCGCATTAACATCTGCTAACCATGTGTATGTGACAAATAAAATTTGATTTGATTTGAAAATAAATCCAGGTTAGCAGGCAATATTAACCAGGGGAAATTGTGTCACTTCTCTTGCGTTCATTGCACGCAGAGTCAGGGTATATGCAACAGTTTGGGCAGCCTGGCTCATTGCGAACTAATTTGCCAGAATTTTACATAATTATGACATAACATTGATGGTTGTGCAATATAACAAGAATATTTAGACTTAGGGATGCCATCCGTTAGATAAAATAGGGAAATGTTCTGTATTTCACTGAAATAATAAACGTTTTGTTTTCGAAATGATAGTTTCCGGATTCGACCATATTAATGACCAAAGGCTTGTATTTCTGTGTGTTATGTTATAATTAAGTCTATGATTTGAAAGAGCAGTCTGACTGAGCAATGGTAGGTAGCAGCAGGCTCGTAAGCATTCATTCAAACGGCACTTTTGTGCGTTTTGCCAGCAGCTCTTCGCAAGCACAGCGCTGTTTGACTTCAAGCCTATCAGCCTAATGACTGGTGTAACCGATGTGAAATGGCTAGCTAGTTAGCGGGGTGCGCTCTAATAGCGTTTCAAACGTCACTCGCTCTGAGACTTGGAGTAGTTATTCCCCTTGCCTAGCAAGGGCCGCGGCTTTTGTGGAGCGATGGGTAACGATGCTTCGAGTGTGGCTGTTGTAGATGTGTTTCTGGTTCGAGCCCAGGGAGGAGCGAGGAGAGGGACGGAAGCTATACTGTTACACTGGCAATACTATAGTGCCTATAAGAACATCCAATAGTCAAAGATATATGAAATACAAATGGTATAGAGAGAAATAGTCCTATAAATACTATATTAACTACAACCTAAAACTTCTTACCTTGGAATATTGAAGTCTCATGTTAAAAGGAACCACCAACTTTCATATGTTCTCATGTTCTGAGCAAGGAACTCAAACGTTAGCTTTTTTACATGGCACTTATTGCACTTTTACTTCTCCAACACTTTGTTTTTGCATTATTTAAACCAAATTGAACATGTTTCATTATTTATTTTAGGCTAAATTGATTTTTATTGATGTATTATATTAAGTTAAAATAAGTGTTCATTCAGTATTGTTGTAATTGTCATTATTACAAATAAATAAATAGAAATCTGTTGATTAATCGGTATCAGCTTTTTTTGGTCCTCCAACAATCGGTATCGGCGTGGAAAAATCATAATCAGTCGACCTCTACTTCCTACCAATTTAAAATGTATGACATGATCTTTTGCAACCTCTTTAACTCTCCCTGCTGTTTGTTGTTTCCAATCTTCCCTGCGACCTGCCCTGTCTGGAATTGCGAGGAGTAACAGCGTAACCTACGTTGTTACCATGACAAAGACCAAAGCCGGCAGGACTACCGTGAGAACGGTGGTGTCTCTCTCTGGGATATTTTAAAACAAACAAAAAGAGTTCTACAAGCACTTTTTACAACAACAATATAATAGCTTTAAGTGTTGTGTCCAAATACTGGTGGAGTCCACTAATAAAATAATGGACGACCTGACCAGAGAGGTCCAGGACTGAAGAACAGTTTGTAGTTCTCAGAATCAGCTCGGTGAGTTTAAACGGGAGAATGGCACGATGACAGCAATCTGTAAGTCATTGAGAGAGGACATCAGTTCTGTGTGTGTGAATCCATTATAGCAATGATGGAGAAATCAAATTATCTTGACGGACAAATAAGGTGGAACAACATGGTCGTGGATGGAATTGCAATATCTACACATGAGACCTGGACGGAGTCTGAGGTCAAGTGAGGGAAATGATCTCGGAGAAACTGAAGATTGACCACAGGAAGATTGAGGTGGAATGTCCCCACAGGACAGAAACGCTCCACTGGCCCGTGTGAAAGGCCCAGGCCGATAGTGGTGAAGTTCCTGGGGTTCAAGGACAAGGTAGCTGCTCTGGAAAGAGCCAAGAACTTGAGAGGAAAGGATATCTTCCTCAACGAGTACTATCCTGAAGCTGTGCAACAGAAGAGAAAATAACTTATCCCAGCCATGAAAGCTGCCAGAGCACGTGGGGACATTGCTTACATCCGCTATGACAGGCTCATTGTCCACCCTCCCTCCCAAAACTCTGGAAGGGATGAGAGCCACGCCTATGTGTTCGTAGCTTCAACCTCGGAACACACACACACAAACTGACTGTTAAATACAGTATATGTATTTTTTCGCTCTTTTCCCATGTGATGTCTATCTCTGATGAGCTACTCAGGAAAGGGCTGAAAATAGACCATATTAATCAATCAATAACTTGCTAACATCAAATGAAATGAATATATTAGCCATTTCTGAGACTCACTTAGATAATTAGTTTGATACGGTAGTAGCAATATAAAGACATAACATCTATAGAATAGACAGGAATGCTTATGGGGGAGGTGTTGCTGTATATAATTCAGAGCCATATCCCTGTAATGCTTAGAGAAGATCTCATGTCAAGTGTTATGGAAGTGGTGTGGCACATCTAAAGCCTTTTCTTTTGGGGTGTTGCTATCGGCCACCAAGTGCTAACACTCAGTATCTAAATAATATGTGTGGAATGCTTGATAGTGTATGTGATGTAAACAAAGGTCTACTTTCTTGGGGACCTGAAAATTGACTGGTTTTCATCAAGCTGTCCACTCAAGAGGAAGCTTCTCACTGTAACGAGTGCCTGTAAACTGGTTCAGGTTATTAATCAACCTACCAGGGTGTTTACAAACACTACAGGAACAAGATCATCCACATTTATCGATCACATCTTTACTAATACTGTAGAACTTTGTTCTAAAGCTGTTTCCGTACCCATTGGATGCAGTGATCACAATATAGTGGCTATATCCAGAAAAGCCTACATTCTAAAAGCTGGGCCTAAAGTAGTATATAAGAGATCATACAAAAACAATTTCTGCGACTCTTATATGGATGATGTTAAAATATTTGTTGGTCTGATGTGATTAATTAGGAGCATCCAGACACTGCACTTAATGAATTTATGAAATTGCTTCTTCCAATTACTGATAAACATGAACCTGTTAAGAAACTGACTGTTAGAACTGTTAAGGCTCCATGGATTGATGAGGAATGGATAAACTGTATGGTTCAAAGAGATGGGCAAAAGGAGTGGCTAATAAGTCTTGCTGCACATCTGACTTACTGAAAATTGAGAAATGTGATTAAATTCAACAACAAAAATAGAAACTGTATTATGAAGCCAAGATCAATTATTCTGTATAAAGCTTTGTAGTATTTTAAATGAAATTATGGGCAGACTGACAAATTCAAATCCATCCTTCATCAAATCAGATGGCTTATTCATCACAAAACAATTTAGATGTTAACCAATTATTTTAATGATTGGCAAAGTGGTTAAATTTAGTCAGGAACTGTAAACAATGAACAGTGAGCCATTGTACTCATGCATAATAAAACAAGAATTAAAGAAAAGCATTAAGTTTGAATTTTGTAAAGTTAGTGTGGGAGAAGTAGAAATATTATTGTTATCAATAAATAATGACAAACCTCCTGGCATTGACAACTTAGATGGAAAGCTACTGAGGATGGTAGCTGACTCTATAGCCACTCCTATCTGTCACATCTTTAATCTGAGCCTAGGGGAAAGTCTTTGTCCTCAGGCCTGGAGGGAAGCCAAAGTAATTCGCTACCCAAGAGTGGTAAAGCGTCCTTTACTGTTTCTAACAGCAGACCAATCAGCTTGCTGCCAGCTCTTAGCAAAGTGTTGGATTTTTTTGGGAGCAAATGCAATGCTATTTCTCTGTAAACAAATTAACAACAGACTTTCAGCATTCTTATAGAGAAGAGCACTCAACATGTACTGCACTGACACAAATGACTGATTGGTTGAAAGAAATTGATAGTAAGACGATTGTGGGCGCTGTACTGTTAGATTTCAGTGCCGCCTTTGATATTATTGACCAAAACCTATTGTTGAGAACTTATATGTAATGGCTTTTCAACCTCTGCCATATTATGGATTCAGAGCTACTGTATATATCTAATATAACCGAGGGTTTTCTTTAATGGAAGCTTCTCTATTGTCAAACATGTAAAGTGTGGTGTACCGCAAAGCAGCTCTCTAGGCCCCTACTCTTTTCTATTTTTATCAATGATGTGTCACTGGCATAAAACAAAGCATGTGTGTCCATGTATGCTGATGATTCAACCTTACACACATCAGCAACCACAGCTGATGAAGTCACTGAAACCCTTATAACAGAGTTTTTGGAATGGGTGGTCAGTAATTAACTGGTCCTGAACATCTCTAAAACTAAGAGCATTGCATTTGGTTCAAATCATTCCTTAAGTTGTAGACCTCAGCTGAATCTGGTAATTAATGGTGTGACTGTTGAACAAGTTGAGGAGACTAAATTACTTAGTGTTACCTTAGATTGTAAACTGCCATGGTCAAATCATCGACTCAATGGTTGTAAAGATGGGGAGAGGTCTGTCCGTAATAAAGAGATGCTCTGCTTTTTTTGACACCACACTCCGCAAAGCAAGTCCTGTAGGCTCTAGTTTTATCTTCTCTTTATTATCACCCAGTCATATGGTCAAGTGCTGCTCAGAAAGACCTAGTTAAGCTGCAGCTGGCCCAGAACAGAGGGCCTCGTCTTGCTCTTCATTGTAGTCATTGTGCTAATATTAGTACTATGCATGCCAGTGTCTTTTGGTTAAGAGTTGAGGAAAGACTGACACACATTTACCCCACCAGACATGCCGTCTTTTCACAATCCCCAGGTCCAGAACAAATTCAAGGAAATGTACAGTATTATACAGTCGTTAATGCATGTTACTCCCTTCCATCTTATATAGTGCAAGTGAACAGCAAACCTGGTTTCAATTAACAAATACAGCAACACCTCATGGCACAACACCTCTCCAACATGTGACCTACATGTTGTGTGTGTATGTACTGACATGTATGTGTAACTGATAGATGCACACACACATGTAAATTGTCTTTGGTCTGTAATGTCTTTTTCGTTATGTGTCTGACTCCAGTAACACTAGCTGTCGCCGTTGGCTAATGGGGAGCCTAATAAATCTAAATCAAACCCCCACATGATAGAGAAATGCTAACAGTAAAAACCAGACAATCTCTCCCTGAGGTAACACACACACACACATATCTGATATAGAAACAGGAGTGGATTAGCCAGGGTGGTGGGACCTGGGGGGGGGGGTCAACTCAACCACAGGACAGCACTGCCCAATGTCACCTGTATGTCACTGTAATAATGTCAGCTACAGCTAACTGGCAAAATAAAGGAAACACCAACATAGTGTCTTTATGGCAGCCCCCCGCTCCTGTCTGATTCAGAGAGGTTGGTTTAAATGCGGAACACATTTCAGTTGAATGCATTCAGTTGTACAACTGACTAGGTATCCCCCTTTCCCTTTAATAGGGCGTTGGGTCACCACAAGCCGCCAGAACAGCTTCAGTGTGCCTTGGCATAGATTCTACAAGTGTCTGGAACTCTATTGGAGGGACGCTTTCATAGTCTCCAGAATGTCCCATAATCGTTCAATTGGGTTGAGATCTGGTGACTGGGAAACACATACACCCTTTAAACCCCCATGCTCTCTTTAAAACTCCTCTTTCAAAGTCACTGAGATCTCTTCTAGTGATGGTAGGCAAAATAATGGACAACTTGGCATTTTTATACATGACGCTAAGCATGATAGGATGTTTTAATGGCTTAACTCAGGAACCACACCTGTGTGGAAGCACCTACTTTCAGTATACTTGTATCCTTCATTTACTTTAGTATTTGGTATTTAATTAGGATCCCCATTAGCTGTTGCAAAAGCAGCAGCTACTTTTCCTGGGGTCCACACAAAACATGAAATAATACAGAACATTAATAGACAAGAAGAGCTCAAGGACAGAACTACATGAAAAAAATGTACTAAAGGCACACGTAGCCTACATATCAATACATCCACACAAATGATCTAGGTCACTAAACTATCTAGTGTTTCCTTTATTTTGGCTGTTACCTGTATACAGTGGGGCAAAAAAGTATTTAGTCAGCCACCAATTGTGCAAGTTCTCCCACTTAAAAAGATGAGAGAGGCCTGTAATTTTCATCATAGGTACACTTCAACTATGACAGACAAAATGAGGGAAAAAAATCCAGAAAATCACACTGTAGGATTTATGAATTTGCAAATTATGGTGGAAAATAAGTATTTGATCCATAACAAAAGTTTATCTCAATACTTTGTTATTATATACCCTTTGTTGGCAATGACAGAGGTCAAACGTTTTCTGTAAGTCTTCACAAGATTTTCACACACTGTTGCTGGTATTTTGGCCCATTCCTCCATGCAGATCTCCTCTAGAGCAGTGATGTTTTGGGGCTGTTGCTGGGCAACACAGACTTTCAACTCCCTCCAAAGATTTTCTATGTGGTTGAGATCTGGAGACTGGCTAGGCCACTCCAGGACCTTGAAATGCTTCTTACGAAGCCACTCCTTCGTTGCCCGGGCGGTGTGTTTGGGATCATTGTCATGCTGAAAGACCCAGCCACGTTTCATCTTCAATGCCTTTGCTGATGGAAGGAGGTTTTCACTCAAAATCTCACAATACATGGCCCCATTCATTCTTTCCTTTACACAGATCAGTCGTCCTGGTCCCTTTGCAGAAAAACAGCCCCAAAGCATGATGTTTCCACCCCCATGCTTCACAGTAGGTATGGTGTTCTTTGGATGCAACTCAGCAATCTTTGTCTTCCAAACACGACGAGTTGAGCTTTTACCAAAAAGTTATATTTTGATTTCATCTGACCATATGACATTTTCCCAAACTTCTTCTGGATCATCCAAATGCTCTCTAGCAAACTTCAGACGGGCCTGGACATGTACTGGCTTAAGCAGGGGGACACATCTGGCACTACAGGATTTGAGTCCCTGGCGGCATAGTGTGTTACTGATGGTAGGCTTTGTTACTTTGGTCCCAGCTCTCTGCAGGTCATTCACTAGGTCCCCCCGTGTGGTTCTGGGATTTTTGCTCACCGTTCTTGTGATCATTTTGACCCCACGGTGTGAGATCTTGTGTGGAGCCCCAGATCGAGGGAGATTATCAGTGGTCTTGTATGTCTTCCATTTCCTAATAATTGCTCCCACAGTTGATTTCTTCAAACCAAGCTGCTTACCTATTGCAGATTCAGTCTTCCCAGCCTGGTGCAGGTCTACAATTTTGTTTCTGGTGTCCTTTGACAGCTCTTTGGTCTTGGCCATAGTGGAGTTTGGAGTGTGACTGTTTGAGGTTGTGGACAGGTGTCTTTTATACTGATAACAAGTGGAGGACAGAGGAGCCTCTTAAAGAAGAAGTTACAGGTCTGTGAGAGCCAGAAATCTTGCTTGTTTGTAGGTGACCAAATACTTATTTTCCACCATAATTTGCAAATAAATTCATTAAAAATCCTACAATGTGATTTTCTGGATTTTTTTTCTCTCACATTTTGTCTGTCATAGTTGAAGTGTACCTATGATGATAATTACTGGCCTTTCTCATCTTTTTAAGTGGGAGAACTTGCACAATTGGTTGCTGACTAAATACTTTTTTTGCCCCACTGTATGTCATTCATTGTCCCTTCTATGTCAAGGTAATATGATTACTAGGGCTGACCCCAATCAGTTGAATGTTTGGTCAATAGGCCGTTGGTCGACTAAGGTTATTTCTTTAGCCGAGCAGTAGCAAATATAAAGCACAGACGACTTTTGGTCAACCACAATTTTTTGTTGTTGTCAGGCGCAGCCCTGATTAGTGATTACGGTCACCTCATTTCACTTAGCACGTGATCAGTCTGAAGACTGGGCCAAGTCCTTACTCTGCACAAGAGGAGGCTGGTGGGAGGGGCTAAAGGAGGACTGGCTAATTAATGGCTGGAACGTAATGAATGGAACGGTATCAAACACGTCGAATATAGGGAAACCACATGTTTGACTCCATTCCATTAATTCCACTCTAGCCATTACAATGAGAATGTCCTCCTATAGCTCGTCCCACCAGCCCCCTCTGCTCCACACAAGTCTTGGCTCCGAAATGTTATGGATGGTGCTAGTTTACCAGTGGGCAAGATGGAGCAATGACCATTTTAGCTATCAAGTACTGCTCATAGGGACCTGTAGGTCTATTATGTTCTTAGGTCTGGAATCCGACTCTCTCTCTCACACACACACTTGAAGCTGTGGATTTAGCAGGCTTTAATGGCTCCTTAGTCTATTTTTAGCTTCAATCTGTCTCACAGTCCACACGCTGACAAGTGTTCGCTTGGAGTCTGTGTTCTGTCCTCTCCCTATAGCATACAGGAGGAAAATATAGCCTGCGAGATATAAAACGCACTTGAAACATGAAATGTTGCTTGCGCCCTCTGTATCCGTGGATCTGTAGGGCAAGGATGAATAATAGGCACTATGAATCATTTTTCATGACTGGAAAGCAGGTGATGTATTTCTGAGTGTGCATTGATTGACAAAGGAGTCTATATTCGGTGGTAGAAGTAGGGAATATACAAATCATGCGAGTAATGTTAGATATTGATATAGCTTTAGTAGATTGTACTACAATCGAAAAGCTTTAAAGTTATTTTAAGTCAGTGACGTGTCTGAGAAAGTGTCTGATTTACTTAAGCGGGCTACTGAGTACACGAAGTTGGGGCATCATATCTAAAGAAACACTATCATTGCTCGGATTATTTTCCGACATCCTCACTGCTGCAATTGTAGCGATCTGAATGATGAGCTATCGTTCTTTTGTTTCATCTAAGCATTTGTTTTGACATCCTTGCCCCCCGACTTGTAAACCCTGCCCAGCGGAAGCTGGGGGAACCGAACAGAGGGCGGAGGTTTGGAAGGAAGAATCGAGAGATATAGGGTAAAAGG
Source organism: Oncorhynchus nerka (assembly GCF_034236695.1). Classification (NCBI taxonomy): domain Eukaryota; kingdom Metazoa; phylum Chordata; class Actinopteri; order Salmoniformes; family Salmonidae; genus Oncorhynchus; species Oncorhynchus nerka. Next base: position 15,079,295 of record NC_088412.1, on the reverse strand, counting down.
AAGAGTGAGGTCTGCACGACAACTCCGTTTTTATTGTTCTCGTCTACATCCGTCAAAGGCACGGGCGTTTTCAGGTGCATCGAAAGCTGAACGTAATCAATTCTGGATTTCTTTATCCGATTCCTATCGTCCGGCATGAGGTTTAAGCGGAACGGCTCCTATACATTGAATAGGTAAGTTACTTCATCCATTCACTACTCGAGTTAGGCTTCTTTCTATATTCGACACAGATATACGCAAACAGTGCATTGTGAAGTTTTCCAGACGCTGTTGATCAATGTTTATTGTGTGACTTTAATGTCGTCGGTATGATCAATATGATCGGTATGATCAGTTGCTTGTGTCGTGATTGTGACTCTTCGAGCATTTCTATTGTTGAATTGAAACGTGGTTATGATACGCACGCTGTATGGATGGAAGTAGCTGCTCTCACTCACAACCCGTTTCACTGAAAACTCACTGATCATGGTTAAAATAACGACTATTTATCTATTGCATCGGTTGCCACGCCAATGAAAATACGCGTTTAAAACATTTGAGGGTTCGTGAACGGCAGACTTGACGTGGTTGACGTTCGAATAATGGTTTGATGATGTCAATCTTAAACCAATTTTCTGGCCCCAGACCCTTGCCATTGTGATTCCGACGTGTATTGGGTGGCGCGCAGTTTGAGCTGTGTTTAAACCCCCCCCGAGCTGTGTGTAAACCCCCCCCGAGCTGTGTGTAACCCCCCCACCACCTTACTTTCTCAATTAAATTCAAAGGGCTTTATTGGCATGGAAAACATGTTTACATTGCCAAAGCAAATATTTATTACACTTGTTTCTCTCCCTCCCTCCCTCCCTCCCTCCCTCCCTCCCTCCCTCCCTCCCTCCCTCCCTCCCTCCCCTCCCTCCCTCCCTCCCTCCCTCCCTCCCTCCCTCCCTCCCTCCCTCCCTCTCTCTCCCTCCCTTTCTCTCTCCCTCCCTCCCTTCCCTCTCTCTCTCCCTCCCTTTCTCTCTCCCTCCCTCCCTCCTTTCTCTCTCCCTCCCTCCCTCCCTCCCTTTCTCTCTCCCTCCCTCCCTCCCTTTCTCTCTCCCTCCCTCCCTCCCTTTCTCTCTCCCTCCCTCCTTCCCTTTCTCTCTCTCCCTCCCTCCCTTTCTCTCTCTCTCCCTCCCTCCCTCCCCCCCTCCCTTTCTCTCTCCCTCCCCCCTCCCTTTCTCTCTCCCTCCCCCTCCCTTTCTCTCTCCCTCCCCCTCCCTTTCTCTCTCCCTCCCCCTCCTTTCTCTCTCCCTCCCCCCCCTTTCTCTCTCCCTCCCCCCTCCCTTTCTCTCTCCCTCCCTCCCTCCCTTTCTCTCTCCCTCCCTCCCTCCCTTTCTCTCTCCTCCCTCCCTCCCTTTCTCTCTCTCTCCCTCCCTCCCTCCCTTTCTCCCTCTCCCTCCCTCCCTTTCTCTCTCCCTCCCTCCCTTTCTCTCTCTCCCTCCCTCCCCTTCTCTCTCCCCCTCCCTTCTCTCTCTCCCCCTCCCTTTCTCTCTCCCCCCTCCCTTTCTCTCTCCCCTCCCTTTCTCTCTCTCCCTCCCTTTCTCTCTCCCCTCCCTCCCTCCCTCCCTTTCTCTCTCCCCTCCCTCCCTCCCTCCCTTTCTCTCTCCCCCTCCCTCCCTTTCTCTCTCCCCCTCCCTCCCTTTCTCTCTCTCTCCCTCCCTCCTTTCTCTCTCCTCCCTCCTTCCCTTTCTCTCTCTCTCCCTCCCTCCCTTTCTCTCTCTCTCCCTCCCTCCCTTTCTCTCTCTCTCCCTCCCTCCCTTTTCTCTCTCCCCTCCCTCCCTCTCTCTCTCTCCCTCCCTCCCTTTCTCTCCCTCCCTCCCTCCCTCCCTTTCTCTCTCTCTCCCCCTCCCTTTCTCTCTCCCTCCCTCCTCCCTTTCTCTCTCCCTCCCTCCCTTTTCTCTCCTCCCTCCCTCCCTTCTCTCTCTCCCTCCCTCCCTCCCTTTCTCTCTCCCCCCCCTCCCTCCCTCCCTTTCTCTCTCCCCCTCCCTCCCTCCCTCCCTTTCTCTCTCCCCCTCCCTCCCTCCCTCCCTCCCTTTCTCTCTCCCCCTCCCTCCCTTTCTCTCTCTCTCCTCCTCCTCCCTCCCTTCTCCTCCCTTTCTCCCTCCCCCCTCCTCTCTTCTCCCTCCCTCTCTCCACCCTTTCTCCCTCTCTCCACCCTCCCTCCCTCCCTTTCTCCCTCTCTCCACCCTTTCTCCCTCTCTCCACCCTCCCTCCCTTTCTCCCTCTCTCCCCTTTCTCCCCTCTCCTCCCTCCCTTTCTTCTCCCTCCCTCCCTTTCTCCCTCCCTCCCTCCCTTTCTCCCTCTCTCCACCCTTTCCCTCCCTCCTTTCTCCACCCTTCCTCCCACCCTCCTCCCTCCCTCCCTTTCTCCACCCTTCCTCCCTCCCTCCCTCCCTCCCTTTCTCCACCCTTCCTCCCTCCCTCCCTCCCTCCCTTTCTCCACCCTTCCTCCCTCCCTCCCTCCCTTTCTCCACCCTTCCTCCCTCCCTCCCTTTCTCCACCCTTCCTCCCTCCCTCCCTCCCTTTCTCTACCCTTCCTCCCTCCCTCCCTCCCTCCCTTTCTCTACCCTTCCCTCCTCCTTTCTCCACCCTTCCTCCCTCCCTCCCTCCCTCCACCCTTCCCTCCCTTTCTCCACCCTTCCCTCCCTCCCTTTCTCCACCCTTCCTCCCTCCCTTCCTTTCTCCACCCTTCCCTCCCTCCCTTTCTCCACCCCCACTCCCCTTTCTCCACCCCCACTCCCTCCCTTCTCCACCTCTCCCCCACTCTCCACCTCTCCCCCTACATAAAAAAATATCCACTGAAATATCTCCCCTGTGGTGTGTGGTGTCTCCTCACCCACTTTCAGTTGACATGATTGCCCACTGCCTAGTAGGGCCATGAGAATCCCAGCCCACAAGTTCTCTTTCTCTCTCCTCTCCCTGGGATGTAATTCATTCTCTCCCTCATTATGTATATCTTCAACTCACAAGTTTAATGAATAGATGTGCTTTGTCTTCCTCATCGCTAAACCAGGCAAACTTTCTGCAATTTAAATTCTTAAATCCGGCCCTTGTAACTATTATGCCCAGTTCCTTGTCATTTTCTCTTTTTGGGGGGTGTTTTGACACACACACACTCTCTGTTGTTTAACAAGCATGCCACACACGCGTGTTTTATACACACGCATGCCCTCAGTTTTAATTGTTGAAAATTAGTGTTGATGTAATGGCAGTTTCCTTCCATCTCCCCCTGGCACCCTATACCCACTGGCCTTGTTATCAGCCACAGGCCCTTCCACTACTCACACAAACTGTATCACACAGACCCAGAGGAGAGAATGCTTCAGTTCGGCTAGCTGAACGAGTGTGCTCACATACTCGCTTAAGACCTTACCTTGAAAAATGAGAAAAGCTGCAATAGTACTGTTTTCCATTTTGAGACGCTGTAGCCAGTATACACTTCCTCAAAATAGTCAATCTAAGATACCTCATCTGTCATTAATTGCAACGTTTTTTGCCAGGGAGATCTTAATCACGCAGTTTTACATGTTTGGTGCAGTATTTATCAATTTAAAAAAATTGCGTGTTCCCGACTTGTTTCTCGTTGAATGACAACACTTAATTTAAGAATCCCGACTGTTGACCAATCCCTGCCTCCTCAATCAAAGGGTGTGTGAGAGAGGGAAGGAAAGAGAACGGAAAGGTGGGTGTTTGGGCACATTGTTTCCCTCAATCAGGTAGTGCGTGTTTGCGTGTGAAGGTAGGTGTAATTCAAAGCGAGGCAGTAGCAGCAGAGGCCCTTGGTGACAGGCAGCTAGGGATGAAGAAAGGGGGGAGGGATATGACATCATTGGCTGTTAAAGTGCTTTGCTGTGCTACTGCGGCACCTCTCCCATCTTTCATCTGATAAAGAACAGAACAGAGAGGAGGAAGAGGAACACAGAGGAGGGAAGGGTGGGGAAGTGTTGTGCATAAGGATGAGTCGTTTCTCGTTGAATGACAACAAGCACTTCATTGAAGAATCCCTACTGTTGAACAATCGCAGACGAGGGGACATAGACTTTGGCTACTGACTTCGGCTTGACTCGAGAAGAATATGTGCCCGAACAGCCGTAAAAAAACCTTACCGAAGTCCAAAATGAACAAACTGTTTCATCTGGAAAGCCTGTGGACACCTTAAGACTTGCTTGGGTCGTGTGTGTTTGTCAGGAAGAGATTAGTGTCACCTTGTTGTTGGGCCTTTTAACGAGTTGGTAACTAAATCACAACACAACTCCAGGCTACTTCTAATCCAATATGGCCTTATGGAGGTGAATCTCTTTGTTTCTCACACACACACACACACACACTCACTCACCCAATGGGGCACTGCAGTCTGGAGAGAGATGGAAAAAGTCAGAGAAATAATGAGAGTGAAAGAAGGAAAGAGTGAGCTAGAGGAGGAGGGAGAAGTGGAGTGTCCTTCATCTTGTATGCCTGCACTGACTGTCACAGAGCTCTTCTGTGATTGGCTGCAATCTTGGTGGGGTGTTCTTGCCACTCCCACTTTCTGCCTATGCATCAATGAGGGGATTAGATTCATCTGGCCCAGGTTTTGCACCAGGTGAAAGTTAATTGGGTGTGTTTTAAACCCTGGCGTGAGCGAGGTGCCGCGTTCCAAGCCCACGTCAAAGTTGCCTCAAAGCAAAAGTGACATAATTCAGTTTGTGGAGTAATGAGTGGGATTATGTATTTTCACATGCAGAAGTGATCACTTTTTATAATGCTTTATCTGCCTTTTCAATGAAAAGAATGAAAATTGTAACATATTTTCGGGGAAAAGAGATGTTTATTTCTGGACGATACACGTGCTGCCTTGTTGACAACATGACTGAGCAGCACAGATTACTGTTCCATTTGAGAAGGGTGCTCCTTCCTCAACACTTTTGCCTGTTCACATCACGGGCCATGGACCAGAGCCTAGCATATTCTAATCCACCCTATGTGGAAGAATGACAGGTGAATGTGTGTGTCCAAATTGTTCTGGTCCCTCTGTTCATTTGCCATTAGCTTTTCTTTTGCAACACCTGGCACCATCTCCCAGTTTCAACAGGCAGGCTTGGTTTGCAGGTTCTGTTTTTCAGTACAGGCTATGGGCCAGCTAACAGAGGTGTATCACTCAATAACCAGCCAATCTCAAATCAGCCAATTTGTTTTGGGCGTGTGTGGTCAAGTGTGTTTACTCCTTGTTTGGGATATACAGATGGCAGAGATTTTTGCTAGAGCCCAGACCCTTCCTGTGTGCCTCTCTCTCTTACTCTCTCTCTCCCGCAGTCCACCCTGTCCTACCCAGCAGTCAGCAGTTTGTTTATGCGAGTCTGTTTGCCAAGCTAATCTTCCCTCCTTTCAAGTGGGAGCCAGCCAGAGAAAGGGGGAGCGAGGGATGGAGAGGGAAGGAAAGAGGCAGGCAGCAGTAGTTCTAGCGAGAAAGAGAGAGGAAGACACTTTGAACGGGCTCCAAGTTGCTGTGAGAGGTTGTCTGTAACGTGCTGTGGACATTCATCAGTGGTGGCCTGTTTGCTGATTGGACCGCTAAGAGTGTGTGTGTGTGGACGCAGTTCGCAGTTCGCCAGTTACCGCGGTGTATGTGAGAGAGAGAGAGAAAACGGGAGGTGCTATTCTGGAGCTGTGTGCTCGGATAGAGCCCCCCCTTCACCTGTAGAAGGAGTGAGGGAAGAGTGAAAGACCTGGGTGGGACCCTCACAGACCTGCCACTGTCTCTAATACCAGCTGGATGGGGGTCCTGGTCTGCTGTGACTGCTTCTTCTATAGGTAATTAGCTACTCTTGCTCTGCTCACCCCATCTCTCTCTCCATCTTGCGCTCTCTTTCTATATGGCTCTCTCTCGCTGTTGGTTGTTTTTCCTGGTTGTGTTGATGTAACTTTTTGTTTTAATTTTGGTGCTGTACTCCCTCCCCCTGCCTCTCTGTGGCTGAAACTTCTCTGTAGCTTTGTGTTTCTGATTCTGCGGTGTGGTTTGAAGGAGACGATGTAGCGACACAGATTTGGCTTTAGTAACCCCGAGGAGAAGGGAGCAAGCTAATTGTGGCAGAATGGTACAGATCCAGTGCCATGTAGTGAGTTAGGAGTCAAGGCTGGTTAGAGGAGGAATGGCACTGGGCCAGAGACTAAGGTATGCCCAGGTTTAAGGCTGGTTAGAGGAGGAATGGCATGTAGCCAGCCCAACCTCCCGTCCACTGCCCTGCTGGCCGGTCGGATGGTCTCTGTCTGTTTGTTTGTACACACAGTCAATGTGTTCCTTCCCAAGACCTTTCTGTTTGGTACAGGAGAGCAGTGAGGTAGTCTGCTAGCTAGACTTTGACCTTCTCATACAGTTAAAGGGGTCCTAGTTTTGGGAGGGGAAAAAGTTGTTTACTTTTCTTGCTTAGTTAGCATGGTTACTTGAGCCATGTTAGCTAGCTTAGTAAGCATAGCATGGTTACCTGGGCCACGTTCAGTTTTGGACAAAGATCTGGTATCAGCTCATCTTCTCTAAATCACAACCTGAACCACTCGGGAGAACATACAACAGACCTTGTAGCAGCGTCTAGAAGCAACTTTCCACTACTCCTACCTGCTCTTGAGGGTTCAGAGGGTGTTGTCGACCCAGCATCATGCTACCAGATGAGTGAGTTAAATCAGGCAGACTGGGTGGATGGGCCCCCCCCTCCTTATATGTAGTTGTAGAACTCACTTTAGCTGCACTACGGCTATATATATATATAAACATCAGCTCATTATGGAGGGTTTAATGGTGAGGACCAAACGGTCTCAAACACATGCACACTAGGGCTGAACGATATTGCCATAATATCATATCACTATATTTTTCATATTTGAGTTTTTTTAATAATTAAAGTTATAAATATACTTGACCCTAGGGTTGCACCACATACATTCTAATTGTTTTTAATGGGGCTTTGTCCATTCTGGATGTTGTATACTGTTCAATGAAACTTCAACCAAAAGATTGAATGAAGTGACCACATTGAATATGTGTTAGACATGACAACGAATGAAAAGGCCTGGGAGAGGTTATTGTGACAAGGTAGGAACCAAAGGTTTGGTCCATGTTTCCCAGTGGATGTTACATTACATGTTTTCTCTTACTGTAGCTAAAATATTCATGCTTTGCTTATTCCACTTTGATTTAAAATATATAGTTGCACAAACATGCTGATCTACACCAGCACTGCTATCAGGCTGTATTAGCTAGCTAGCTACGTTTGCTCTAAGTACATTTAGCTAGCTAGCTGGCAAGCTGGTTAACTAGCGATTAGCATTATTGGCTAAAACTATTTATTTTATCCACAACTTGCTATGAAAAGGAAAAACTAGCAGTTTGCAAACAGGAATTCTATAATGCTCATAGATTTATATTTAATCGTTGTCCCAAAACCAGCAGCATTGACCATGCAGATTGTCATTACAGATGGTTGTTGTGTCTCGTGGTTAGACAAAAACTGCTTTCGTTGAGTGGCGGGGCTTGGTGCATGTGGAAAGAGAGTGGGAGACAGAGGACTCAAGTAGAAAATGGAGGAAACTATATAAAAAAGTAAATTATTTCACACGGCAGAGAGGGTAACACATTTAACAAACCAAACATTGAAATGCCGCTATACAAGGTAACGTCAAAACCTAAACCGGTCCGTGCATCAATACCGGTATATAGTCAAATACGGTATACCGCTCAGACCTAACACACTCACACTTGTAAACCTGAATCGGATTAGACCATCAGACCCCCTGTGCCATTCAGAACTCTGTTTACATTCGCTCCCTCCACCTAGCTAGCGTGAAGAACAGCCTGCCCTTTGTATTTCTGTTCACATGTGTGTCCAAACACATGACTGTGTGTGTGTGCGTACGTCTATAGGTAAAACACACACAGTAGCTCTGTGAAAGCACAGCCCAGTTCCAGAAACTGTAGTTTTTCTTTACAGGGCAATTATCACCAGTCCTGAGGCGGGACTTGGCTCCTGTGCTGACGCCTAATTGGGTGACCGATCAGTTCTATTTCTGGCACTACTTCCTGTCTACCTTGGCACCTCTGTCAGCCACTCAGGGGGTTTGGTGTTGTCGTGGGTTTGATTGATGAGTGTTGGTTTTGGAAACACTCACATGGACAAGGTCCTTGTTGACTTTAGCCACAGTCCAATCCCAACTCTCGGACAGAAATGGCTGAACTAAAGTAGCATTGTGTGCTCTGCTTTCTGCTCTGACCACAAGTTTCACTCTGTCTTACATTTTGAGCCCGCGTCATGATGATTTTCCTGCTTGTTTGAACCGTGTGTTTGTCCTGTGGTTTGCCCTTCTCTCAGATTAGCTTCCTGTCAGTCTGGGTTTAAAACAGGTGCTCGCCAGATGATCACTGTAAGGGTGAGACACAGAGAGGATAGATTGAGAAGGGAATGTGTTATAAGCAGCAAGTGAACTGAAGCATGTTTTTGCTGTATTGGACAGACACAGCTCCACAGAGGAGAGTAGTCAGATTCTCAGTGAGTTGTAGCCTATTTTAACCTTCGCCTTGGCTTTAGGTCTGTATGATGGTAGAACAGTTGATGCCCTGTTTGACCTAAACACACACACACAGTCATTAACCTGGGCCCTCCTCACATAACTGATCTAACACTGGATCTGTGTGATTGGAGGGCAGGCTAACATAATGCAGAGGAAAAGGTACACTTCAATTAGCCTTTAGCCCTATACACCACGGTTCATTCATATGTTGGCCTATCTGTATCTGACGCCTACCTGCTTTGGAGCTTAGCCCAGCGGTTCCTCTGTCTGTTTTCTCCTAAGACTAGAGGTGTGTGTTATCAGCTGGAGGTCAAGAGCAGGGCAGTCATTAGTGATGATGATGGGGGGTCGATAGTTATATCCCTATACATATTTTTAGTCATTTATATTTTTACTGTCGGTAGCGTTAGCTAGAGCTAGTCGGCTGTACCTGTGTAAAAACTGGAGTATTTGTCATCCTATAGCTTGTTCTCCATCTTTATAAATAGTGAGCCAACGTGTTTTCAGAACCTTTTCTTCAAGCTCTGTCTCTCTGGAGCAGACGTACAGTGAGCAATATGTTTGCAACATAAAATCAAAATGACATCCCAGTACCCAGTATCGAATCGCAATACATAAAGAATTGTGAAAATTGCAATACATTGTATCTGCACCTAAGTATCATAATAATATCGTATCGTGAGGTCCCTGGCAATTTCCAGACCTAACGGTCATCTCTCTAAGGTTGTAGAGATGGGGAGAGGCAGACTGTAATAAAACATGAGATGAAGATGCTGTTTTATAACATGTTTTTGCTTCTCAGGATTTGAGCGTCTGTGTTTTGGCGATGCGGAAATGTAGTGTTGTCCTGTCACTGTGTTGTTGCCGCAGAGGGTGACTAGTGACTACAGCTTGGAACATTCAGGACCTGAGGCTCTAGACACCAGAATAATGGTCTCTGAGAATGTGTCTGTGTGTTTGTGTCATGTGTCTGTCATTAGGCTGGTAGCCTTGTGGTTTGAGCGTTGGGCCAGTAAGTGAAATGTTGCTGGATCGAATCCTTGAGCTGAAATCTGTTGTTCTGTTGTTCTGCCCCGGAACAAGGCAGTTAACCCACTGTTCCTCGGTAGGCCGTCATTGTAAATAAGAATTTGTTCTTCACTGACTTGCCTAGTTAAATAAAGGTTAAATATTATTAGATATTTAAAATCTTTGGCAGGCCTGGCCCATTCTACAGTGCCGTAACAGAGCTCAACAAGGGCTGTGTTCTCCTAAACCAACCCTTTCCCAACCCTGGTCCTCCAGTACCTGTCTAGACTGGAGTAACCTAGAGCAGTGTTTCCCAACCCTGGTCCTCTAGTACCTGTGTAGGACTGGAGTAGCCTAGAGCAGTGTTTCCCAACCCTGGTCCTCCAGTACCTGTCTAGACTGGAGTAACCTAGAGCAGTGTTTCCCAACCCTGGTCCTCTGGTACCTGTCTAGACTGGAGTAACCTAGAGCAGTGTTTCCCAACCCTGGTCCTCTAGTACCTGTCTAGACTGGAGTAACCTAGAGCAGTGTTTCCCAACCCTGGTCCTCTAGTACCTGTCTAGACTGGAGTAACCTAGAGCAGTGTTTCCCAACCCTGGTCCTCTGGTACCGGTCTAGACTGGAGTAGCCTAGAGCAGTGTTTCCCAACCCTGGTCCTCTGGTACCTGTCTAGACTGGAGTAACCTAGAGCAGTGTTTCCCAACCCTGGTCCTCTAGTATCTGTCTAGACTGGAGTAACCTAGAGCAGTGTTCCCCAACCCTGGTCCTCTAGTACCTGTCTAGACTGGAGTAACCTAGAGCAGTGTTTCCCAACCCTGGTCCTCTAGTACCTGTCTAGACTGGAGTAACCTAGAGCAGTGTTTCCCAACCCTGGTCCTCCAGTACCCCAACAATACACCGGTTTCATTATAGCCCTGGACAAACACAGCTCATTCAGCTCATTGAGGGCTTGGTGATTAGTTGGCAAGTTGAATCAGGTGTGCTTGTCCAGGGTTACAAAAAATGTGTGCTGTTTGGGGTACACTGTCCTAAACCACGTCACTCCTCCATACTGCATATCCCCTGGCCTAAAACCCTGTATGTCACTCAAATAGAGCTCAATTGGACTTGGCTTGGCAAGCCTCAACACAAGTGACAATGTTTTTTTTGATTACTTGTGTATAAGTGTTTGATAAGGTCCACCATTTAGGCTGAATAATGGCATGGCTATTTTCCTATATTTGCTGATGGGACAGTCATCTGGTGACTGACTGACTGCACCATAGGCTTGAATGTCATTTGCCTTTCCTTGATTCCTCGTGTCCTCTCTTCTTACCACCTCCTCAAAACCCATTGGACTATGAGGTCAGAGGGGAAGGCAATGGGTTTTGAGAAGGAGGTATGAATCAAGAAAATCAATTGAGATTGGCCCCATGTGAAGCACCATAAACTCTCTGGTCTCAGTCTGAGGTGTTGTAAGCCACATGCAAGCAGTGTAACATACTGGATTTGCCCAGTCCTACTGGCCAGTTCAGATAAGGAGGCTGACAGACTGACAGACTCCCTGTCCTTCTCTGCTTTCACCTGGACTTAGCAGTCTGCACTAGACTGTAATGCACAGCTAAGTGTTTGTAGTGTGTGTGCACAGTCCTACCTGGGTCTGGCCAGAGGTGGCTGGGACCAAAAATCGGCCCTTGTATTTCTAACACACCGGACCTTTTATTTATATTATTTTGGAGGGCCCCTTCGGTGGCCACTTTGTTGTTGTTAAATGTCCACATTATTAGCCAGATAATGATAATTTTGCTATAAAAAAAACCTGAGTTACAGGCCCCTGGGCTAAAAGTGGACCAGCCCACCTGGCATTTGCCAGAAATGCCAGATGGCCAGTCCGCCTTTGGAGAGAGAAGAGACAGTTTTGCTGTAACCTTACCTCCACATTTAGATCTGCACCGTCAGCGCGCGCGCACACACACACACTCTCTCCATGAAAACTTGGCCTTTTTGTGGCTGGCTAATGCTGCTGGATGATTCAATGTCATCCTCTCACATCTCCTCTGGCTCCTGCAGTGGGATGAGATGAAGGGTAGTAGACTATGAGTAAGGGTTAGGGGCAGAAACCATAGCTGTGTGCCCCTCCCAAGGGACTCTGGGGACATAAGGCACAGAATAAGGGACACAGGAAGTGCCTGGGTGTATCACTTCCTGTTTATGGAGTTTGTTGCAAGTGAGGGAGAGTGGGGTGGTAGGTAGGCAGGCGGGCAAGTCCTTAAAATGCCTCACATACACAATGTTCTGCCCCTATGGTTTCTCTCCCTCTCTTGCTTACTCACTCTCTTGTTCTCGCACTCTCTCATGCTCTCTTTTTCACCTCATACCCTCACTCTTCAGACTGCTTTCTTTCTATCCACACACTTGCTCTCTATCCCTCTACACACACACACACACATACACCCCTGCCTGCATAGCTGGGTGCTGCAGTGCGCTTGGCAGCTGTACCCCTCATTTGTTTCAGTTATCAGCCATCTGAAGTGGCGCAGCTACCAAGGATGGAGGGAAGGAAAAGTTTGAGGCACAGGAAGCACACTCTTGCACGTACAGACAGTATCGTCATGTCTTCCACCTTCACAGAACAGTGGTTCGCTTCTACTTCCACTCTGAGAGATGATTCATATGAGTCACACACACTGACTGTTTAGGCTAACCTGAGAGGTGGACTGACACAAAGGGGGGCAGAAATTTTGCTGACGACAGCAATGTTCCCGAGGTAACATTCCAATCTGTTATTCCTATTATTTTATTGCTAAGCTGGTGGTCAGGGAAGAAAGGAGAGAATGAAAGGTGACTTTTCAAGACCAACAGCACTGTGCCTATGTAGGTCTCTTCATCACAAGCCCATGGGACCCAAAGCAGTTCCATAGAAACCTAATGAGCGCAATCATTAAATTGGAGCTCATATCCCCTGCCTCCCCAGGAGTCAGCCAGGTGCTGCCAGCCAGCCAGCCAATCACAGGCTTGTTTACACCTGGGCGGCTGGATGAGATCATTGATGTTCCCCCGCTCCCCTGGGTGTTCTAGGCCTAGCAGCTGATCTCATCGGTTCATAAAAAGGATGAGCTCATAGTATCACTTTGTCCCTCACTGTGGGGTAGACGACGTACCCCTTTGATTGGTCTACACTGAGGAACCTAGAGCTTGCCATTTGTCAGAGCATAGACGTCAGCCACTGCTTCCTCCCTTCACCTCACAGAAGGTACTTATTGATTTGACCTCTCACCCCTCCGTTATTCCTCTATTTCCCTATTCGAACATGAATGGGAGCCTCTTTCGCCCACTTCCTCCCTCGCTCATTACGACACCATCTGGGTGTGAAAGTCAGAGAGAAAGAGGCAGGAACATGTGGCTGCACTATTGTTTTTCTGTCTTCTCGATGTTGAACTGCCTGTTTCTGATTTTTGTTGAGTGTTTGTGTGTCTTCAGAGGGAAGGAGGGGAGTGTATGGTGTTTGCCGTTGTGAGATGGTCAGGGTGTGTCTGGTCTCTCTGCCAACAGTGCCCTCCAGGAGGAAAACGTGCAGCTTGGTCCTGGATTCCATCATAACATTCTCCTCTCTGTCTAAACACTCGCCATAACACTGTTACAATCTGTTATGTATAGGGCCCTCAGCTTTCCCTGATCTGTTTACATTGTGAAGGAACAAGGAAATACTCGGGGCCCTAGTTAAGTTCTTGCACCACAAGTCATCTGCCACATTTCAGTAATTCTTGAGAGGTTTGTTCAACAGGTTAGTGAGTTGAGTGTGATTTTCCCTGACAGACAGGCATGTACTGCAGTACATTGAGTCGTATTAATTCCTCATGGCTAATGGACAGACATCTCATTAGCACTGGTATGACATTCTTTTGACAGAAGAAGTTTGGCTCATAAGTTGAACTATAGATTTTGACATCCCGGTAGTTGTGTCGGTAGCAGGTTAGCTGTTGTTTTGCTAGTTGTAGCAGGCTAGTAGCTCTTGTTGCTATAGTAGTTGTAGCAGGCTAGTAGCTCTTATTGCTATGGTAGTTGTAGCAGGCTAGTAGCTCTTGTTGCTGTGGTGGTTGTAGCAGGCTAGTCGCTCTTGTTGCTGTGGTAGTTGTAGCAGGCTAGTAGCTCTTGTTGCTGTGGTAGTTGTAGCAGGCTAGTAGCTCTTGTTGCTGTGGTAGTTGTAGCAGGCTAGTAGCTCTTGTTGCTATGGTGGTTGTAGCAGGCTAGTAGCTCTTGTTGCTATGGTGGTTGTAGCAGGCTAGTCGCTCTTGTTGCTGTGGTATTTGTAGTAGGCTAGTAGCTCTTGTTGCTGTGGTAGTTGTAGCAGGCTAGTAGCTCTTGTTGCTGTGGTAGTTGTAGCAGGCTAGTAGCTAAATGTTGTTGTGTTAGCTATAGCAGATGAAGGGTAATGGTTGCATCATGTTTCTCTCCCCAGGCTGCTGTAGTGTCTCAGGGGAGATCTAAAGCTTCTCTGCTGTTTTTGTCGAGTCTGAAGGAAGGTAGTATATTTGATGACCTATACTACTTTATACAGACCGATCTTGATGTTCCTATTGGGCAGTTTTTCAGCTGGCCTTGCATTCTCTTCTCTGACTTTTCCTGTCTGAACAAGCAGTTGTTGTTTTGAAGATGAGCACACACATCTCTCCTAACTATTGGCGCGTGTGTTTGTCCCCTAATTCTCTCCAGGCATTGATGATCAGCATCATGCTCATCAAGTAGTTACAGATGTCTTTTTACTAGTCTGGCTGCTACCTAACGCAAAGTCCTCCTGACTTCAGAGTGTGGAAAGGCTCTTTGATGAAACAGCCCCAATGAGATGTTGGGCTCCTGAGTGGCGCAGCGGTCTAAGGCATGCATCTCAGTGCTAGAGTTGTCACTACAGATCTTGGTTCGATTCCAGGCCGTGTCACAACTGGCCGTGATTGGGAGTCCCATAGGTAGGCACACAATTGGCCCAGCGTTGGCCGGGTTAGGGTTTGGCTGGGGTAGGCCATCATTATAAATAAGAGTTTGTTCTTAAAGGACTTGCCTAGTTAAATAGCCCTGTGCTAAAATTGAGCTTAGGCTACATATCTCTGTTTGGCCAACTTTCCAGGGAGGTGGGCCTTTTAACCTCTCAATGTCTCCCTCTTTTTCTCTCGCTCTCACGCTTTATTTTTTATTTCTTCGTTTTGCTCTCTCGCTCTCTTCCTCTGCATGTTTGTCGTTGTTTTTGGTCACATGAACCATGAGAATGGCTATATCAAGCAGACTTTGCACAACATATCGAGAAATAGACAGTTGGGGGGGGTTTGTAATAAATGTAGATGTTTTGGACACAACACGTGACTGCGGTCAGTTGAATGTGAACAACGTTTGCAGGAGATAGTATCAGTCCTGAAAACAAGGGGGTGTGACATTTTGATTAACTTGAAGATTACTCTTCACGTTCAGACTCTTTGATGTATGAGATGTTTCTCATTTCTCACACATTCTTTCAGTTTCTCCCGTCGCGCTGTCCGTTTCTCCCGTCGCGCTGTCCGTTTCTCCTGTCGCGCTGTCCGTTTCTCCTGTCGCGCTGTCCGTTTCTCCCGTCGCGCTGTCCGTTTCTCCTGTCGCGCTGTCAGTTTCTCCCGTCGTGCTGTCAGTTTCTCCCGTCGTGCTGTCCGTTTCTCCCGTCCTGCTGTCCTGCTGTCCATTTCTCCCGTCGTGCTGTCCTTTTCTCCCGTCCTGCTGTCCGTTTCTCCCGTCGTGCTGTCAGTTTCTCCCGTCCTGCTGTCCTGCTGTCCATTTCTCCCGTCGTGCTGTCAGTTTCTCCCGTCGTGCTGTCAGTTTCTCCCGTCGTGCTGTCAGTTTCTCCCGTCCTGCTGTCCATTTCTCGCGTCATGCTGTCCGTTTCTCCCCTCATGCTGCTTAACCCTCCTCTCTCTGCCTCTTACTTTATTACTCCTTACTAACATTGACCTGTTTACTTTTTCACTCTACGTAGGAGAACTGACATTGGTTGTGTAGCCCCAGTAACTCTGACCTGGCAGTGAGTCAGTTTGTCTCTCTCTGTCCACCAGGTTTACTGCTCCATGAAAAGACCACTCTGTTCCCGCTGCATCCCACTGGCCTGTCCCCTGTCCACACGCACGTCCTGAGCAAATATGGGTGGCGCCGGCTACCATCTCTCTCTCCCTCCATCCTTTTCCTTTACACAGTCCTGCTTCCCTCTATCTACCCCTCCACCTTTCCTTCCTTCACACAGTCTCCCTCTGTCCGTCTGGCTTCCTGAGAAAACATTAGTGGTGACAGGACAGGGTGTGGGACAGTCTACCTAGTACCTACCTTTTCCCTCCTGACCTTGCACAAAGTCCTCCTCTCTTTTCCTCAACTCTCCCGCCTCCCTCTCCTCATCTCTTACACAAGCCTCCTCTCTCCCTTCCGTTCCTCCCTCCTTACCTCGCTCGTTAGTCCTCCCGCCATTGCTCCATCGCATGTCCCTCATCCCTAGCCCAACTGCTACACCAAGCCCTTCTCTTTTCCACTCCTCCCTCCATCTCTCCCTCATTGCATCCCTCTACCTCTACAGTCTCCCCTTTTCACTCTATCATGTCCAATGATGATACGAAGAGTGATGACGATAGTGGTGATGATGATGGGCGATAGTGGTGTTCTACTAAGCTACACCAGTCTTCAGATGTCTGTTCTAATGCCCGGCCTTCTGTCTGGTAGTCTGTAGTTCACCTGCTCCTGGCTCTGTTAGATTCGTTCAGGCTTCACTGGTTTCAATCGTAGTGTGATGCTGCATCTGGAGAAAGTTACAGCAGCAGCTTTTAAAGGCAAGTCTGTCTCACTTCCTGTGTCATTTTAGATCATAGTTTTTTGATACTACTTTTCTGTACATAGTAACCGTGATATGGAGCCAGCAGTATCTCTCTCTGTGAATTGATGCTGCAGCGTAGAGCTGTGAAAGTAGTGGGTTAGGTTCAGGTTTCAGGAAACTGAGTTCACCCACGCATCACAAACACAAACATCCTTCAGCATCTACGCCCTCGTTATATAAATATACTAGGAAATGGAGAATGGGAAAAATATAACTCTGAAGTTATAAGCGTCTGTCAGGGTCTGTGCATAGACATTTGCCTGTAGGTGGCGCTATTGTTCCTAAAGACAACACTGGCCTCTGAATGGAACATTCATGGTGAAACAGTGCTGGCATGCTTGGTGCAGTAAGTCTGCAGCCTCCTGGTGAAACAGTGCTGTCATGCTTGGTGCAGTAAGTCTGCAGCCTCCTGGTGAAACAGTGCTGTCATGCTTGGTGCAGTAAGTCTGTACCCTCATGGTCGCCAAATGTCTCAAGATCAGTTTCTGTTTATGCTAATATGATCATCTGGTTTTGTCGTCAGGGTTACTGGTTCCTATCATATTATTTCTGATAAAAGAACATTCGTCTCCTTGCTGTTTTCAAGAGCGCTTCTGAGAAATGGGAAGACTGTGGCATTGGGGAACCACTCCCTCGAACAGAACACCAGGAGTGACACACATACACTGCTCCTCGGGCAAGAGAAGGAATAACAATGTAAAGTATTTTAAAGACTAGCTAAATCTTCCTCCCCTTTCTGTCATAACTCTGTTGCCAGATCTGTACTTCTGTAACTCCCCTTTCCTTCCACTGATAAAAGCCTGGTACTGTTAGTATGACTTGACCTCAGACCAGCCACAAACAGACAGACTCCCTCCTCCAGTCATAGACAACAGGAACGTGACTCACAGCAACAGTGCACACCTGTGTTGACTGGCTGGCGCTGGGCTGGGACATCTGGTGTCATGTGAACATGACTACCTGTACATCCTACCTGTCTGAGGAGATTAAGGTCAAAGCAGTGTTTTTTGTTTGACGGGAGGTATTTGGAGTTTTC
The DNA here is from genome assembly GCF_034236695.1 of Oncorhynchus nerka. Taxonomy (NCBI): domain Eukaryota; kingdom Metazoa; phylum Chordata; class Actinopteri; order Salmoniformes; family Salmonidae; genus Oncorhynchus; species Oncorhynchus nerka. The sequence continues at coordinate 15,061,840 of NC_088412.1, read as the reverse complement.
TGTTGCAAAATGGCTGTGGTTGTGTAACCCAGAGGTGCTACACGTTGATAGTGGATGAGTCAGAAGTAGATCAATAGAGCAGATCCAGGATCAGTCAAGCTGACCCCCATCATAAGTAACCTCAAACAGGGCTCTAAAATGCAACTAAATATTTGTCTGTGCCCGTGGAGTGTTCATTTGGGAGCACCAGTGCAAACTTTTTTAAATTAAAAAAGTAAAAATAAACACATTTGTTGTAACGCTAAATCTTTGCTGTACCGTTGTTTTGTTAGCATCATGCTTGTACCATTTATACAACGAAAACTGCTTGTTTCTAGACCAAACTGTTCAAAGGATCTGACCCATATTACAGGCGCAACCCATATCATAGGGTTGCAATTTACATTCAGAAACCAGGTCACTGGCCGTTCTAAAATGAGCCACATTTGTTTCACACTTTGTTCAGTCATGTTTGTTAACTAACTAGATAGCCAGCTTAACTACCTGGTAACTTCAACAGTATATCCAGCTTAACTACCTGGTAACTTCAACAGTATATCCAGCTTAACTACCTGGTAACTTTACCACTATATCCAGCATGACCACCTGGTAACTTTACCACTATATCCAGTAGAGGTCGACCGATAATGATTTTTCAACGCCGATACCGAATATTGGAGGACCAAAAATAGCCGATACTGATTAATCGGCCGATTTAAAAATAAAAAAATTACAAAAATGATATATATATATATGTATATATATCTGTGTATTAAAAAAATAATACGAATATTTTTTTATATATATATTTTTACAATTATTTATTTGTAATAATGACAATTACAACAATACTGAATAAACACTTATTTTAACTTAATATAATACATCAAAATGAATTTAGCTTCAAATAAATAATGAAACGTGTTCAATTTGGTTTAAATAATGCAAAAACAAAGTGTTGGAGAAGAAAGTAAAAGTGCAATATGTGCCATGTAAAAAAGCTAACGTTTAAGTTCCTTGCTCAGAACATGAGAACATATGAAAGCTGGTGGTTTCTTTTAACATGAGTCAATATTCCCAGGTAAGAAGTTTTAGGTTGTAGTTATTATAGGAATTATAGGACTATTTCTCTCTATAGAGCCAAAATTCTTACTGGTTGGTAGGTGATCAAATACTTATGTCATGCAATAAAATGCTAATTAATTACAAAAAAATCATACAATGTGATTTTCTGGATTTTTGTTTTAGATTCCGTCTCTCACAGTTGAAGTGTACCTATGATAAAAATTACAGACCTCTACATGCTTTGTAAGTAGGAAAACCTGCCAAATCGGCAGTGTATCAAATACTTGTTTTCCCCACTGTATGTGACGTAAACACCATTCCTATTCATAATATCATTGATAACAATAATGCAATCCAATGACAGTTTATTTAACTTTTATTTAGACAGGCTAGCACACATATCACAATGACTGAGTCTATGGGTAACGCTAGTTAGCATTGGCTCCTGAAACTACCTCCAACTTCCTTCATACTGGACACAGAGACGTTTAAAATGGTATCCACCAGTTCATATGACTCTGGGGAAGTAGTTAAAGGGCCTCCTTGCCAAAAGCCTGATGTATCCTTTAAACAATGTAATGCATCTCAATAGGAAAATAGTGATTTTACATCATATTCCACAAATTACTTTTTAATTTCAATGACAGATATTTATATCAACATGTTAGCTTCATATTAAACAAATCTATTTAACGGTTACATATTAGTTGTACATATTAGGGCACGACATGCTTCAGATATATACTATAGGAATTCTTAGCTACATCCTATTTTCTGGTGCTCCTAAATTTGATGTTGCGCTCCTAGCTTTTTTAAAGTTGTGTGCACCAGTGCTACCAATTATATTTTGTTTAATTTAGAGCCCTGACCTCAATGTATTAACAGGAACTTTACATCTCATAACTGACAGGAGGCTTGGGTTAACTGCCAATGTCAGAGACAGACAGGCAATGAACCTGACCTGTGTTAGTTTTGGCTCTCATTCCAGAGATTGACCCCCTCTGATTCCAAAGGTTGACTCCCCCAGTACATTCCATCCTTACATCTTGCAGTATACTTTTTGGGCAACCTGACCAAATTCACATAGAAATGTGAGTGATAGATCTCATTCTCATTGAAAGCAAGTCTTAAGAAGCAGTAGATCTGTTCTATATGTGCTTATTCTATGCTTCCTGTTATGTTTTGTTTTGCCTGTTTTGTTTTTGTACAACGGCTTCAAACAGCTGAAAATACTATATTTTTAGTTATGGAAAATATATTTCACAGCGGTTTAGATGGTACAATGATTCTCTACAGTATGTCGGGAGTCTAGTGGTTAGAGCGTTGGGCCAGTAACCGAAAGGTTGCTGGATCAAATCCCCAACTGACAAGGTAAAAATCTGTCGTTCTGCCCCTGAGCAAGGCAGTTAACCCACTGTTCCCCGGGTGCCGAAGGCATGGATGTCAATTAAGGCAGCCCCCTCACCTCTCTAATTCAGAGGGGTTGGGTTAAATGCGGAAGACTCATTTCATTTGAATGCATTCAGTTGTACAACTAACTAGGTATCCCCCCTTTACTTGCTTGTTTTGTCACACAAATTGAAATTAGACTAACTATTTGAATTTTAGCAACCAGGAAATGGCGGTGCGATTTCTCCATAGTGCACCTTTGAACTTTCTTGACCCTTATAAAGACCATCTCATAAATGACCATCTGACCTCAGACCAGTGTCCTGGTGGCCACTTGTGCCCCTGACCCTGCAGTGCAGCTCTCGTTCCAACTTCTCACCTGAAACACAGCCTGTATTCTCTCCACACAGAGAAGAGGTTGAGGAAGATAAGATAGGCCTGAGTGATGATGGAGAGAGAGGTTAGAACAAGATAATAAAAAAAATAAGGTGAAGAGAGAGGGTGAAAACCCCTTGGGAGGAAATGGAGACAGCAAGGTGAGTTATGGGCTGGATGTTCTGGCTGAGGCAGCACATTGAGGCCTCCTCTGTCTGTGGAATGTAGGGAGGACAGTACAGAACGCTGAGCCAGGGCATGCTGTGACAACCTCCCCGCTCCTACTGCACACACTCACTCCTCTCCTCTTTTAATCCACTCCCTCTCTCCTCCTTCACTCTCTCTGTTTTGTATTAACCCTCTTGTCACTTTTCATTCCTCATTCACTTCCCCTCAACCACTGTCCATCTCTTCTCTCTCGCTGTCCTCTTCTCATCCCCTTCCATCCTCTTCTCCTTCCTGTCCTCTAACTCTTCATCCTCCCTTCCCATCCTGTTCCACCTCATCTGATCCAGTTAATACAAACTGTAGCTATGTAGATAGAAACAGACGGAGGGAGGTCTGGTAGTTCTCATTCACTCTGGCTCCATCTTGTCGTTGGCTCCATCGTGTCGTTGCCCCCTTTCTCCTTCATCAGTCAGAACTCAAACCATTATTTACATTTGAGTCATTTATCAGACGCTCTTATCCAAAGCGACTTACAGCTTCCCCTTCCTTTTCCACTCATACATCCTCTTTCAGAGCCAGCAAGAATGGTTTGACATTTCAGTTTTTGTTGGTGATTTTAATGGGGCTATGAATGTGGTTGTAATTATGTAATTGTCTTTAATGTCACAGTTAGTTGTTGAATGTTGAAGAGGTTTTAATGTTTCTACTCTGGGAACGTACACCATCCAAAGTAAATAAACAACTTTTGCGATGGATCCATGTTCTTAGAAATGATATCGTATTCTCCCCACCCTTTCTCTCCGTCTGTCTCTCTATGTTTTGTCTTTCCTTTGTTTAGCCAGGCTGTGTGTAGAGCGAGGGATGACATGTTGGTGCAAGCAGCCCTTCCCCAGCTGGAATGCAGGGCTTGAGGTAGAGTATATGGAGGGAAAATAATGGATACGGGCCCCCAAGTGGCCTGCAAAAGAGCAACATGGAGAGGTGAAGGGATACGGGCCCCCAAGTGGTCTGTAAAAGAGCAACATGGAGAGGTGAAGGGATACGGGCCCCCAAGTGGCCTGCAAAAGAGCAACATGGAGAGGTGAAGGAATACGGGCCCCCAAGTGGTCTGCAAAAGAGCAACATGGAGAGGTGAAGGAATACGGGCCCCCAAGTGGTCTGTAAAAGACAGACCAACATGGAGAGGTGAAGGAATACGGGCCCCCAAGTGGTCTGTAAAAGACAGACCAACATGGAGAGGTGAAGGAATACGGGCCCCCAAGTGGCCTGTAAAAGACAGACCAACATGGAGAGGTGAAGGAATACGGGCCCCCAAGTGGCCTGCAAAAGACAGACCAACATGGAGAGGTGAAGGGATACGGGCCCCCAAGTGGTCTGTAAAAGACAGACCAACATGGTGAGGTGAAGGAATACGGGCCCCCAAGTGGCCTGCAAAAGACAGACCAACATGGAGAGGTGAAGGGATACGGGCCCCCAAGTGGTCTGTAAAAGACAGACCAACATGGTGAGGTGAAGGAATATGGGCCCCCAAGTGGCCTGCAAAAGACAGACCAACATGGAGAGGTGAAGGGATACGGGCCCCCAAGTGGCCTGCAAAAGACAGACCAACATGGTGAGGTGAAGGAATACAGGGGAAAGAGTAGATGTGTGTAAAATGCTATGTTTTAGAAATGATACACCTGTATAGTCAATGAATTAATTACCTACCTTGAGGTCAAAATGTTTTGTGATGGCAAATTACAATTTGTCGTTACCCATAAGCCCCTCATTTAACCAACATCTTTGGGGTAGTGGGTTGAGCAAGTTAAGCAAACAAGATTTGACCTGTCAGTCAGCGCAAAGGTACACTTCCATTGATTTGCTACTTTACTGTGTTTGCTAACACGTTCTCTTGTCCAGATTTGCCTTGCACAGACCATACACACACACCCACCTGACACAAGGTACACACACACTACTCTCTCTCATATACACACACACTACTCCCACCAAGTCCACAGTCCACACACCGCACCCAAATTCTGCCAGTCCATTGGTCAATGCACCAGTCACTCAAGGTGATTCTACAGTGCCTTTGGCTATATTGTGGGGTTGACGGGGTGGGCTGAGCTTTTGCCAGGCCCGTGGCGTATCTACTGCTGTGTGATTTATCTGTTGCTGGCTGAGTCTGTGTTTTCTTGGTGTTAAAAAGGTGGAAGGTCCGTTCACTGACTTTCACACCCAACCCGTTGGACCAGCCAACGCTGCAAATTGTATCGGAACAGACAACAGGAAGTAGCTTTTAGTTTTGAACACCATGAACGAACTAGCTTCAAGTTTTGGCCGACAAAATGTAATGACCGCCACAGCCCTAGTGAAAATGGATGAATGTTTTCTCATAGTTATTTTAAATAGCTTACTACATAATTGTACAATTTCGCCCCCCCCCCCCCCCCAAGATTAGAGAAAATGTGTAAAATCACCAGGATTTCAGCAACAACAACAAAACATATTCAAGAGACATGACTGTTTCTCAATGTAATGATAGTATGAAATGATTGTTATTTACTTGTGTAGTAAATTTGCAGTGTAAACTTTTACATTTTAATCATTTAGTAGAAGCTATTTTACAGAGCGACATACAGAAGTGCAGTGAGAGCAATACATTTTCATGAAAATCATACTGGTCCCCTGTGGGCAACCCTGTCGTTTCAAGCACCCCGCTCTACCAACTGAGCTACAAATGATTTAGAATTATGTTGCAGCATCCCGACCATCCGCTCGGACAACAATCGTCCCGTGGCTGAATCTAGTTGTCTACCTCTGGCCTACTAATTGACTAGTTTCTTCACTGACTTTGACTGTTTTCTCTACAGTGACGGACATACCACCAAGCCCTTTTCTGGTCACTGTGACGTTTGCCTACATTTTTTTAATTAATGGCATTTTTCCATACCGCCTTTTTTTTTTATCTCGCTTGCATTCTCTCTCGAGTTGGATGATAGATATCAATAGATGGTTGATTGAGCAACAGTAATCCGATTTAGACTATACCTCACTCCAAAGTCCTTCCTGGAGAAACGAGTCAACAGACCTGGCCATTGACGTCAGTGTTTAGAGCAACCTTTTTACTCAATTCTTTCTTCTTACTCCTCCTTTCCCCTTCCTCGTGTGTTTTTATTTAATATGGGCCTCAAAGCAGGACACTGTGGTTTGCTGGGAAGCTGTCTTTGACGGTGTAAGTAGTCTAGAAGTTGCCCATCTGAAACTGGGTCAGATATCTTCTCACCACCCTATTGGTTAGTTTATATTTTTTATTTAACCTTTATTTAACTAGGCAAGTCAGTTAAGAACTAATTCTTATTGGCAATGACGGCCTACACCGGCCAAACCCGGACGACGCTGTGACAATTATGGGACTCCCAATCACGGCCGGTTGTGATACAGCCTGGATTCGAACCAGGATGTTTGTAGTGATGCCTCTAGCACTGAGATGCAGTGCCTTAGACCGCTGCGCCACTCAGGAGCCCACTGTCCCCACTGAATGATTCAGAATGTGATTTAGGCCGTATGAGTCCTATGGCGTGACATGTTTAGGAAGAAGAACTTAGCATGTCAAACAAAGGATTGTTTATACCAATCCAGTGACATTTAGTTAATGTTTAGTGTTTGTTATACAGAATAGGATTTATGCAAGTGCAATGTTTAGCCTAGATGTGTGTTTCTTCCATGGAATTTAGTTAATGGCTGAGAACGTGAGATAATGTTTATAGCCTGAGATAAAACCAGGTGACCGAGGTGAGTGATGTCTTGTAGCTTCTTGGCAGCTTCTTCCCAGACGTCAACAGTAGCTAAGAATCATGTTTATTTGTAAGAATGTAAGAATGATGTTTATTTGTGTGAAGGATTACAACCTGTAGGCTGGATCTGTAGTCAGTGGTTTGATTTCTACCTGTAAGGCTCTATATGAGGTTGGGTTACATAGGACAGTGGTTCCCAAACTGTGGGGCGCAAATATCACATGAATACACATTAGACATGGCAAAATGTACAGAATTGAAAATTTGATTTAAAACTGCAAAATGTTCTTTGCACCACATGACAAAATGTGTAGAATTGCAGGAAATAATCTTTAAATCTGCTAAATTCACTCCACCAACGAGTGGCGTGAACAGTGTAAGGCTCTATATGAGGTTCTAATAGTTGATCTAATAGTTGTAAGCTAATCTATGGAAATTTCCATTCCATTCACCACCTCAAGTACGTAGGGCCTGAAGCCAGGTAGGACTGTTGACTCATGGCCCTAGTGTCGCTCTCACTACTGTTGCTTTCTCTCAATTCAATTCAAAGCTTTATTGGCATGGGAAACATATGTTAACATTGCCAAAGCAAGTGAAGTAGATAATTAACAGAAGTGAAATAATTTTTATTGTTGAACAGTAAACGTAACTTCTGTGAGTGTAATTTCACCACCTACCCCGGTCTCTGTCTTCACCCCCTCTCTTTCTCTCTCTCCTTCACTCTGTTCCCCTCTCTCACCCCTTTCTCTCTGTTCGGTATAGCCCAGAGCCAGGCAGAGCCAGGCAGAGGCAGGCAGAGGTTAGAAATAGCTCCTGGGAAAAGTCTCTACCCTGTTTTGGCCTCTTTCCCCTCTCTCCTTCCCCTTCTCTCTCTTTCTACTCACCACAGCAGAAGCCACTCAAAGCGAGGCTCTGGATCACCAGAGCTCCACCCCCCAGCCACCCTCCCCTCTCCCCCAGAGTGAGCGCTGTGCTTGGGCCAGACGGGGAGACGTGCCTAAAGGCGTCCGTATGCTTCCCATCCGAAACAGTTTGTACATATATTATGATGACATTTTGGGACGTTGTTTGTTTTGGTGTCCGGCATGGTTTTTTTCAGCTGTTCGTGCGCACATTTTTTTCTCTCGGGGCAAGCCAAAGTCAGTAGCCAAAGTCTATGCCCCTTCGTTGGTGATTGGTCAACAGTAGGGATTCTTCATTGAAGTGTTTGTCATTCAATGAGAGACTAATCGTTTTCATGCACATTTTTTCACTTGAGGAATACTGCACCAAACATCTTAGATGTGAAATTGTGAAGCGGAAGTCTTCTAAGGGATTATGTGAGCTAGCTGACCTGACGCCTTGAGAGGAGTTGTGCTGGCTGAGTGTGCAGATGGACCTGTACAGGGCCCTATCAGACCACCTCTCTCACTCTCAGAAAGTCACAGAAACACACACAAATAGATAGCAACTCACAGCTGTCACGAACCGGCTCAAAAGCCCGTAACAAAGGGAGACAACGTGGAGATAAGGAGTAACAAAATATATATTTATTAACTAAAGCAACTAAGGAAAATATACAATGGTGTGTGTAATCAGTAATCAGTAGTGTAAGTGAGTGTTTTGCATGCATGAATGTGATAATGCAGGGTGTTGAAAGGTGCCAATGCAAACAAACAAAAAGTCACCAAGAACCACAACACAATCTACAAAGGTGTCTGCATGGAGAGAGTCTCCTCCATGAATGTGGAAGAGGTCTATTTATCCTGGGAGACACCTGGCCCAGGTGTTTCCCATGTAGCTGACGACCCTCCCAACTCCGCCCACCGGCATCCTAATAAAGAAACAAGAACAAAGACAGAATACGGCAGACAAGAGTGGGAGGGTCGTCACACAGCGCATAAACACGCAGGGGCTCTCTCTTGCAAACACACACGCGTATAAAAATTGACTGGTGGAAATGGAATTGACCCTGACACACAATGATTGGAGCCCAGACCCTGACATACTGACACTTACACACTGACTGTGACACACACACACACACACACACACACACACACACATTGGGAGTGATCTGGGCTCCAGAGGTCCCCCAGATTACTGTGTCTTTGAGTGTCCATGCTACAGTAGTCCGCTGTAGCTGCAACCCCACCGGTCCAGCCTGAGAGGGGGGGACAGGGAGAGAGACTAGGGCCCATATTCACATAGCATCTCTTGAGTAGGAGATTTAGATCATAATGAATGACATTATATGGATGGGGGGGCTGATCGTAGATTAGCACTATGAGATACTTTAATGGATACCAGTCCTGGCCAGAGAAAGGGGAGAATTGAGAGAAAGAGATGGGTTCAGAAGAGAAAAAAAGAAAGAAAGAAAGCAAGGGAGAATGAAAGATGGTGAGAGACGTGTCTGAGGAAAGTAGGGAGAGAACGGTTTGTTGTATTCCTTTTAACTCATGATCATTTGTCATAACCTGACCTTCCTCCTTCTCACTGCCTTTTACTGTAGTAGGCCTATTTCAAGATTGCTTTTCTACTGTCTTTGTACTCAAAGTTGAGGATCAATATCAACCAAGTCTACATTGTCATGCCTCTATGAACTAGACCTCAGACTTTGGCCCAAACTATTAAAAACACCAACTCCCGTGTTCACACTCATTCCTGAAAGGTTGCTGGATCGAATCCCCAAGCTGACAAGGTAAAAATGTGTCATTCTGCCCCTGAGCAAGGCAGTTAACCCACTGTTCCCTGGGCGCTGAAGATGTGGATGTTGATTAAGGCAGCCCCCCGCATCTCTCTCATTCAGAGGGGTTGGGTTAAATGCGTAAGACACATTTCAGTTGAATACATTCAGTTGTACAACTGATTAGGTATCCCCTTTTCCATGATTGGAGGTTTGCCTCACCGTCTCTCACCAGTAACACCAGCAGCCCTGTTGTGGTAAAGCACCGTCTCTCACCACCAGCCCTGTTGTGGTAAAGCACCGTCTCTCACCAGCAGCCCTGTTGTGGTAAAGCACCGTCTCTCACCAGCAGCCCTGTTGTGGTAAAGCACCGTCTCTCACCAGCAGCCCTGTTGTGGTAAAGCACCGTCTCTCACCACCAGCCCTGTTGTGGTAAAGCACCGTCTCTCACCACCAGCCCTGTTGTGGCAAAGCACCGTCTCTCACCAGCAGCCCTGTTGTGGTAAAGCACCGTCTCTCACCACCAGCCCTGTTGTGGCAAAGCACCGTCTCTCACCACCAGCCCTGTTGTGGCAAAGCACCGTCTCTCACCACCAGCCCTGTTGTGGCAAAGCACCGTGTCTCACCACCAGCCCTGTTGTGGTAAAGCACCGTCTCTCACCACCAGCCCTGTTGTGAAGTCAAGTAGCTACATGTCCATCTACTGCTCGTCTCCCGGCCTCATAGTTTAGTTCCAAGTGAGGTTCAGCCAGACACAAGAATGTGGCCTTATCGTCTCAACATGTAGCCTATTAAACGCACTCAGCACGTTCTTCTGGCGTTGGGCCTCTCAATGCAACGAACCTGTCTGGTGAGATTATTGGAGGCCTGTGGAACATAAATCAGACAGCTAACCTATCTAGGTGAGATGACTGGAGGCCTGTGGAACATAAATCAGACAGCTAGCATGGCATTAGTCATGTAAACACCGTACACTGATTATCATAATCAGTCAAAATCGAAGTATGCATGATCTGCTCAGAAAATCAGGTTTTTAATCGATCTTTCGAATTATTAGGAGATACATTTTTACGATATAGACCATTTTAGATTTTGTGGCTATGGTAACTAGTGACAACCGTGGGTCACCTCTACATAATAAGGCTGTGACGTAAGTATTGTGTGGGTTCTTTTTTCGCACTCCGAGGACTCTCCTCTCCACGGATTGGCTGCAAGTGGAGAAGGGGGCTGGCAGTTGCGAAAGCCACATACGTTTCTCTTCAGGTCTCATGTACAGTGAAAGTTAAAGTGTTTAATTTTGGAGCCTCATCCGAGAGCGACGGAGTCGATAAAGTTTTTAAACGTTTTTCCATTCAAGTATGGTCGGAGATTACTGTTCTATTTCAGGCGAAAATACGGATATGCACTCACAGAGGAACGCAAAAAGCGGATTAAGTTGTAAAATGGTTCTTCAGGCGGTGGGCAAAGTTTTAAGGTAAAATAACAATATGTTTGAATGTCAGGTTTAAATGGTTTATATTCATCATACTTGTTGCGAGCCTTCTCCATAATGTGAAGACAAGGCAACAGTGGGCTCGCGACGGTACGCATGACAGCAGCATGCTTGGTTTATGGTGGAACTTTCCATGGGACAGCAAAAGGAACTTTCACCGTCTGATTTGGGAAATATCATTTTGTTGTAAAAAAATGATCTGCTAAGCATATACTTGACGTTTTAGATTTATTTCGGATTTTTAAAACGTTGGAGTACAGTTTGGATAAAATATGCACAAAGTAGGCTATCGACTAGACACGATTCCGTAGTAGTAGCAGCAACAGTGTTTTCTAGCCATGTTGTGTGTCACGGCCAAAATGTTAGAAGTAGATAGCCAATACCTTCATTTTCATATCGGTTAAAGGTCGTCTCTGAATCCGTTCTTGGTTTGATCCGTGGCAGCAGAAATTGGATGCGCAAACATGTAGATTTACAGACTGGTATCAAAGATTAGACGTAACATAGTAAAAGTAAACCCGGGACAATTCAATTATCTTACGTTTGGTATGGTTACTTAAGGCAAAAACAAAAGGAGGGTGGTTGTTCGGGCGTAAAACGCGAACGTCTAGCAATCCACAGGTTGCAAGATAATCCATCCACCTGAAAGGTGTGGCATATCAAGAAACTGATTAAACGGCAACATCATTACACAGGTGCAGGTTTTGCTGGAGACATTAAAAGGACACTCTAAAATGTGCTGTTTTGTCACAACACAATGCCACAGATGTCGCAAGTTTTTAGGGGGCATGCAATTGACATGCTGACTACAGGAATGTGTTAATTGCTTTACCATAAGTTGCATCCAACTTTGTTTTAGAAAATGTTAAAGTACGTCCATCTGGACTCACAACTGCAGCTCTTCATGGATGAATCCTGGTTTCAATTGTACGGGGCAGACTGCGTGTATGGCGTCGTGTGGGTGAGCGGTTTGCTGATGTCAACATTGTGAACAGAGTGGGGTTGTGGTATGGGCAGGCATAAGCTAAGAACAATGAACACAATAGCGTTTCATCTATGGCAATGTGATACTGTGACGAGATCCTGAGGCCCATTGTCTTACCATTAATTCACCGCCACCACCTCATATTTGAGCATGATAATGCACAGCCCCATGTCACAGTGTTCTGTACACAATTCCTGGAATCTGAAAATGTCCCAGTTCTTCCATGGCCTGCATACCCACCAGACATGTCACCCGTTGAGCATGTGTGGGATGCTCTGGATTGACTTGTACAGCAGCGTGTTCCATTTCCTGGCAATATCCAGCAACTTTGCTCAGCCATTGAAGAGGAGCAGGACAACATTCTACAGGCCACAATCAACAGCCTGACCAACTCTATGTGAAGATATGTCGTGCTGCATGAGGCAAATGGTGGTCACACCAGATACTAACTTTTAAAAAAATAATGTTTTATCCATGCCCCTACCTTTTTTAAGGTATTTGTGACCAACAGATGCATTCCCAGTCATGTGAAATTCATTCCCAGTCATGTGAAATTCCCAGTCATGTGAAATTCTTAGATTAGGGCCTAATTAATCTATTTCAATTGACTGATTTCCTTATATGAACTGTAACTCGGTAAATTCTTTGAAATTCTTGCACGTTGCGTTTTTTTGTTCAGTGTACTTACTATTTTTTAAAGCTATTTTGCAACTCCTTAGCATGTTATCTAACCTTAGCCCTTTAACCTAACCCCTAGCCTAGGAAATGTTATCATTAGCCACCTAGCTAGTGTTATCCCCAACCAATTGGAATTTGCAACATATCATACGTTTTGGAAATTCGTAATACTCTACATAGTATGTGGACACCCCTTCTAAATAGTGGATTTGGCTATTTCAGCTACACCTGTTGCTGACCGGTGTATAAAATCGAGAACACAGCCATGCAATCTCCACAGACAAATATTGGCGCTAGAATGGCCTTACTGAAGAAGTCAGTGACTTTCAACGTGTTACTGTCATAGGATGCCACCTTTCCAACAAGTCATTTAAAATTTCTTCCCTGCTAGTGCTGCCCCGGTCAACTGTAAGTGTCTGTATAGTGGATCATATGAAATGGGTGCTGGACATCCACAAATTTAATGCATACGAAACTTAACATATACTATGGATTGTCTTGGTTTACGTACAGAATAATACGAAATGTTCTGAGACCACGTTGCAGACAGTTTTATGAAGTCTGGCACTGAACATCTAGATACTTTTAGAAACGCAAATGTGCTGTCAACTTTCCCACTGCAAAGCTATACTTGCATAAGCCTAATTATACTGTTTTCTCCTTGCAATATTCTTCACAGCTCAGAATTTAAAAAGGAAATTGCTGTCTGTGTTCAGTTGTAATTATTACAGGCTTATTTAACTCTCCAGTTCCGTGTTAGGCTACCTCTGACTAGTGAATTGCTGCTATGTGGCAAAACCCCCTAAGCTTTACATGGCTTCCAGCACTCAGCGACTTCACGACAGATCTCCACAGCAAGACTGAACAAGAATGAGAGCAATGTGATACGCCTCCTCAACCGCTGTAAATAATTAAAGCCTCCGTTTTATTCAAACACTGCATATTTAGAGGTGTTTTAGATTGAAATACCATAAACTCATTTCATTCTCTAAACATTACAACAGCACTTATACATGCACTGTTACACAAAGCATGTTTTTTTGAGGTTGCCTGTTTCAGCACTGCATACTAAGACATAACCCAGTAATGGCTAAGACATAACTCAGACTTAACGTTTTGAAAATAAACAAATTCGCTGGTTCCATTTTTGCAAAGAGTTATGGGAAATTAGAATCCCATTGTCTTAACCTTTTATCTTCAACCTAGCCTAAAATCAGAAAACTCTTTTATAAACACCAAAATAGGCCGTAATTTGGACTCGCTGGCCAAGTATTTTGCCTCGTCAACGTAGTCAGTTTAAATCTTGTGGCCCTAACCATGGGCCCTGTCAGTGTGGCCCTAACCATGGGCCCTGTCTGTGTGGCCTTTCCGTGTAAAGTCTTTGAGAGACATAATGAGGCTAATCCTTCTTGGGACAGAGTGGCCACACTGACATGCTGGCTGGTTTCTCTCTTAAGTTTCCCCTCTTACCTCCACCTCCATCACAGGAGTTTTTTCAACCAGCACAAAGGGCAAAAGCCTGGAAACACATAGTCCTAATAATGGCTTTTTTTGGGGTCCTCCAATAATCGGTATCGGTGTTAAAATCATAATCGGTCGACCTCAAATCAACTATATTCACTAAGCTTGTCTGCATTAAGCACACTGTTACCAAAAAGTTACCAAAATCCCTCATTTGTTTAGGAAAAACATTCCCTCAGCCATTGCTCTCTTTGTGATGCATGTATGCATCGCATGCACGTGACCAATAGGGCCTGATCTATAGCATATCATAATCACATCAAAAAATTGGTTATAGCAAACTCTGAACACTGTAACAGCTAAATGGATGCAGAGGACGTGACAAACACCAAACGGGAATGTTTAGGCAACTGGTTGCGTGAGTGCTGCGTGCATATTATGTGTGCCAAACGGGCTGTTAAATTACAATATACTTTTTCTGACAGTGTGGAACAATGTAAACAACACTAAACAAATGATCAGCTTCGCAGAGAGTGTTACGCATTTATCACAGAAAAGACTAAAAACAGTCGCATTCATTTGTGAATGCAATTTCCGAAATGAAACGGTTTATTTTTTTGTTTAAGCTAATTGTTCAAAGCTTGCTTTATTTGATTTTAAAACTAAAATGCTTGATTTGCATTTCAAATCATGAATGACTCGTATGCTGTGTGATGACATGAATGAATGATGGGTTGATACAGTAGCCTGTCTGGAATATAGGCCTCAGTAAGTTACAGGATGTGCTCTTAGTTTTACAGCTCAATGGTGGTTATTCAAGGCTGCGATACTAAGCCTACTAATGATAATGACATTACTTTTTAAAAGTATGATGATAATAATGAGAACAAGAAAAAGGAGCGTTTTTCGGGCGATTTGGAACATTGTAAGCGACACTAAATACATGAAATAATACCAGAGATCCTGTCCTAACGGATAAAAAGTTTAAGGCCTTTATTACAGCAAAGCAAAGATTTAAAAACAGCCCAGTTTGTGAAATTGTTTGCATGACATGTCGTTCCATGAGGCTTGGTGCTCACGGAATCAGGAGGCTATTAAACAAACACTCAAACAGGCAACAGAAGCAGGATCTGTCTTATTTCTATAAATAGATCATTTATAAAGCCAGGCACATTTAACAGTTAGGCTATTGATTATACACCTAATTAATTTGGGGTTTACTCCCTCTTCACTTTACTTAGAGAAAACAGCCTTTGCCTTATTGTCTATTACTCGTTCTGCTGCTGCCTCCGCTGCATTCTTCTCAACACCAAAATGCTGGTTAACATTGCAATTATGCACATAGCAACATGTTCTAGGAAAAGGTGCAAATTCAACAGCGTTCTGATCTTTCAGAACCGTGGACAGCGACCACTATCCAATGCGGGAGAAAGCGCATTTGTTATAAAATAATTTTTATTAGTGTTGCATAATTGTTCTTATGTAATATAACCATATACAATTTCAGTAGCACATGTCTTAGAGTACCATCCCCACGTCCACAATGGATTAGTCCACTCAGACATGCACGAATCAGACTGGTCTCTTGTACACTCTATATATAGATTTTGTTGTTGTTTTCACTACTGCTCAACTGAAGAAATCTCGGTCGACCAACAGCCAATCAACCAGTGGACTAAATGGGGTCAGCCCTACATTACTGTAGCGGATAACACAATCTGTAAAACCTAACGGGTAACGACAAGTTCTTCATACCCTTGCCTAACTTAATTTACTTTAGAATACCACAGCGATTTGAAATTGGTTGATGCATGTGGCCTACCAACACGTACCGCCTTTAAAGGTTTGCTTTTATGAGCTTCAAGGGGATTTTCCAGTGACGTTTGAGGAAGAGGAACAAAATGGTTATATGAAGTTAATAAGTAGGCCTACAGTATGCCTAGTTCTCAGCTCACAGGGAAGAAAACACCATTACCCAACCTTGTTTCCTCAATAGTGAAACGGCTGAATATAGAGGCAGGTTACATGGAGGTTGAAGTGGGTAAATTCATGTTGAGATGTATGGGTTAGGATAACTAGGGCCTGTGAGAAGACTGCACAATGAAATCCTGACTTTGTTTGAGTGCATGAAAAATCCCTCTATGTAATCACTGATATGACTGGATCGGTGAACAAGGTGTGGCGAAAACCTTGCATCTTGTGAAATCAGTAATTACTTCAAGGAAATGTCGGAAGGATACCTTAGTGCAATACTGGACCAGACGGGGCTAGGCCCCGAAGATGTTCTCCTCTCTCTCACACGTCTGTTGTGATGTTGATGACCCTACATTGTGTCAGCGGGGTGGTCCCTTGTGCTCAGTATGGGAAGTGGTGCTCTGAATGGGGCTTAGTCCGATGGCTTACTCCATGCTCTACGGAGAAGCTATATGCTGAGCGCATTGTTTCAGTGTCTCTTTTCGTCACAAAAAGGGTGTGAAATGGAACCTGCTATCGCCCGTTGTGAATGGGAGTGGGAACGGCTAGGTGTTCATGTTGCCAAAAGGTGTTCTCTGCTGCCACCAGAGACTTTGGGTTCGCGCCCGGGAGGTCCGTGGGGCGACGCACAATTGGCCTAGCGTCGTCCGGGTTAGGGAGGGTTTGGCCGGTAGGGATGTCCTTGTCTCATCACGCACCATACCACGAAATTGGCCTAGCGTCGCCCGGGTTAGGGAGGGTTTGGCCGGTAGGGATGTCCTTGTCTCATCACGCACCATACCACGAAATAGGCCTAGCGTCGTCCGGGTTAGGGAGGGTTTGGCCGGTAGGGATGTCCTTGTCTCATCACGCACCATACCACGAAATAGGCCTAGCGTCGTCCGGGTTAGGGAGGGTTTGGCCGGTAGGGATATCCTTGTCTCATCACGCACCATACCACGAAATAGGCCTAGCGTCGTCCGGGTCAGGGAGGGTTTGGCCGGTAGGGATGTCCTTGTCTCATCACGCACCATACCACGAAATAGGCCTAGCGTCGTTCGGGTCAGGGAGGGTTTGGCCGGTAGGGATGTCCTTGTCTCATCACGCACCATACCACGAAATAGGCCTAGCGTCGTCCGGGTCAGGGAGGGTTTGGCCGGTAGGGATGTCCTTGTCTCATCACGCACCATACCACGAAATAGGCCTAGCGTCGTCCGGGTCAGGGAGGGTTTTGGCCTAGCGTCGTCCGGGTCAGGGAGGGTTTGGCCGGTAGGGATGTCCTTGTCTCATCACGCACCATACCACGAAATAGGCCTAGCGTCGTCCGGGTCAGGGAGGGTTTTGGCCTAGCGTCGTCCGGGTCAGGGAGGGTTTGTCCTTGTCTCATCACGCACCATACCACGAAATAGGCCTAGGGTCCGGGTCAGGGAGGTCCTTGTCTCATCACGCACCATACCACGAAATAGGCCTAGCGTCGTCCGGGTCAGGGAGGGTTTTGGCCTAGCGTCGTCCGGGTCAGGGAGGGTTTGGCCGGTAGGGATGTCCTTGTCTCATCACGCACCATACCACGAAATAGGCCTAGCGTCGTCCGGGTCAGGGAGGGTTTGGCCGGTAGGGATGTCCTTGTCTCATCACGCACCATACCACGAAATAGGCCTAGCGTCGTCCGGGTCAGGGAGGGTTTTGGCCTAGCGTCGTCCGGGTCAGGGAGGGTTTGGCCGGTAGGGATGTCCTTGTCTCATCACGCACCATACCACGAAATAGGCCTAGCGTCGTCCGGGTCAGGGAGGGTTTTGGCCTAGCGTCGTCCGGGTCAGGGAGGGTTTGGCCGGTAGGGATGTCCTTGTCTCATCACGCACCATACCACGAAATAGGCCTAGCGCCGTCCGGGAGGGTTTTGGCCTAGCGTCGTCCGGGTCAGGGAGGGTTTGGCCGGTAGGGATATCCTTGTCTCATCACGCACCATACCACGAAATAGGCCTAGCGTCGTCCGGGTCAGGGAGGGTTTTGGCCTAGCGTCGTCCGGGTCAGGGAGGGTTTGGCCGGTAGGGATATCCTTGTCTCATCACGCACCATACCACGAAATTGGGGAGAAAAGGGGGTCAAATCAAAAAAGTAAAAATGTAAGTGTCCGCTGCTCCAAAGATCCCACACGCATGTAGTGAACAGAGTGACGCTTAGAAGTAACCTTATGGCAGCACAGAGGCATGGGGAGGAGGGACCGCGAGCCTCTGTCCAGTGATCCTCTGTGCCGTGAAGGGAAATGAATGTGACTGTGGGTAACATGGCATGAAAGTACATTCAACAAGGTTAATAAGAAAAACCGATGTAACAGACGTCACATGGCTATAGAAGACTTGCATCAAACAGGCCTCAGGACAGTTTGGCCGTGACTTCTAAAAGTCAAAGAAATCAGAAAAGACTGCCATTGTTACACATTTCCTCCGAGACTAGCTGAGTATGATACGTATGGAGATTTCTGCCCTTACTCCTGTATCTTTATAACCCAGTAATGGCTGTTATGGCTCGGCTGGCTCGGCCTGCACCTCCTCGGTCTGTGGGTTTTCAGGGAAAAGAGCCATTGAGAAGTATACTCAATTTAGATGCCTGAAATAGATCTGTAGGTCTAACTGGAATCAAGGAATCTAAAGCTGATATTCTCAAGCCAAAGTTTGTCCTTACAAAATGGAGAAGAGCTGAGTGTATGCAGTAGGGTTCAAGCATCTTGCTCACGTATTGATCCTCTATTACAGTTGGGATGAAAACTGCCAATGGAACAAATATGTATCTACTCACTACTGTAAATCTCTCAGGATAAGAGCATCTGCTAAATGACTAAAATGCCAATGTCAGATCACAACAGGAGGAAGGAACCTTTTTTACTTTGGATTGATTCACTTTTTGTGAATCAATTGTGTTATTGACTGTACGTTTGTTTATCTCATGTGTAACTGTGTTTGTCGCACTGCTTTGCTTTATCTTGACCAGGTCGCAGTTGTAAATGAGAACTTGTTCTCAACTAGCCTACCTGGTTAAATAAAATGTAAATTATGTTTTGGCCTCTGACTTATCTTGGGGTTGTTTTGCTTTGTTGCTAGGGTTGTTGTTCACGTTTATGTTTTGCTGGTCCAAAAAGTACAGCAAGAACATCTCCGCCTCTGTTCCTGATGTTGTCTTGTCTCTTCTGTCGTCACTGTAAATACTGTAGGGTGGTTTTCCACTGAAAACACTGCTGGTCAGCTGGTGTTGCATTAAGTCCAGGTGGTAAGAAAAGCAGCATGTTTCTCTGGTGTGGACGGAGTTCACCTCCACATACCGGGGCTACATGGAAACCTGCTCAGTCGGCGCTTCAGAAATCCATCATAGCTACTCTTCAGGGGGGAAAAACTCCTCACATTGTCTGGCATAACTTTGTTGTTTACGCTCCAAGCACAAGTTCTCCCTAAATCAAAACCTCAACCATCATGAGGACAATGTGTTTTTCCTCTTTTTTTGAGGGTTTTGGGGAGGGTTAGGGTTAGCTGATCCTAGATCTGTGCTCAGTGTGCTGGAAGCCATCTTGTTTACTTGAACTGTGTCGAATGGATGCTGAATGTTGTTCCCTGTCACAGATTGCATTAACCACTTCCATATGCCAATTGTTAGATGCTTCCCAAATTCACCAGGCAATTTAAGCAACAGTTGTGCAATATTGGGCTTGGCAGCAGGTGACACTGACTGAGGGGAAAGTAAATACATGGGTAAAGTTAGCAAAGGGGTAAGTCATACCAAATGTGCTTAGATTGCATACTGCAGTCAATGCACTAATATAAATGAGGAAAGCTCTTGTTCCAATCCTTAAAGTATCCGTGTGTTCGTGCCTCAGTGTAGGTGGACTTGGTGCATGTTTCGTTGTTCAGGTGATAACTAAAGAGTTAACCAGCCATGTGTACAAAGTGGCCATGTGGCTCGATTCCAAGGTTGCCTACTTAAATCCAGCACTGTTGGCATAATACATACAGTCAAAACACTTCCAGCTAATTCCTCTGTAACGTGTGTTCCCAAGTGGTGGTGGTGATGATGAGGATGGTGGTGATGATGATGATGATGATGATGCTATTACTTGGAAGCAGGTTGTTGGGGCAGTAACAGCCAGTCTTGTGTGGTACCTGCCAGAAGGCTGCCTCGTTAGTGGGTTATCTATTTTAGTCTTGAACACTGCACGTTCGGCAGCCACACAGCCTTTTTCTTACAGGCCTACAATACTAGTTGACTTCTGATGAGGAGCATTGGAAACTGCACAGTGGTAGATAAACCTGTGGATTTTCTGGACTTGAAGAGTGATGGTCACAGGCACTGAATGGTCCACTTCTGAAACGATCCACAGAAGTTTCCAGAAACACCAACGCGGTCACTCTGTTCTCCTCTTCCTGAGTTTGTCACAGTCTACCACTTCTTTGTGGTGGGAAAGGTCCTATTTTCCCATGCTACATCAGTCTTCCCATGCACCAGTGGGCTGATTTTTCCTGGCCTAATTTAAAGTCTGGGACACTGCAGATAACACTCCTAGCTAATTATTAATGAGTCTCTCTCTTTTCTTCCCCTTCTATTTCCCTCTTTATTCTCCCTCCCCTCTTCCCTTTTCCATCATTCATTGTCTTTCATCTCGACCTGTCTCTCCCTCTCTGTGACCACAGACTCGCCTGTCCAAGGTCAAGAGCCTGAGGCCTTACACTGCCCTCTCTAACCTCTCACCTGTCCAGGATCAAGAGCCTGAGGCCTTACACTGCCCTCTCTAACCTCTCACCTGTCCAGGGTCAAGAGCCTGAGGCCTTACACTGCCCTCTCTAACCTCTCACCTGGCCAGGGTCAAGAGCCTGAGGCCTTAACACTGCCTGAGGCCTTACACTGCCCTCTCTAACCTCTCACCTGTCCAGGGTCAAGAGCCTGAGGCCTTACACTGCCCTCTCTAACCTCTCACCTGTCCAGGGTCAAGAGCCTGAGGCCTTACACTGCCCTCTCTAACCTCTCACCTGGCCAGGGTCAAGAGCCTGAGGCCTTACACTGCCCTCTCTAACCTCTCACCTGTCCAGGGTCAAGAGCCTGAGGCCTTACACTGCCCTCTCTAACCTCTCACCTGTCCAGGGTCAAGAGCCTGAGGCCTTACACTGCCGTCTCTCATCTGGCTCAGGCCTTTCTCTTAATCTTTCTCTGCCCTCTTGGCCAACTTTTTTTTTTTCTTTTGAAAACATTCTCTATCACTAAGCCACTTCCTGTCTCGCCTTTTCCCTAATTTCCTCATTTTCCAAACCCTGCCTCCTTCCCACATATGTGTGGTACAAGGAGGTACATCCTGGAGCAATTAGTTTATTTTAGGATACAGAGAACTTCCTCTCTGCTAGTACCCCTCCCCTGATACTCACATAGGACTGTGCCTGCTCTTGGTAAAGTTCTCCCAGGCAGGGTCTTTGCCATAAAAGGCATTGTATGCATCCTGCTGACCAGGCTAGATCAGACCAGAGGCCAGGGTCAGACATGTCTCTGGCTGGTGAATGGACAGGAAGTTGGCACTGTCTGGTACTAGGAGGAAACCACGCATGCCATAGACTATGTAGTCACGCTCACCAGCTGGGTCTCTTAAGACTGGGACTCAAATAATAGTGTTCAGGGACCTAGTCTAGCCAACATTAATGGGTTATTCAATCAGACTACTTGAAGTGTGTTTGTATTTGTCAGGGTTTTTGCGTGCATGACTTTGAAGTCTCAGGATGGTTTCTGGAGGAGAAACGGACAAGACTGAACACTGAGGGCCTGTCTTATTCTGGGAGGAATGTGTGTGTGTGTGTGTGTGTGAAATCCTTTTTTAAATTCAATAACCAAATTCGCCAACTCAGATTTGATTGAAGGTCTTTATAGGGGCCTGACAGTTGTGGGTTCAATAGCTGCATGGTTGACTGGATCTCACAGCTGTTGGCTCTGTCAATGACCCTCACTCTCTACTTCAATCGCTCTGCCTCTCTCTATAAGTCCATCTCATTGCCTGGACAGCTGTCGCCATCCTGGTCCCGCAGTAATGCTCAAGAACTGACCAGGGACCAGCCCTGTCTACTGGTTTGTGTGTGTCTCTCATTTCTAATCTACAGCCCTCTAGTCCTCGGGACAGTGAGTCAGACCATAGAGCTGGGAGGTCCCAAAAAAATAAATGTATATATTACAGTTGAAGTCGGAGGTTTACATACACTTAGGTTGGAGTCATTCAAACTCGTTTTTCATCCACTCCACAAATTTCTTGTTAACAATCTATAGTTTTGGCAAGTAGGTTAGGACATCTACTCAGTGCCTCTTTGCTTGGCTTCCAGTTGAAGCTCGCATCCGCTACAAGACCATGGTGCTTGCCTACGGAGCTGTGAGGGGAACGGCACCTCAGTACCTCCAGGCTCTGATCAGGCCCTACACCCAAACAAGGGCACTGCGTTCATCCACCTCTGGCCTGCTCGCCTCCCTACCACTGAGGAAGTACAGTTCCCGCTCAGCCCAGTCAAAACTGTTCGCTGCTCTGGCCCCCCAATGGTGGAACAAACTCCCTCACGACGCCAGGACAGCGGAGTCAATCACCACCTTCCGGAGACACCTGAAACCCCACCTCTTTAAGGAATACCTAGGATAGGATAAAGTAATCCCTCTCATCCCCCTTAAAAGATTTAGATGCACTACTGTTCCACTGGATGTCATAAGGTGAATGCACCAATTTGTAAGTCGCTCTGGATAAGAGCGTCTGCTAAATGACTTTAAATGTAAATGTAATCCTTGGGAGCAATTTCCAAACGCCTTAAGGTACCACGTTCATCTGTACAAACAATAGTACGCAAGTATAAACACCATGGGACCATGCAACTGTCATACCACTCAGGAAGTAGACGCGTTCTGTCTCCTAGAGTTGAACGTAATCTGGTGCGAAAAGTGTAAATCAATCCCAGAACAACAGCAAAGGACCTTGTGAAGATGCTGGAGAAAACGGGTACAAAAGTATCTATATCCACAGTAAAATGAGTCCTATAATCGACATAACCTGAAAGGCCGCTCAGCAAGGAAGAAGCCACTGCTCCAAAACTGCCATATAAAAGCCAGACTGCGGTTTGCAACTGCACATTGGGACAAAGATGGTACTTTTTTGGAGAAATGCCCTCTGGTCTGATGAAACAAAAATGAACTGTTTTGCCATAATGACCATCATTATGTTTGGAGGAAAAGGGGGAAGCTTGCAAACCGAAGAACACCATCCCAACTGTGAAGCACAGGGGTGGCAGCATCATGTTGTGGGGGTTCTGCAGGAGGGACTGATGCACTTCACAAAATAGATGGCACCATGAGGAAAGAAAATTATGTGGATATATTAAAGCAAAATCTCAGTCAGTCAGGAAGTTAAAGCTTTGTCACAAATGGTACTTCCAAATGGACAATGACCCCAAGCATACTTCCAAAGTTGTGGCAAAATGGCTTAAAGACAACAAAGTCCAGGTATTGGAGTGGCCATCACAAAGCCTTGACCTCAATCCTATAGAAAATTTGTAGGCAGAACTGAAAAAGCATGTGCGAGCAAGGAGACCTACAAAGCTGACTCAGTTACACCAGCTCTGTCAGGAGGAATGGGCCAAACTTCACCCAACTTATTGTGGGAAGCTTGTGGAAGGCTACCCGAAACATTTGTTCTAAGTTAAACAATTTCAAGGCAATGCTATCAAATACTAATTGAATGTATGTAAACGTCTGACCCACTGGGAACGTGATTAACTAAATAAAAGCTGAAATAAATAATTATGTCTGCTATTATTCTGACATTTCACATTCTTAAAATAAAGTGGTGATCCTAACTGATGGGTCAGAAGTTTACATACACTATACGCCTATGTAGATAGTCCATATAAATCTGCCGTTTCCAGCTACAATAGTCATTTACAACATTAACAATGTCAACACTATTTCTGGTCAATTTGATGTTATTTTAATGGACAATAAATGTGCTTTCAAAAACAAGGATATTTTTAAGTGAACTCAAACTTTTGAATGGTAGTGTATTCTTTTTATTTATATATATGTTTATATTTCTATATATGTATATTTATAAGTGTTTGTATGTATGTATATTCAAATTCAAAATATATTCAATAAATTCAAAAGGAAACTGTAGAAGGATAATGGACATTTATACATGCAGTTTCTTGACTGTCCGGCTCGGTAAGAATGACTGAAATGGAAGCTAGACAGTCAGGGAGTATTATATTCCCAACACCATGTCAAGAGGAAATTATTTTCCACATTTTGACGGCAAGGAAATAAAACACATTTTCAATTCGGCCCCCGTGGCAAAATGAGTTCAGTAGAGGTTACAGAAGTCCTCAAACATGAGAAGTTGGCAGTGAACGTTCTAGACATTATCTGTACATTTAATGGTAGTTTCCTCTGTCTTTCAATGTGTGTGTTTTAACTGGAAAGCACAGATGTATGCTTCTGATTGGCTCCTGCTGAATAGACTGTCATCAGAGCCACACTGCTCTCACGTTGTTCCTCCTGATTCTGGACCTGCGCCAGTCTTCCAGGAGTTCGGATCTGAGAGGGAAAGGTTTGAGCCAAGAACACATGGGAGGGGGGGGTTATATTGTGTTTAGACAGGTTGTGGACTGGAGTGGAGGGGTGGAAATTAAGGTCAACAGAGGCGCAATAAATTCAGGGCAGAAAGTGAAACTCCCCTGTCCTTAAACAAACCCAAACTGAAGACAGCAAAAAGAGAGGGAGAGAGCGAGGGAAGGAAATGGAAATGTAGAGGAAGGGAAATACTGAAGAGGGAGCGTGGAATTAAGCCGTTGGAATGCTAATCGTGTTCTAGAGTGGTACTCTGAAACTCCATAGAAGTCAGAGCTCAGTGAAAACCCCAAGATGTTAAACCCTGAACACTTGACTGCCATGAAGAGGGATGCCAGAAAATAGGAAAACAAACGTAATACCTCTCTGTGCTGTAATGGTCTTTCCTTCAATTGAGCCAAGCCTGCTTTGTCCCACAACCCTGCCTTTGTCTGTACTTGTTTCACTAGCCTGTTAACCCATTCAACAGTTAACCCCTGGATAGGCTGTATTAGTGGACACGATTTTCAGGTGGGGGGGCGGAGGGTTTTGGACCTGGAAGTGTCGTGGGAGTGTGATATGACAGTCCCCTGCTAAAAAATAGTGCTGGAAGTACATGGCGCTGTGGGCGGCTAACTGTGTGGTAACTGGTCCTAACGGCAGGTCAGGAGTCACGCTCTGGGTCAGGTACTTGAACAAAAAGCTGTCTGTACAGACGCTGGGTGCATGGACCTCAGCGGGCTCAAAATCCCACAGTGGGAGAGACACGGTGACCCCGGCGCAGACCTGTGAGTGTGAAACACAGGGTTGTCTGCTAGCAGTGGCTAAAGGCTGTTTACATATTCAGATCCACTTTCCGTTAACGTGCATTTAATGCATCCGAAACCACCCATTTACAATGTCATACTTTAGTTGCTAGCTGCAGTCCCTGTCTTGATTTGAGTCCAACTGAAGAGTTCTAAAAAGTTCCTCTTTCATCTGTGAATGTCCCTGTGAATTGCTCTAACCTGTCCCCCTTTCTCTTCCTGTCCCCTACAGGAAGTCTAAGACGAAGCCCAATGGGAAGAAGCCGCCAGCGGAAGAGAAGAAGCAGTATCTGGAGGCGGAGTTCACTAAAGTACGCGTGGTCGACTTCGACCTCAAAGAGCTGGTGCTGCTGCCCAGGGAGATAGACCTCAACGAATGGCTCGCCAGCAACAGTGAGTTACCAGCAGCTGATCAGAATGAAATCATTTTTGGGTCATATTTGAGGTTCCACCAGACACAAGATAACGCTCCCAGAAAAGCTAAACACTCGACAGATTTACTTATATCGCCCCGGTACTCAGAATCTAAATTTCTGCCTTTTTCAGTGTCTTCTCTTTGGATGTGTATTCTATAACAGCACTGCAGATAAATCCTCTGTAAGTTTAGCTCCAGGTTCAGCTCCTTACGTTATATAATGACTCTATAAGAACAACATCATCTCAGGCACCTCCATCTTAGACATCTCGCCTGGAAGTGTCTGAGCCCCTGTAGTTTCCTGCAGGATGAAATGGCTACATCCTCCATTGACAATCCGCTGCCTGTTCTATAGTGTTTTTATCTAGTGCCTTCTCCCCAAATGGTTAACTATTATCTTAAATATTATACGATACAAGAATATCTGCTGTTGATAGTTTACAGGCATCTTCTCTGGGGGTTTGTAAGTCCTGTAACACCCTGTTTTATCAGTCTGTGTTGAGAAACCGCATCATGTAAAAACAAATGGAACGTGTTTTAGCCTGCGACTGCATTTTTCTGCGTGAAATCAGGGAGTTAGGCAACTCGGCCAAGCCCCGTCCGTATCGACTCGTATCAACCACTAATAGAATTGGCCTTGGAACTCAAACGGCGCTCGTCTTGGGAAGAATGCTTGACTTCAGCCACTTTTTTTGTGAACTGTTAATAACATTGTATGCTATGTACATTTGGCCACAAACATTTGCCAAAGAAGCCTGAGAAACATATAAAGAAGTTGCCAAATTCCGGTCATGAATGGAGCCAACAGTTCAGTAACCTGCCAATACCTCCAACCTCGTCCCCCTCTGTCTTATACCTGGGGCAGAACTGTACCGTTCTACGTGAAATATAGTCAACAAAACATTGGGTTGTTTGTTCCATTCACTGTAAACATTACACTGCAGAATGATTGTGTTCAAGAACAGTACTTGGATCAAATAGCATATCAAATACTTCAAAGTAGCAGCCTAAGTATTTGAAGGAATTTGATGTATGTAGACTATTTGACGAGGCTCGGCCTTGAGCAGACTGTGGGTATTACTGAGTGTGTTTCTATTCTCTCCCTTCAGCGACGACCTTCTTCAATCTAATAAACCTGCAGTACAGCACCATCTCAGAGTTCTGTACTGGGGACACCTGTCAAGCCATGACGGCCTGCAACACGTAAGTCATCTCCCCCACCATTGGTTTATTCATCAGTTCTCTAACCTCCAATTGGGTTATCTATCAGTCTCAAAACCCATTGGATAATTTATCAAGGATGCGCTGACACGGCAACAGACCGTCTGTTGAAAGCAGGAGAGCTCCTGACCACAGGGCTGTACTCAATGTTCCCTATGTCTTTCTGTTGTTTGTGTCCCTTCTCTGTCTGGCTCTCTGTCTCTGTCTGGCGCTCTGGCTGGCTCGCTGGCTCGTCTGTCTCTCTTTCTCTCTCTCTCTGGGTCTCTCTCTCTGTGTGTCTGTCTGTCTCTCTCTCTCTCTCTCTGTGTCTCTGTGTGTGTCTGTCTCTGTGTGTGTGTTCTAAAGTTGAGAACTTTAGAGGTATCTAATGTTAGTCAAAGAATGTTGGAATATGCTGCGAGTATTCTCGAATCACATGAGCCTTTCTGAGGTATCGTGTGTTCCTGTCTGCACTGGTGCATAGTGAGGTCTCTGAACACAGTGTTCCTGTCTGGACTGGTGCATAGTGAGGTCTCTGAACACAGTGTTCCTGTCTGGACTGGTGCATAGTGAGGTCTCTGAACACAGTGTTCCTGTCTGCACTGGTGCATAGTGAGGTCTCTGAACACAGTGTTCCTGTCTGGACTGGTGCATAGTGAGGTCTCTGAACACAGTGTTCCTGTCTGGACTGGTGCATAGTGAGGTCTCTGAACACAGTGTTCCTTTCTGCACTGGTGCATAGTGAGGTCTCTGAACACAGTGTTCCTGTCTGGACTGGTGCATAGTGAGGTCTCTGAACAGTGTTCCTGTCTGCACTGGTGCATAGTGAGGTCTCTGAACACAGTGTTCCTGTCTGGACTGGTGCATAGTGAGGTCTCTGAACACAGTGTTCCTTTCTGCACTGGGTGCATAGTGAGGTCTCTGAACACAGTGTTCCTGTCTGGACTGGTGCATAGTGAGGTCTCTGAACACAGTGTTCCTTTCTGCACTGGTGCATAGTGAGGTCTCTGAACACAGTGTTCCTGTCTGGACTGATGCATAGTGAGGTCTCTGAACACAGTGTTTCTGTCTGCACTGGTGCATAGTCAGGTCTCTGAACACAGTGTTCCTGTCTGGACTGGTGCATAGTGAGGATAGAGAGCAGAGATCAAACCGTTCTGAGGAGATTTTATTTCTGTGCATTCCAATGCCAACGTAACTATCTAGCTAATAGTTATTGCCCCTGTCGTAAAACCCTTTCAAACATATAGAAGTCATTATGGGAGAACATGAGTCATCACTATACCAGCACTCTGATAGTTTAGCTCAGAAGTCCAAACAGGGTCGTAAAATATCACCGTCAGCCATCGTTGTTCATAAAGGAATACCTATACTCAGTACAGAGAGCTCCTGTTTATCTACCTCGGTACAAAGGCAGGGCATCCCGCTGCAGTAGTGAAACAAGTGTTAGACATAACATGGAGGCCTGTTCATCCCTGTCAAGCAGAGTGGAGGAGGTTGACTGAGTATTTACCCAATGAGTTGACCCTGTCGGGGCGGGGTAGCGTCTTAGAAAGAGGCTCCCCTCACCTACAGCTAGTTATAGGACCGTAAAAAAACACATCCACACATTTAGGCTAAACCACACTACAAACACGGGGAGGTAGTGACAGAGGAAAAACAAACAATGGAGAAGCTGTTGAGAAATGCCAGATTTGTCAGGTGACTAACATGTTACAGGGTTGACCCCATTTAACATTACTGTATTTTCCCACACCTGCTGTCCCCTTCTCTGCTACTGTGGGGACCCACACCCGCTGTCCCCTTCTCTGCTACTGTGGGGACCCACACCCGCTGTCCCCTTCTCTGCTACTGTGGGGACCCACACCCGCTGTCCCCTTCTCTGCTACTGTGGGGACCCACACCCGCTGTCCCCTTCTCTGCTACTGTGGGGACTCACACCCGCTGTCCCCTTCTCTGCTACTGTGGGGACCCACACCCGCTGTCCCCTTCTCTGCTACTGTGGGGACCCACACCCGCTGTCCCCTTCTCTGCTACTGTGGGGACCCACACCCGCTGTCCCCTTCTCTGCTACTGTGGGGACCCACACCCGCTGTCCCCTTCTCTGCTACTGTGGGGACCCACACCCTAAAGAGTGGGAGAGGTTGATGTTCTGTGTCAGGCATGTGAAGGGATCCTGTATGGTGAAGCATATTGTTAGGTCACAATAATACGCTACATGGTAGAAAACGGCTAAATAGATGTGGCTGTACAAAGTGTGCAATTATTGTAGTGAAGTACCTTTCCAAACCCCATGAATCCGGATGCCTCCAGTGTTTCCAAGGAGGGTTGTAGCTGTAATATCAACTCAGCAAAAAAAGAAACGTCCTCTCACTGTCAACTGCGTTTTATTTTCAGCAAATTTGACATGTTATGCTTCGTACAAATATTTACACAAGATTCAACAACTGAGACATAAACTGATCAAGTTCCACAGACATGTGACTAACAGAAATTGAATAATGTGTCCCTGAACAAAGGGGAGGTCAAAATCAAAAGTAACAGTCAGTATCTGGTGTGGCCACCTGCTGCATTAAATACTGCAGTGCATCTCCTCCTCGTGGACTGCACCAGATTTGCCCATTCTTGCCTTGAAATGTTACCCAAATCCTCCATTAAGGCACCTGCAAGTTCCCAGACATTTCTGGGGGAATGGCCCTAGCCCTCACCCTCCGATGCAACAGGTCCCAGACATGCTCAATGGGATTGAGATCCGGGCTCTTCACTGGCCTTGGCAGAACACTGATATTCCTGTCTTGCAGGAAATCACACACAGAACGAGCAGTATGGCTGGTGGCATTGTCATGCTGGAGGATCATGTCAGGATGAGCCTGCAGGAAGAGTACCACATGAGGGAGGAAGATGTCTTCCCTGTAACGAACAGCGTTGAGATTGCCTGCAATGACAACACACTCAGTCTGATGATGCTGTGACACACCGCCTCAGACCATGACGAACCCTGCACCTCCAAATCAATCCCGCTCCAGAGTACAGGCCTCGGTGTAATGCTCCTTCCTTCGACGATAAATGCGAATCCGACCATCACCCCTGGTGAGACAAAACCGTGACTCGTCAGTGAAGAGCACTTTTTGCCAGTCCTGTCTGGTCCAGCGACGGTGGGTTTGTGCCCATAGGTGACGTTGTTGCCGGTGATGTCTGGTGAGGACCGGCCTTACAACAGGCATACAAGCCCTCAGTCCAGCCTCTCTCAGCCTATTGCGGACAGTCTGAGCACTGCTGGAGGGATTGTGTGTTCCTGGTGTAACTCAGGCAGATGTTGTTGCCATCCTGTAACTGTTCCGCAGGTGTGATCTTCGGATGTACCAATCCTGTGCAGGTGTTGTTACGTGGTCTGCCACTGTCTCCCTGGAACGCTGTCTTAGGCCACATCTGCAGTCCTCATACCTCCTTGCAGCATGCCTAAGACATGTTCATGCAGATGAGCAGGAACCCTGGGCATCTTTCTTTTGGTGTTTTTCCAGAGTCAGTAGAAAGGCCTCTTTAGTGTCCTAAGTTTTCATAACTTTGACCTTAATTGCCTACCGCCTGTAAGCTGTTAGTGTCTTAACGACCGTTCCACAGATGCATGTTCATTAATTGTTTATGGTTCATTGAACAAGCATGGAAAAACTGTGTTTTTTTTTTTGTTGCTGAGTTTAGGCGGTGGCGTCCTGTAGCCAGCCAGTCAGGCTAATGGTGTTCCACAGTAACAGCACCCCGACCTTTCCTTCCTCCGCCTGGCATGAACGCACCCATCTCACAACTGAGACACACAGTCACGGTCCATGCCCTCTTGCCCCAGGCATTGTGAAGCTATTTTAGGGGGAACTTTCCATGAGCTATGGGAACAGGACCATTTGGTAGTTATCTAAGCCCATTTTCTGTGGGTGGGTGAATGGGTGGGTGTTTTTTTTTGGTGGGCTGTACCAGTCTTTGTAAGCTTGTCTGTTTTGAGGTAGCTGGGGGTGTGTCAGTTTGTGTTTTGGGGTAGCTGGGGGTGTGTATGTTAGCCAGTGAGTGTTAGTGCTGTAAACTCCTCAGCATAGAGTGGTCAGTAGGTCCTCAGTGTGGAGTCCCTGTCCTGGTGTTGGTTCTGGGCCTGTGGTCAGTAGGTCCTCAGTGTGGAGTCCCTGTCCTGGTGTTGGTTCTGGGCCTGTGGTCAGTAGGTCCTCAGTGTGGAGTCCCTGTCCTGGTGTTGGTTCTGGGCCTGTGGTCAGTAGGTCCTCAGTGTGGAGTCCCTGTCCTGGTGTTGGTTCTGGGCCTGTGGTCAGTAGGTCCTCAGTGTGGAGTCCCTGTCCTGGTGTTGGTTCTGGGCCTGTGGTCAGTGGAGTCCCTGTCCTGGTGTTGGTCCTCAGTGTGGAGTCCCTGTCCTGGTGTTGGTTCTGGGCCTGTGGTCAGTAGGTCCTCAGTGTGGAGTCCCTGTCCTGGTGTTGGTTCTGGGCCTGTGGTCAGTAAATCCCTCCTGCAGGTTCAGTTATGTGGATGATGTACATTCAGGATGTGTAATCCCAGACCACGCTGCTGGTGCTAACACAACCATCCCAGTGAGCACAATTGGTTGAAAGACATATGTCAACGTATTTTCAGCCAAAAAGGCTCACCACTCCACCCACCCTTTCCCTCTACTGCGTTCTAGCTAGCTTTGAGATCGTCCGACCGTTGTTTACAAGCTATTAGCCTTTTAGCTTGACCTTGGTAGATCCTACAGACCTTTCTAGCTCTGCCCAAGGCCTCATTTGGTGCCTGTGCTAGATCAGTTACCCCTTTTAGTTTTGCCAGCCTGTCAGCTACCATACCCTGCTAGCTTCATTAGTTAATAGCTATCCTACTGATAGCTCTGTTTCCCTTTTGCTTTAGCCATGCTAGCTTTGACCTTGCTGGTCCTTCCCTGAGTTCTCTTATTTGACTCGTGGTGCCTGTGGTAATGTGTTCTGTAATTTATGACCCCTTTATCTCTCATGCCCAGCCTAGCGTCACTATCCCACTGCTAGCTATAGTACAGGATTCCCTGGTTGCCAGTGTCATGCTAGCCTTGCTAGTTTTGTTTGGCGGCTTCACTGACTTGCCATTTGACCTTGCTAACTCATGATACCCCGTGGCTAGCCCTGAGGGGCGGCATTCAGTTACAACCACCATCTAACTGGGTCACCCCTCTCCGGAAATGTTTGACCAGTCAGAGTGAGCGGCCGTGCAACTGGGGGATCAGTGTCGTGTTACTCCGAGACTGCAGGGAATTCGGCCCAATCAGGAAATGGAAGGGCCAGGACGGGGTTCGCTAAGTCCACTGGAATGAAAATATGCAAACATGTCTATTTTAGGAGGTGGTTGGCTGGGCTGGAGGCCTGTTTGGCAGATCCACACTAGGGATATGTGACAAATGGATTTATTATTTTATTTTTTTACCAGTTTTCCGTCAAAACAATAAGAGCATTTGAACAAAATGCCACATGAAATCCTATTGCGTGGTATGACCGCAAGGGGGCAATGAAGTTATATCGCCGTCATACAGTAGCTTTCAGGCATTTGGAATCTGTTTTGTAGCTTCCTGAACAGGCCGGTGAAATTTTGTCGCAAAAACGACCATTGCTACACGTGTTCTTTCCATTTGTTATGTGTATTAGCGACTTACAACAAAAAATGGACCTAGCCAAGTCACAGTTCTTCTCCCTACATTTTCCCTCTGTTACATGTCTCACTTAATTTCCATCCGACCTCTCCCTCTACACTCCCAAGCTTCCATTAGGCCTACAGAAATTACGGCCTATAAAAATGTATCTACGTGATTGGATACATTAAAGCTGTAGACAAGCTACATTCCTTGTTAAATCATGACAGCTCTGTCACAGATTCTAAAGGGGCAGCTCTGTCACAGATTCTAAAGGGGCAGCTCTGTCACAGATTCTAAAGGGGCAGCTCTGTCACAGATTCTAAAGGGGCAGCTCTGTCACAGATTCTAAAGGGGCAGCTCTGTCACAGATTCTAAAGGGGCAGCTCTGTCACAGATTCTAAAGCTCTGGGCAGCTCTGTCACAGATTCTAAAGGGGCAGCTCTGTCACAGATTCTAAAGGGGCAGCTCTGTCACAGATTCTAAAGGGGCAGCTCTGTCACAGATTCTAAAGGGGCAGCTCTGTCACAGATTCTAAAGGGGCTTGTTGATTAAAGTAGGAGTATATGTCTTCTAACCACAAGCTCTCTCATAGGCCTAGTGTCTTCCATCTTTCAACATTATGAAGTGAATGATTCAGCCATTTTGAGTTTCTGTAAAAGCACACCTTGCCGTGCAAGAAAGCTGCCTCAGTTCGTACTCATCCTTTTACCAGAGATGATTAATAATGAGATGTAGGTAGTGATTGAACCTACCAGGTTGTTCCTGTTAAATATCAGATGACTTGTCAGCAATAACTACTAGATGAAGGAATAACAGCCGAGATGATGTACATTTCAAAGCGCATGTATGTACACATGAGGCAGTAGTGACATAGAAAAATAACCCACTTTGTCTTTCTGTTTGTGTCCAGAATATACTACTGGTATGACGAGAGGGGGAAGAAGACAAAATGCACTGCCCCTCAGTACGTCGACTTCGTCATGAGTCTGGTGCAGAAGCTGGTCACAGAAGAGGAAAACTTCCCTACGAAATATGGTGAGTTGAGCTCTGGTCCACTCCAGACATGCAGAGCCTCGCTGTGGTCAGTCGGCACTACTGTAGCCTCTTCTCCTCTGACGTCACACTGAAGCTGGGACTTTGGGAACTGTGCCGTTGCTGCCCTCTAATGTCTCAAGTAGTAGAAGTCCTTAAATGATTTTTGGACTTTAGGAACAGTTTTGGCATTGTGATAATAGCTTGGCAATGCCAAACCAACTAAAAAAGACCACAATATTTTTTAATCATGCTCGTTCTCCCTTTTCTCTCCTCTCTTTCTCCATGCAGGCAAAGAGTTCCCCAACTCGTTTGACTCTTTGGTAAAGAAGATTTGCCGGTACCTCTTCCACGTCCTGGCTCACCTCTACTGGGCTCATTTTAAGGAGACAGTGGCCCTGGACCTGCAGGGTCACTTGAACACTCTGTACGCACATTTCATTGTTTTCGTAAGGGAATTCAACCTGGTCGACCCCAAGGAGACCTGTATCATGGACGACCTGTCCGAAATGCTCTGCGCCCCGGTGCCCCCCACCCCAGCACCCGCCGCCCCTTCCTCCCCTAACTCGGCCCCCTCCTCACACAACCACGTGACGGAGAGATGAGCAGGGGGTGCCGTGACAAGCAGCCCCGGGAAGAAGACGGTAGAAGATGAAGATAGAGAAGAGATGGAAACGTTCCTGGTCCCCTTCCTAGACCTCAGGCTCCAGCAGCAGGACTTAGAGACCTTCCACTAACCTGATATTTCACTGACACCAACCAGCCGGAAGGAAGGTTTATTTGAGGGGGTGTTGCCACACCAACAGGAATTGGTGTGAGCCTGTTCCTTCCAGGGGCAAATCCCTCCCATCTGCTCTGCAATTTAAACTAGGAACAAATATGTAATGTTTTTTATTTTAATTTTGGTTTTATTTTACTTTTATTTTATTCTGTTGGAAAGGTTTTATTCAGTTGTATTTGTTTTTCTCATTTGAGACAGTGTTTCTGTTTGCCCTTCTCTCCCTCTGTTCTCTGCCTAAAGTACAGTTCAGGATGGTGACTGCTTTGCTTGAACGTACTATTGTACAGTGTTGTTATTGTGTGGAGAAAAGGTGACTCAACAATGAGTATTGGCTCCTCGCTTGAAGGGGGAGGGTCTATAGGGAGCCACGTTACTACCTAGTGGGACAATACTAGCCAATCACTGTTTGAGTTGTTCATCTTGAGATGATTAAAGCGCTTCCTACTCAGGACCAGAGAGAACACAAGTCACTGCTATTATTCTCTCCCACCCTCGCTCTCTCTCTGTTCACAAAACTACTCTGTCCCTTCAATATTACAGTTGTCATTCTCGTATTACTTTAGTCATGTATTCACCTGATGAACCCCTCTTTAACATCCCTGTCCCAGAGGCCACCCATAGGGGGCAGTATAGACATAGGGTGGCACTGCCACGCAAACAGGGAGATAAGAAGATATCAAAATTCTATGTAAGTTATTTAATATGACCAGACCCGCTATTACAAGACAGACTGGTGCCCATGTCTGGTTACAGGGGAGATTGGTGCAGAGTGGAGACCTCTTCCCCAGGGAACTGCTGTTTGCTGCGGTGTGATGGAGCGTTGGCCACCCTGCCCTCTCTAGCAGCACAGGAGAAGGACAAGGACATTGGTAATGTCTGCAGGCCCAGAAAGAGGGGAGAAATGGAGGAGAGAAAGGAGAAGTATGGTGTGGTCTGCTTTACTGTTCTGTATTGCTGAAGAAGCCCCCCAGCCCAGCCCCTTGTCTTTTGGGGTTTTATTTTCCCTTTTTAAATGATCAAAGAGGAAAGTAGTTAATGAAAGATGTTATCCTACACATATATAGAAAGCTGCACGGTCTGCTTCATCTTCACTGTACAGAGAGAGGAAAGAGGAATCAATCAGACAGCCTCTGTATCGAGGAGGAGGGTTTATTCTCTGTTTATTTATTTTAATTTGGTTTTGTTTGCAGGGTTCTTCAGTTCTGGCTTTTATTTTTATGTATTTTAATTATTAACTAAGTTAAAAGCAATTTAATATTTTAAGCTCTGCTGATTATAATCGAATAAAATACATAAATGCCGCTCGGTCTCGTGTTTTCTGTCAACCTGATGATGTGTGACATGCATAGAAATATGACACGGAAAACATGTCAAGGAAACTCTCCTCTGCATATCATCCTTACATATATATATATATACACACACACAGTACATGTCAAGGAAACTCTCCTCTGCATATCATCCTTACATATATATATACACACACACACACACAGTACATGTCAAGGAAACTCTCCTCTGTCAAGGAAACTCTGCATATCATCCTTACACATATATATACACACACACAGTACATGTCAAGGAAACTCTCCTCTGCATATCATCCTTACATATATATACACACACACACACAGTACATGTCAAGGAAACTCTCCTCTGCATATCATCCTTACATATATATATACACACACACACACACAGTACATGTCAAGTGCTTTTCAACAGGCATTTCCTCTTTATTGCCGAAGTCTAGCTTTGCATAAACACTATCAAAAACCATAGTGATTTTTACCATACAAGAGCATCATTATGTAGATCAGCAGTGCTGAAGTTCTCAAGGGCCACAGTGTCAGTTCTACTGGTTTTAATGCAGTGCCAGATGGAAAGCCTGCAGGAGGCTCGTTCTTCAGTGGGAGTGTTGGGCACCAGTACACACACACTGGCTTCTGCCTCCCAACTGGATACAGTACTTGCATAACTTTGCATAATGTTATAAATCTATCAAACTGCATTCCGTCATACATGTGCATATGTTTTCATTTAGGACCCTGATTAAGAATGTATTTGATACGTGCATATTGTGGGATTGCTAAAACAAGACATTCAGGCACCTAAAATCACCTAATGCTTCAGGTAATGTCGCATTCACATTGCAGTCTATAATAGAGCTATTGGGCTACAAAATACAGTGTTCTTTGATCCTGGTCTTTACTATACCCACAGGCTGTGAAGGTTTTTCTTCTGGTCCAGCGCTGAGTATGAATTACAGGGGGGAGTGGGTGTGAGCCCCATTAAAGTTGCACTGCACTTAGAATTGCTTTCAATGATTGACAGATCTATAACTCATATTTCTATGTGAAAGTTACATAATTGCAGCTTTAAATGCAACAGAAGTCTAATATCTGGGGGCTCTAAATAATGCTATTTAACCATTCTATTTATTTAAAGTTCCAGTGCAGACATTTTTATCTCGATTTCAAATTTTGGCGTAACAAGTAAGCACCTTACTGTGATTATGTTCATATAAAATAGTCAAAAAGAAACAAAAATGGCTTCTTAGCAAAGATTCATTTCTCAAGCAAGAATCCCTGCAAGATCCTGCACGTCACCTCTGGCTGACAGTTTTACTAGCAGGTATTGTGTCAATTTAAAACTTGCACAAGACAGTTGACAGAATTGTTAATTTAAAGACATTTTGCCAATTTATGAATTACTACATTTACCTAACATTACATAGTTAATCCAGAGATTCTTTGCCTTGATTCGGCAGTCTCATTGCATTTGTAGTTATTTCTGATAGACACATCAGCTAATTAGTATTTTATTTTTGTGGGGTAAATACAGGAAAATATTTTGATAAATGTCACCTTGTCCTAGAGATTTACAGTTATCAAAATGTCACTCCTGTGTAAGCCTACACAAAGCACAGCCCTTATTTTCAGTGTTTCTAAAATCCACAATGGGAAAAATGGTGGAAAAACGATTGGAACCATTTCCTTGATTGACTGCTAGGTTTTATGGATATTATTGACCCAACGTTTTTTCCCGCTCACAAATCAGAACCACGGCCAGCCACATATTTAGCTTATGTTGATTGGACTAAATTGTTTTTAGTTGTCACTGTATTAGACTAAGCAGAGGTGATTTGATGATGCTGGAATAGTGGAGGCAGCTCGTTTTCTTTGCAACTTGAAGTAACTCTCCATGGTTGTATCACGGTCGCAAGGCATATGAACTAGCAGGTTATCGATTTTTTTTTCTGGCTTCCGCAGTGAGTTTTACCCATGATGCACGTGTAACGGATGTGAAACGGCCTAAAGTTATACTGTTACACACGCTACTGCTAATCACGTCCTTGGTTGAAGCAGGTGTTAGGACTGGGCAAGAAAAAGGCCTGCACACCCTGTGGGTGCCATGGAACAGAATAATAACACTGCTAGAACATAATAAACATTTCATTTCTGTAGTATTACAAAGTTATCCATTAAAATTCAATAGGTAATACAAATCTATTACTTTCACATACAAAATGCAATGGCAACTCCTTTATACCTGTAAAAGTAGGCTATTTAGGCTAGTGGGCTGATTGTGCTGTATTGCTTCATGCGTAGTGAGAGCCGCCGCCTTCTCACCGACGGCCGCGGGGTCGCGTGCTCTTGCAGTTTAAACCTGGCGATGCCTCCCTTCTCATCCAGTCTCTTGGCACTGCAGCTGGGTGTCGCTACTCTAACTGTGTTACCGAATTTAGAATAGTCCACCGCATACATGCCCTCCTCCTCGGATATAGTGGGCACAAAGCGCTGCCCCCACAGTATCTCCTCAGACAGGTAGGATGTACGGGCCTGGGTTGTTATCCCCGTGGTCTCCACCACCCCCTCCAGCACCACTACCACCTCGATATCATTATTTTGTAAATCCAATGGCGAAAGCTCGTAGAGCGGGCTGTCTTTGTCAATAACGTGGCATATGATGAGAGGGACCACCAGGAAAATACCGTTGGTCCCCACGGGGTTGTCCATGTGAATGTCTATCTGGTCCAGGGGGATCACCTCGCCCTCCGAAGTGGTGGTGCGCCTTACCACCTGCATCCGCACGGTGGCACTGATGATCATGCTCTTCCGCAGGTCCCCTAAACGGATCATAAAGCACAGTTTGTTATTTCGGATGGAGATGACGGCGTGCTTGCTGAAGATCAGCGTTTCGGCGCGCCGGTTGGCCTGGGCCGTCTTCATAAAGATACACCCCAGCATTATGGCGTTAATCAGCAAGCCCACGATGTTCTGAACGATAAGGACCACTATGGCAGACAAGCATTCCTCTGTGACCATGCGCCCCCCGAACCCGATGGTCACCTGTACCTCTATGGAGAAAAGGAACGCAGATGAGAAGGAGTGGATGTCCGTCACGCACGGGACAAAGTCGTCACCCTTTTGATCCAGGTCGCCGTGCGCAAAGGCAATGAGCCACCAAACCATTGCAAACAGCAGCCAGCTGCACAGAAATGACATAGTGAAAATTATAAGCGTGTGAAGCCATTTTAGATCCACTAAAGTGGTGAAAACATCCTGTAGGAACCGTCCCTGTTCGCGAATGTTCGTGTGGGCCACATTACAGGTTCCGTTTTTGGCGACGAAACGAGCCTTCCGCGCTTTTAACGCCTTGAATTTAGGCTGCTGGACATCCTCAGCCAAGCGGGTAAGCAAGTAGTCGTCCGGGATCAGTCCTTTTCGGGAAAGCATAATGCTCCCATAGCCTACTAGTCACCCCCTAACCACTTGCTTTGGATTACGAAGATTGGCTACCTCTTCTCTTGATGAAATATATTGGTTAAGGAATTCCTTTTCTCAACTGTGTCTTCTAGTCGAAGGTCAACCGCCGGTGACAGTACTCTTCCGAATGACAGCAGCTGTCCGGAGAGAGTGTTGTGCTGTCATCCAGTCTCTAAAAGTATGTGTGCTCCTCACATCGGTTAGGCAGGGGCACCACCATAGCCGCCCAGGTCTCATGAGAAGATTCAGCTGCCGCTGTCAGTCACGAACTGCAACTCGATATTTCCATCGCCGTTGACGCACCGGTCTGGCGCGCTTTCCACACGATGAAAACAGAATTCGCTCATGTATAGGCCAACCTTTAACGAGGTAGATATATCGTAACAGGAGTGGTGTAATCGTCTACTAACCCGAGTGTTTTACCCAGAGGTGATACAACTACCCCGGCCCCATTGTTCTGATGAGGGAGCATAGAGATACATAGAGGACTCCATTTCCCAAAAGCCCATTTTAGAGGACTTTCGCCATTTTTAAGTAGTCAACTGGGTGGGACTTCAGCCAATGAAGTATAACTGCAGTGGCAGTTGCCAACCTTGGAAGGACTCAGTGGCATAACCTTGGCTTTTACCATCAAACAGGTCACCAGGCCAACCTTGGCTTTATAGCTCAAACAACACACTCAGTGGCAGTAAATTGCCAACCTTGGCTTTATACCTGCTCAAACAACACACTCAGTGGCAGTAAATTGCCAACCTTGGCTTTATACCTGCTCAAACAACACACTCAGTGGCAGTAAATTACCAACCTTGGCTTTATACCTGCTCAAACAACACACTCAGTGGCAGTAAATTGCCAACCTTGGCTTTATACCTGCTCAAACAACACACTCAGTGGCAGTAAATTGCCAACCTTGGCTTTATACCTGCTCAAACAACACACTCAGTGGCAGTAAATTGCCAACCTTGGCTTTATACCTGCTCAAACAACACACTCAGTGGCAGTAAATTGCCAACCTTGGCTTTATACCTGCTCAAACAACACACTCAGTGCCAACCTTGGCTTTAAATTGCTCAAACCAACCTTGTAAATTGCCAACCTTGGCTTTATACCTGCTCAAACAACACACTCAGTGGCAGTAAATTGCCAACCTTGGCTTTATACCTGCTCAAACAACACACTCAGTGGCAGTAAATTGCCAACCTTGGCTTTATACCTGCTCAAACAACACACTCAGTGCTCAAACAACACACTCAGTGGCAGTAAATTGCCAACCTTGGCTTTATACCTTTATACACTCAGTGGCAGTAAATTGCCAACCTTGGCAAACAACACACTCAGTGGCAGTAAATTGCCAACCTTGGCTTTATACCTGCTCAAACAACACACTCAGTGGCAGTAAATTGCCAACCTTGGCTTTATACCTGCTCAAACAACACACTCAGTGGCAGTAAATTGCCAACCTGGCTTGGCTTTATACACTCTCAAACAAACAACACACTCAGTGGCAGTAAATTGCCAACCTTGGCTTTATACCTGCTCAAACAACACACTCAGTGGCAGTAAATTGCCAACCTTGGCTTTATACCTGCTCAAACAACACACTCAGTGGCAGTAAATTGCCAACCTTGGCTTTATACCTGCTCAAACAACACACTCAGTGGCAGTAAATTGCCAACCTTGGCTTTATACCTGCTCAAACAACACACTCAGTGGCAGTAAATTGCCAACCTTGGCTTTATACCTGCTCAAACAACACACTCAGTGGCAGTATGCACCCTTCCAGTTTGTTTACTAACTCATAGAAGTAGTAGAAGAAGATAATTGATTACTTCAAAATGGAGATTGCCTCAATGGCGCTGCCCACGCTCTCACAGATGCCATAATAGAACAGATACAATGTTGTGTCATCTAACTATCTCTATGGGAGACAGGCAGGTTAGAAGAAGCTCAGTGCTGCTAAATTAGCAACAAGATCTCACAGAATCTCTTCAGTATTTCGATGGTTCAGTTTAGCCATTCAATCCGACTGTTTTAAGGTAAGGGTTAAGGTTTGGGATAGGGTTAAAACAGAACAACTTGACGGTTAAATTTAGGCATGAATTTTGACTGGTTAGGTAAGGGTTAAGGTTAGTGACAGAAAAAATAAAAACAAGTCCCTAGCACTGGAATTGAAGGCGCAATCTTGGGAGCCAGAGCTGGTGGTTTAAGCCATAGATCAGATGCTGCTGGAAGTGGTGTTGGAGGGCCAGAAGGGGGAACTATTCCTAAGATCATATCCCAAGGCCCCAGGGTAGTGATGGGGACATCACCCTGTGTAGGATGCTGTCTTTCAGATGGAATGTTAAACAGGTGTTCTTACTCTCTGTGGTCACTAACGATCCCATGGCAATTATCATAAGAGTAGGGGTGTTAACCCTGGTGTCCTGGCTAAATTCCCAACCTGACCCCATTTCCAACATGGCCACCTAATCATCCCCCTCATTACTAATAGGTATATATCCCTCCTCACCTCTCCACCCGATAGCTGATGTGTGGTGAGCATTCTGCCTCAAGACATTGGGTGCTACACATTGGTGGTGGATGAGATGAGCTTCCCCCTTAAAGCGCTTTGGGTGACTAGAAAAAGCATTGTATAAGTCCAATCAATTATTGACAATTATGTTACTAGATGGTAATAGAGGCTCACATTGCCCCTAGTGGCCGGTATTAAAGACATCTCCCGACGTCCTGTGCACCATCTGGTGTGACCTGGCTGAAACCAGAGCTTGAGCAGGGAAGGCATTAGGCAGAAGAAACTGTTCCTCTTTCAGCTGTACTTGATCAGTAGCCTAATATGAAACATCATCTGAAAGTCTGGGCTATGCTGATGGCATTTCCCTCTAGGGATCAATGAACTACATTTAGTTAGTCAATGTTTCAACTCAAATGATTGAATTAGATAGAACCTTTTCACATATGGAAGGTTATTTATTCATTCTCAATTATAGACAATCTTCCCAAACACTAATGCCATAATATATTAATAAGAAAATAATTAGACAACACACAATCAAACTACATCCATCTCAGACAATAGACCTGAACATAATACAAATAGATGGGACTTATATAGCGATTTTTCATTAACCCAAAGTGCTTTACAATAGTAGATACTAAACAAAAAACAGAGATTAAAACAAAACAAGAAACAGGGGCTAAAGAAGGGAAAAGAGTGTGATGTCTCAGTGATGTCTCAGCGATGTCTCAGCGATGTCTCAGCGATGTCTCAGCGATGTCTCAGTGATGTCTCAGCGATGTCTCAGTGATGTCTCAGTGATGTCTCAGCGATGTCTCAGTGATGTCTCAGTGATGTCTTGGGCAGGTGTTGTGTTTCTGACACCCATTAACTATTTAAACAATCATGTAGCAGTCTTATGGCTTGGGGGTAGAAACTGGGTCGTAAACAACAGGTGTAGACTAACAGTGAAATGGATACTTAAGGGCCCTTCCCAACAATGCAGAGAGGGAAAAAAATAGAGAAATAATAAAGTAAAACACGTAATAATACAATTAACTTGGCTTTATACAAGGAGTACCAGTATCGAGTCGATGTGCAGGGTTACGAGGTAATAACTTGGCTATATACAAGGAGTACCAGTATCGAGTCGATGTGCAGGGTTACGAGGTAATAACTTGGCTATATACAAGGGGTACCAGTATCGAGTCGATGTGCAGGGTTACGAGGTAATAACTTGGCTATATACAAGGGGTATCAGTATCGAGTCGATGTGCAGGGTTACGAGGTAATAACTTGGCAATATACAAGGAGTACCAGTATCGAGTCGATGTGCAGGGTTACGAGGTAATAACTTGGCAATATACAAGGAGTACCAGTATCGAGTCGATGTGCAGGGTTACAAGGTAATAACTTGGCTATATACAAGGAGTACCAGTATCGAGTCGATGTGCAGGGTTACGAGGTAATAACTTGGCAATATACAAGGAGTACCAGTATCGAGTCGATGTGCAGGGTTACGAGGTAATAACTTGGCAATATACAAGGAGTACCAGTATCGAGTCGATGTGCAGGGTTACGAGGTAATAACTTGGCTATATACAAGGGGTATCAGTATCGAGTCGATGTGCAGGGTTACGAGGTAATAACTTGGCTTTATACAAGGGGTATCAGTATCGAGTCGATGTGCAGGGTTACGAGGTAATAACTTGGCTATATACAAGGAGTACCAGTATCGAGTCGATGTGCAGGGTTACGAGGTAATAACTTGGCTATATACAAGGGGTAACAGTATCGAGTCGATGTGCAGGGTTACGAGGTAATAACTTGGCTATATACAAGGGGTAACAGTATCGAGTCGATGTGCAGGGTTACGAGGTAATAACTTGGCTATATACAAGGGGTATCAGTATCGAGTCGAT
Organism: Oncorhynchus nerka; assembly: GCF_034236695.1. Lineage (NCBI taxonomy): Eukaryota > Metazoa > Chordata > Actinopteri > Salmoniformes > Salmonidae > Oncorhynchus > Oncorhynchus nerka. Next base: position 15,018,187 of record NC_088412.1, on the reverse strand, counting down.
GTGCAGGGTTACGAGGTAATAACTTGGCTTTATACAAGGGGTATCAGTATCGAGTCGATGTGCAGGGTTACGAGGTAATAACTTGGCAATATACAAGGAGTACCAGTATCGAGTCGATGTGCAGGGTTACGAGGTAATAACTTGGCTATATACAGGGGTATCAGTATCGAGTCGATGTGCAGGGTTACGAGGTAATAACTTGGCTTTATACAAGGGGTATCAGTATCGAGTCGATGTGCAGGGTTACGAGGTAATAACTTGGCTTTATACAAGGGGTATCAGTATCGAGTCGATGTGCAGGGTTACGAGGTAATAACTTGGCTATATACAAGGGGTACCAGTATCGAGTCGATGTGCAGGGTTACGAGGTAATAACTTGGCTATATACAAGGGGTATCAGTATCGAGTCGATGTGCAGGGTTACGAGGTAATAACTTGGCTTTATACAAGGGGTATCAGTATCGAGTCGATGTGCAGGGTTACGAGGTAATAACTTGGCAATATACAAGGAGTACCAGTATCGAGTCGATGTGCAGGGTTACGAGGTAATAACTTGGCTATATACAAGGGGTATCAGTATCGAGTCGATGTGCAGGGTTACGAGGTAATAACTTGGCTTTATACAAGGGGTATCAGTATCGAGTCGATGTGCAGGGTTACGAGGTAATAACTTGGCTTTATACAAGGGGTATCAGTATCGAGTCGATGTGCAGGGTTACGAGGTAATAACTTGGCTATATACAAGGGGTACCAGTATCGAGTCGATGTGCAGGGTTACGAGGTAATAACTTGGCTATATACAAGGGGTATCAGTATCGAGTCGATGTGCAGGGTTACGAGGTAATAACTTGGCTATATACAAGGAGTACCAGTATCGAGTCGATGTGCAGGGTTACGAGGTAATAACTTGGCTATATACAAGGGGTAACAGTATCGAGTCGATGTGCAGGGTTACGAGGTAATAACTTGGCTATATACAAGGGGTAACAGTATCGAGTCGATGTGCAGGGTTACGAGGTAATAACTTGGCTATATACAAGGGGTATCAGTATCGAGTCGATGTGCAGGGTTACGAGGTAATAACTTGGCTATATTCAAGGGGTACCAGTATCGAGTCGATGTGCAGGGTTACGAGGTAATAACTTGGCTATATTCAAGGAGTACCAGTATCGAGTCGATGTGCAGGGTTACGAGGTAATAACTTGGCTATATACAAGGGGTACCAGTATCGAGTCGATGTGCAGGGTTACGAGGTAATAACTTGGCTATATACAAGGGGTACCAGTATCGAGTCGATGTGCAGGGTTACGAGGTAATAACTTGGCAATATACAAGGGGTATCAGTATCGAGTCGATGTGCAGGGTTACGAGGTAATAACTTGGCTATATACAAGGGGTACCAGTATCGAGTCGATGTGCAGGGTTACGAGGTAATAACTTGGCTATATACAAGGGGTATCAGTATCGAGTCGATGTGCAGGGTTACGAGGTAATAACTTGGCTATATACAAGGAGTACCAGTATCGAGTCGATGTGCAGGGTTACGAGGTAATAACTTGGCTATATACAAGGGGTATCAGTATCGAGTCGATGTGCAGGGTTACGAGGTAATAACTTGGCTATATACAAGGGGTACCAGTATCGAGTCGATGTGCAGGGTTACGAGGTAATAACTTGGCTATATACAAGGGGTATCAGTATCGAGTCGATGTGCAGGGTTACGAGGTAATAACTTGGCTATATACAAAGGGTACCAGTATCGAGTCGATGTGCAGGGTTACGAGGTAATAACTTGGCTATATACAAGGGGTATCAGTATCGAGTCGATGTGCAGGGTTACGAGGTAATAACTTGGCTATATACAAGGAGTACCAGTATCGAGTCGATGTGCAGGGTTACGAGGTAATAACTTGGCTATATACAAGGAGTACCAGTATCGAGTCGATGTGCAGGGTTACGAGGTAATAACTTGGCTATATACAAGGGGTACCCATATCGAGTCGATGTGCAAGGTTACGAGGTAATAACTTGGCTATATACAAGGGGTAACAGTATCGAGTCGATGTGCAGGGTTACGAGGTAATGACTTGGCTATATACAAGGGGTACCCATATCGAGTCGATGTGCAGGGTTACGAGGTAATAACTTGGCTATATACAAGGGGTACCAGTATCGAGTCGATGTGCAGGGTTACGAGGTAATAACTTGGCTATATACAAGGGGTACCAGTATCGAGTCGATGTGCAGGGTTACGAGGTAATAACTTGGCTATATACAAGGGGTACCAGTATCGAGTCGATGTGCAGGGTTACGAGGTAATAACTTGGCTATATACAAGGACTACCAGTATCGAGTCGATGTGCAGGGTTACGAGGTAATAACTTGGCTATATACAAGGAGTACCAGTATCGAGTCGATGTGCAGGGTTACGAGGTAATAACTTGGCTATATACAAGGGGTAACAGTATCGAGTCGATGTGCAGGGTTACGAGGTAATAACTTGGCTATATACAAGGGGTATCAGTATCGAGTCGATGTGCAGGGTTACGAGGTAATGTCACGTTCTGACCTTTATTTCCTTTGTTTTGTGGGCAGTCTATGTTTGTTGGGGTGGGCAGTCTATGTTTGTTTTTCTATGATTTGGGGATTTCTATGTTTCGGCCTAGTATGGTTCTCAATCAGAGGCAGGTGTCATTAGTTGTCTCTGATTGAGAATCATACTTAGGTAGCCTGGGTTTCACTGTTTGTTTGTGGGTGATTGTCTATGTTAGTTGCTTGTGTCAGCTCAGTTCTTATGACAGCGTCACGGTCGTTTATTGTTTTTGTACAGTTTACTTCGTGTTTTTTATCATCTATTAAATGATGCATTCACACCACGCTGCGCTTTGGTCCGCTTCTTACGACGACCGTGACAGGTAATTGAGCTAGATATGTACATGTAACTAGGAATAACGTGACACAATAATAAACGAACAGCAGCGTATGATAAACTAACAGCAGCATATGTGATGAATCAAAACAGTTAGTGCAAAAAGGGTCAATGCACATAGTCAGCGTAGCTATTTGGTTAACTATTTAAACAATGTTGTAGTCATGTTATGGCTTGGGGGTAGAAGCTGTTCAGGGTCATGTTGGTTGTAGAATTGGTGCATCGGTACTGCTTGCCGTGCGGTAGCAGAGAGAACAGTCTATGACTTGGGTGGCTGGAGTCTGACAATTTTTTAGGGCCATCTTCTGACACCGCCTGGTGTAGAGGTCCTGGATGGCAGGGAGTTTGGCCCCAGTGATTTACTGGGTCCTATGTACTACCCTCTGTAGCGCCTTGGGGTCGGATGCCAAACAGTTGCAGTATCAAGCTGTGATGCAGCCAGTCAAGATGCTCTCAATGGTGAAGCTGTAGAACTTTTTGAGGATCTGAGGGACCATACCAAATCTTTTCAGCCTCCTGAGGGGGAAGAGATGTTGTCGTGGCCTCTTCACGACTGTGTTGGTGTTTGTGGACCATTGTCCAGCAACCCTGGAGAAGGCCCATTACATACACATGGAATCTGAATCCCTCTCATGCTGTTTTTCAAGGCTATGATTCAGGTCCTAAATCTTTGTTTCTGACATCCCTTGTGTAACTTTCTCAGTCACGATACACAAAACCCATGCTGAACTGGGTTCACATTTCCAGAATGTCCATGGGTGCTGGGGCCCCCATAACAAACCAGGGGACTCCATAAATGTTAATATTAACCTTGGCATTCCCATAAACACGTCCAATATAAACCTTGCTTGCAGCAGTCACTTTCACATTGCAGGCACTGGCACTGTGATACCCTGGTGTCACATGTTTCACAGCCCTTAACCTCAAGTCCAACGCTTACATGAACCCTAATCTCACCCTAAACTCCAAAAAGACACACTGTCCCTGGGACTTTTGTCTGTCTGGGAGCTGCTTCAGCTAGATAGGATTGACTATTTCTAGATCACAGCCCAGAGTCAGTTGAAGTGTCATTCTAACCCAGACTTCCACAGCTGACTTGCTTGGCTTTGTACATTGTGAGGTCACACAAAACTACCTTCCTGTCAATAAACTGTAGGCAAAACACTGCTGTGCAATGATTATGTTTTTTATTAACATAGAATTAACATTTTATGTACAAAAATAGAATAATAATATACAGCCCATGGTACAAGTAAAGAGTTTCATTCTAAATTGCTATATATCCATTTTCAGAAATGTTGATAAATGAGCTTTTCTTGATTAAAGAACTTCTGAAAGAGATAGTGAAAACACTCACCAATCTAATCATGTCATGGGGTTTTTCAGTGACAGGCATGTATTTGTTTAAAATCTATCACTTGATGGTTTCATTTCAGAGAGACAAATAATCATGTCTTTTTTTAGCCAAATTCCTTACAGTGCCTTGCGAAAGTATTCGGCCCCCTTGAACTTTGCGACCTTTTGCCACATTTCAGGCTTCAAACATAAAGATATAAAACTGTATTTTTTTGTGAAGAATCAACAACAAGTGGGACACAGTCATGAAGTGGAACGACATTTATTGGATATTTCAAACTTTTTTAACAAATCAAAAACTGAAAAATTAGGCATGCAAAATTATTCAGCCCCCTTAAGTTAATACTTTGTAGCGCCACCTTTTGCTGCGATTACAGCTGTAAGTCGCTTGGAGTATGTCTCTATCAGTTTTGCACATCGAGAGACTGGACATTTTTTCCCATTCCTCCTTGCAAAACAGCTCGAGCTCAGTGAGGTTGGATGGAGAGCATTTGTGAACAGCAGTTTTCAGTTCTTTCCACAGATTCTCGATTGGATTCAGGTCTGGACTTTGACTTGGCCATTCTAACACCTGGATATGTTTATTTTTGAACCATTCCATTGTAGATTTTGCTTTATGTTTTGGATCATTGTCTTGTTGGAAGACAAATCTCCGTCCCAGACTCAGCACCTTCTTCCACATGTTTGGTGTGTCTCCCAGGTGGCTTGTGGAAAACTTTAAACAACACTTTTTATGGATATCTTTAAGAAATGGCTTTCTTCTTGCCACTCTTCCATAAAGGCCAGATTTGTGCAATATACGACTGATTGTTGTCCTATGGACAGAGTCTCCCACCTCAGCTGTAGATCTCTGCAGTTCATCCAGAGTGATCATGGGCCTCTTGGCTGCATCTCTGATCAGTCTTCTCCTTGTATGAGCTGAAAGTTTAGAGGGACGGCCAGGTCTTGGTAGATTTGCAGTGGTCTGATACTCCTTCCATTTCAATATTATCGCTTGCACAGTGCTCCTTGGGATGTTTAAAGCTTGGGAAATCTTTTTGTATCCAAATCCGGCTTTAAACTTCTTCACAACAGTATCTCGGACCTGCCTGGTGTGTTCCTTCTCCTTCATGATGCTCTCTGCGCTTTTAACGGACCTCTGAGACTATCACAGTGCAGGTGCATTTATACGGAGACTTGATTACACACAGGTGGATTGTATTTATCATCATTAGTCATTTAGATCAACATTGGATCATTCAGAGATCCTCACTGAACTTCTGGAGAGAGTTTGCTGCACTGAAAGTAAAGGGGCTGAATAATTTTGCACGCCCAATTTTTCAGTTTTTGATTTGTTAAAAAAGTTTGAAATATCCAATAAATGTCGTTCCACTTCATGATTGTGTCCCACTTGTTGTTGATTCTTCACAAAAAAATACAGTTTTATATCTTTATGTTTGAAGCCTGAAATGTGGCAAAAGTTCGCAAAGTTCAAGGGGGCCGAATACTTTCGCAAGGCACTGTATATACAGCGGGGCAAAAAAGTATTTAGTCAGCCACAAATTGTGCAAGTTCTCCCACTTAAAAAGATGAGAGAGGCCTGTAATTTTCATCATAAGTTCACTTCAACTATGACCGACAAAATTACTTTAAAAAATCTCCAGAAAATCACATTGTAGGATTTTTAATGAATTTATTTGCTAATTATTGTAGAAAAATAAGTATTTGATCACCTACAAACAAGCAAGATTTCTGGCTCTCGCAGACCTGTAACTTCTTCTTTAAGAGGCTCCTCTGTCCTCCACTCGTTACCTGTATTAATGGCACCTGTTTGAACTTGTTATCAGTATAAAAGACACCTGTCCACAACTTCAAACAGTCACACTCCAAACTCCACTATGGCCAAGTCCAAAGAGCTGTCAAAGGACACCAGAAACAAAATTGTAGACCTGCACCAGGCTGGGAAGACTGAATCTGCAATAGGTAAGCAGCTTGGTTTGAAGAAATCAACTGTGGGAGCAATTATTAGGAAATGGAAGACATACAAGACCACTGATAATCTCCTTCGATCTGGGGCTCCACGCAAGATCTCACCCCGTGGGGTCAAAATGATCACAAGAACGGTGAGCAAAAATCCCAGAACCACACAGGGGGACCTAGTGAATGACCTGCAGAGAGCTGGGACCAAAGTAACAAAGCCTACCATCAGCAAGGGCATTGAAGATTAAACGTGGCTGGGTCTTTCAGCATGACAATGATCCCAAACACACCGCCCGGGCAATGAAGGAGTGGCTTCGTAAGAAGCATTTCAAGGTCCTGGAGTGGCCTAGCCAGTCTCCAGATCTCAACCCCATAGAATTTCTTTGGAGGGAGTTGAAAGTCTGTGTTGCCCAGCAACAGCCCCAAAACATCACTGCTCTAGAAGAGATCTGCATGGAGGAATGGGCCAAAATACCAGCAACAGTGTGTGAAAATCTTGTGAAGACTTACAGAAAATGTTTGACCTCTGTCATTGCCAACAAAGGGTATACAACAAAGTATTGAGAAACTTTTGTTATTGATCAAATACTTGTTTTCCACCATAATTTGCAAATAAATTCATTAAAAATCCTACAATGTGATTTCTGGATTTTTTTTCTTCTCATTTTGTCTGTCATAGTTGAAGTGTACCTATGATGAAAATTACAGGCCTCTCTCGTCTTTTTAAGTGGGAGAACTTGCACAATTGGTGGCTGACTAAATACTTTTTTGCCCCACTGTATTTAAATATTCGCCTACACAGTCAAATGTAAGAAATGTACAAATTATAAATGTGTGACATAAATATTTTAAAAAGTCAATACAGTAATATCAGATCTGTATGTAAAACATTTACATTTGGCAGATGCTCTTATCCAGAGCGACTTACACTAAGTGCATTCATCTTAAGATATCTAGGTGAGACCACCACATATCACAGTCAAATATACAGGATACAAACATTACATTCCAACTAAACAATGAATATATAGCATTTAGAAAAAAACATTTTCTTACACATCTAAAATCTATGAATAAAAAAATCTAAGAATAGTAATATTTTACACACACATGAATATACACATACGCAAACATTTCTGATGAAAAAGCACAAATGTTAAAAATTGGTGGATATAGCGTTTTGGAAATAAGCTCTTCAAATGCACTTTGAATTTCCTCCCTCTTCCTCATCGGTCACTTGTCCGCCTTGACGAATGCTGCAAAGACGCTGTCCTCTTTCTCCAGCAGTGCCTGGGGTCTGTCGTATTCTAGAATGATCCCTCTCTTCATCACTATCACCAGGTCTGCATTCAGGATGGTGTGGACACGATGCTAAGTACAGAGAGAAAAGAGAGAAAGAAAGAAACATTAGGTTAGAGAGAAATAAACATTTAACAACTTCAGTCTTTTGACATTCGGGGTTACATAGATAACAAATATACTGTACATGCTATACATGACCACCATAGACATACTACAGATACATTTCAGTGATCTTTCAGGGATCTACCCTACTTAGCTACCTTCCTTTTATTAAATTTAACTGGGCAAATAAATTAAGAACAAATTCTTATTTACAATGACGGCCTACACCGGCCAAACCCGGGCGACGCTGGGCCAATTGTGTGCCGCCCTATGGGACTCCCAATCACGGCCGGTTGTGACACAGCCTGGAATCGAACCAGGGTGTCTATAGTGACACCTCAAGCACTGAGATGCAGTGCCTTAGACCACTGCGCCACTCGGGAGCCCCAATGAGTAAGCTGTCTCCTAGGGTCCTCTCTCCATCTCACTTCCCCATGGGAAACCACCATGGCAGCCTGGTAGTCACTTTTGACTTCTAATTCTAATTTCCAAGTGCATAAAAAGCATGTTTGCTCCCACAGAATGTAGTCCAATAGAAAATCCCAAACCAGCAGGACGGTGGCCCCCCAGGACTAGAGTTGGGCCCTCCTGCGCTACCAGTTCAGATTCTATTTCTATGATACAACCTTGCCACCATTTGCATTAAGGTCATAGCAGAAGAGCTACTGACGCTCAATATATCATAAGTCTCCAGTAGTCACCTGACGTCAGTACATGTCAGGATGTATAGGCTTTCATATCGGTGAGACAGAACTGGGGACCTTCCAACAGAGATACTTACTGCTATGGTAACCACTGTTCTGTCAGCGAAGGCAGTCATTACCACCTTCTGCAGGATGCTCTCCTGTAGGCACAAGTCACAAGACAAAGGCAGAAGATGAGGATGAGCCTATAGTAACATGATGTTTTTATACAGTGGCTTGTAAAAGTATTCACCCCCCTTGGCATTTTTCCTATTTTGTTGCCTTACAACCTGGAATTAAAATACATTTTGGGGGGGTTTGTATCATTTGATTTACACAACATGCCGACCACTTTGAAGATGCAAAATATTATTTATTGTGAAACAAACAAGAAATAAGACAAAAAAAAATGAAAACTTGAGCATGCATATCTAAAAGTCAAAGTCAATACTTTGTAGAGCCACCTTTTGCAGCAATTACAGCTGTAAGTCTCTTGGGATATGTCTCCATAAGCTTGGCACATCTAGCCACTGGGATTTTTGCCCATTCCTCAAGTCAAAACTGCTCCAACTCCTTCAAGTTGGATGGGTTCCGCTGGTGTAAAGCAATCTTTAAGTCATACCACAGATTCTCAATTGGATTGAGGTCTGGGCTTTGACTAGGCTATTCCAAGACATTTAAATGTTTCTCCTTAAACTACTTGAGTGTTTCTTTAGCAGTACGCTTAGGGTCATTGTCCAGCTGGAAGGTGAAACTCAAATCAAATCAAATCAAATTTTATTTGTCACATACACATGGTTAGCAGATGTTAATGCGAGTGTAGCGAAATGCTTGTGCTTCTAGTTCCGACAATGCAGTGATAACCAACAAGTAATCTAACTAACAATTCCAAAACTACTGTTTTATACACAGTGTAAGGGGATAAAGAATATGTACATAAGGATATATGAATGAGTGATGGTACAGAGCAGCATACAGTAGATGGTATCGAGTACAGTATATACATATGAGATGAGTATGTAGACAAAGTAAACAAAGTGGCATAGTTAAAGTGGCTAGTGATACATGTATTACATAAGGATGCAGTCGATGATGTAGAGTACAGTATATACGTATGCATATGAGATGAATAATGTAGGGTAAGTAACATTATATAAGGTAGCATTGTTTAAAGTGGCTAGTGATATATTTACATCATTTCCCATCAATTCCCATTATTAAAGTGGCTGGAGTTGGGTCAGTGTCAATGACAGTGTGTTGGCAACAGCCACTCAATGTTAGTGGTGGCTGTTTAACAGTCTGATGGCCTTGAGATAGAAGCTGTTTTTCAGTCTCTCGGTCCCAGCTTTGATGCACCTGTACTGACCTCGCCTTCTGGATGATAGCGGGGTGAACAGGCAGTGGTTCGGGTGGTTGATGTCCTTGATGATCTTTATGGCCTTCCTGTAACATCGGGTGGTGTAGGTGTCCTGGAGGGCAGGTAGTTTGCCCCCGGTGATGCGTTGTGCAGACCTCACTACCCTCTGGAGAGCCTTATGGTTGAGGGCGGAGCAGTTGCTGTACCAGGCGGTGATACAGCCCGCCAGGATGCTCTCGATTGTGCATCTGCAGAAGTTTGTGAGTGCTTTTGGTGACAGGCCAAATTTCTTCAGCCTCCTGAGGTTGAAGAGGCGCTGCTGCGCCTTCTTCACGACGCTGTCAGTGTGAGTGGACCAATTCAGTTTGTCTGTGATGTGTATGCCGAGGAACTTAAAACTTGATACCCTCTCCACTACTGTTCCATCGATGTGGATAGGGGGGTGTTCCCTCTGCTGTTTCCTGAAGTCCACAATCATCTCCTTAGTTTTGTTGACGTTGAGTGTGAGGTTATTTTCCTGACACCACACTCCGAGGGCCCTCACCTCCTCCCTGTAGGCCGTCTCGTCGTTGTTGGTAATCAAGCCTACCACTGTTGTGTCGTCCGCAAACTTGATGATTGAGTTGGAGGCGTGCGTGGCCACGCAGTCGTGGGTGAACAGGGAGTACAGGAGAGGGCTCAGAACGCACCCTTGTGGGGCCCCGTGTTGAGGATCAGCGGGGAGGAGATGTTGTTGCCTACCCTCACCACCTGGGGCGGCCCGTCAGGAAGTCCAGTACCCAGTTGCACAGGGCGGGGTCGAGACCCAGGGTCTCGAGCTTGATGACGAGCTTGGAGGGTACTATGGTGTTGAATGCCGAGCTGTAGTCGATGAACAGCATTCTCACATAGGTATTCCTCTTGTCCAGGTGGGTTAGGGCAGTGTGCAGTGTGGTTGAGATTGCATCGTCTGTGGACCTATTTGGGCGGTAAGCAAATTGGAGTGGGTCTAGGGTGTCAGGTAGGGTGGAGGTGATATGGTCTTTGACTAGTCTCTCAAAGCACTTCATGATGACGGAAGTGAGTGCTACGGGGCAGTAGACGTTTAGCTCAGTTACCTTAGCTTTCTTGGGAACAGGAACAATGGTGGCCCTCTTGAAGCATGTGGGAACAGCAGACTGGTATAGGGATTGATTGAATATGTCCGTAAACACACCGGCCAGCTGGTCTGCGCATGCTCTGAGGGCGCGGCTGGGGATGCCGTCTGGGCCTGCAGCCTTGCGAGGGTTAACACGTTTAAATGTCTTACTCACCTCGGCTGCAGTGAAGGAGAGACTGCATGTTTTCGTTGCAGGCCGTGTCAGTGGCACTGTATTGTCCTCAAAGCGGGCAAAAAAGTTATTTAGTCTGCCTGGGAGCAAGACATCCTGGTCCGTGACTGGGCTGGGTTTCTTGTAGTCCGTGATTGACTGTAGACCCTGCCACATGCCTCTTGTGTCTGAGCCGTTGAATTGAGATTCTACTTTGTCTCTGTACTGACGCTTAGCTTGTTTAATAGCCTTGCGGAAGGAATAGCTGCACTGTTTGTATTCGGTCATGTTGCCAGACACCTTGCCCTGATTAAAAGCAGTGGTTCGCGCTTTCAGTTTCACGCGAATGCTGCCATCAATCCACGGTTTCTGGTTAGGGAATGTTTTTATCGTTGCTATGGGAACGACATCTTCAAAGCACGTTCTAATGAACTCGCACACCGAATCAGCGTATTCGTCAATATTTTTATCTGACGCAATACGAAACATGTCCCAGTCCACGTGATGGAAGCAGTCTTGGAGTGTGGAGTCAGCTTGGTCTGACCAGCGTTGGACAGACCTCAGCGTGGGAGCCTCTTGTTTCAGTTTCTGCCTGTAGGCAGGGATCAACAAAATGGAGTCGTGGTCAGCTTTTCCGAAAGGGGGGCGGGGCAGGGCCTTATATGCGTCGCGGAAGTTAGAGTAACAGTGATCCAAGGTTTTACCACCCCTGGTTGCGCAATCGATATGCTGATAAAATTTAGGGAGTCTTGTTTTCAGATTAGCTTTGTTAAAATCCCCAGCTACAATGAATGCAGCCTCCGGATAAATGGTTTCCAGTTTGCAAAGAGTTAAATAAAGTTTGTTCAGAGCCATCGACGTGTCTGCTTGGGGAGGGATATATACGGCTGTGATTATAATCGAAGAGAATTCTCTTGGAAGATAATGCGGTCTACATTTGATTGTGAGGAATTCTAAATCAGGTGAACAGAAGGATTTGAGTTCCTGTATGTTTCCTTCATCACACCATGTCTCGTTAGTCATGAGGCATACGCCCCCGCCACTCTTCTTACCAGAAAGATGTTTGTTTCTGTCGGCGCGATGCGTGGAGAAACCCGTTGGCTGCACCGCATCGGATAGCGTCTTCCCAGTAAGCCATGTTTCCGTGAAGCAGAGAACGTTGCAGTCTCTGATGTCCCTCTGGAATGCTACCCTTGCTCGGATTTCATCAACCTTGTTGTCAAGAGACTGGACATTGGCAAGAAGAATGCTGGGGAGTGGTGCGCGATGTGCCCTTTTCGGAGTCTGACCAGAAGACCGCTACGTTTCCCTCTTTTTCGGAGTCGTTTCCTTGGGTCGCTGCATGCGATCCATTCCGTTGTCCTGTTTGTAAGGCAGAACACAGGATCCGCGTCGCGGAAAACATATTCTTGGTCGTACTGATGGTGAGTTGACGCTGATCTTATATTCAGTAGTTCTTCTCGACTGTATGTAATGAAACCTAAGATGACCTGGGGTACTAATGTAAGAAATAACACGTAAAAAAACAAAAAACTGCATAGTTTCCTAGGAACGCGAAGCGAGGCGCCCATCTCTGTCGGCGCCGGAAGTTCATGTAAAGCAATCTTTAAGTCATACCACAGATTCTCAATTGGATTGAGGTCTGGGCTTTAACTAGGCTATTCCAAGACATTTAAATGTTTCTCCTTAAACTACTTGAGTGTTTCTTTAGCAGTACGCTTAGGGTCATTGTCCAGCTGGAAGGTGAAACTCCATCCCAGTCTCAAATCTCTGGAAGACTGAAACAGGTTTCCCTCAAGAATTTCCCTGTATTTAGCACCATCCATCATTCCTTAAATTTTGACCAGTAACCCAGTCCCTGCTGATGACAAACATCCCCACAGCATGATGCTGCCTTCACCATGCTTCATTGTGGGGATGGTTTCTCGGGGTGATGAGAGGTGTTGGGTTTGCGCCAGACATAATGTTTTCCTTGATGGCCAAAAAGCTAAATTTTTGTCTCATCGGATCAGAATACCTTCTTCCATATGTTTGGGGAGTCTCCCACATGCCTTTTGGCGAACACCAAACGTGTTTGCTTACTTTTTTCTTCACGCAATGGCTTTTTTTCTGGCCACTCTTCCATAAAGATACTCCAATCTCCCCTGTGGAGCTTTGCAGCTCCTTCAGGGTTATCTTTGGTCTCTTTGTTGCCCTCCTTGCCTGGTCTGTGAGTTTTGGTGGGCGGCCCTCTCTTGGCAGGTTTGTTTTGGTGTCATATTCTTTCCATTTAAAAAAAAATGGATTTAATGGTGCTCCGTGGGATGTTCAAAGTTTCAGATATTTTTTTATAACCCAACCTTGATCTGTACTTCTCCACAACTTTGTCCCTGACCTGTTTGGAGAGCTCCTTGGCCTTCATGGTGCCGCTTGCTTGGTGGTGCCCCTTTCTTAGTGGTGTTGCAGACTCTGGGGCCTTTCAGAACAGGTGTATATTTACTGAGATCATGTGACAGATCATGTAACATTTAGATTGCACACAGGTGGACTTTATTTAACTAATTGTGACTTCTGAAGATCATTGGTTGTACCAGATCTTATTTAGGGGATTCATAGCAAAGGGGGTGAATACATATGCACGCACCACTTTTCAGTTTTAAATTTTTTTACATTTTTGGAAACAAGTTATTTTTTAAATTTCACTTCACCAATTTGGACTATTTTGTGTGTGTCTATTACTTGCAATCCAAATAAAAATCAATTTAATTACAGGTTGTAATGCAACAGAATAGGAAAAACGGCAAGGGGATGAATACTTTTTCAAGGCACTGTATCCTTGAGTACACCGTACTTAAAAATAGTCAAATAGTTTGTGCTTCACTATGGGGGGAGTCTTGACCCAAATTAGGCACGCGTGAATGAAACGTAATTCACTTTTTATGCACTTTTCTCTTTAAATGTATTCTGACCATGAACTTTAGCATTTGAATAGCATGCTATTTACCCGCTATTCATTTGGGGTGGAGATCAAAGAAATAGAGGTGTGTCTACAGACAAGCCGTATTCTGATCTTGACTTAATTCCCTCATAATTCACCTTCACGCACGATGAAACAATAAATAAGGTCGAGCAACCTGTCGGTTCCAAGTGGAACAGCATCTACTTTCTTTGTTCCGATATAAATAACACCATTCTCCGTGCACTGTAATTTACAACTTCATAAGTGCTATTGATAAGAGCTAGGTAAATGAGTTATCCGTTTGGATAAGGGGATTGGAAAAATAAATGACAATTGTCTTTGATCTACATTATTTTACCTTATAATCGCTGGAGACAAATGTGAAACCAGTCATATGGCAGCACACTGAAGCATATCAACATGTCACCTTTTCCACAGTGACGTTTATGAAATGCTGGTCTTATAACTTGCAGAGATTAAATGTGGAGACCTAAGCTATTGGCTTCTGTAGCCATGCACAAATGACAGTATAGTGCAAAATCTACCGAGTTGATTTACGATTCACAGAATGTTTTAATTACATGCCAAGACTTTTCACAAAATATATTTTTATGTTGCAATTTGCATCTTGTTAAATATTAGCAACTATCGGTAGTCACCCTCAGTTATACCCACAAACATTTATAACTGTCACGTTAGCTTTAGTTTCCTTTCATTTTGAATCATTCCATTCCATTGTTAGTTTACCTTTCTTTCCATTCCATTGTTAGTTTACCTTTCTTTCCATTCCATTGTTAGTTGACCTTTCTTTCCATTCCATTGTTAGTTGACCTTTCTTTCCATTCCATTGTTAGTTTACCTTTCTTTCCATTCCATTGTTAGTTTACCTTTCTTTCCATTCCATTGTTAGTTTACCTTTCTTTCCATTCCATTGTTAGTTGACCTTTCTTTCCATTCCATTGTTAGTTGACCTTTCTTTCCATTCCATTGTTAGTTGACCTTTCTTTCCATTCCATTGTTAGTTTACCTTTCTTTCCATTCCATTGTTAGTTTACCTTTCTTTCCATTCCATTGTTAGTTGACCTTTCTTTCCATTCCATTGTTAGTTGACCTTTCTTTCCATTCCATTGTTAGTTTACCTTTCTTTCCATTCCATTGTTAGTTTACATTTCTTTCCATTCCATTGTTAGTTTACCTTTCTTTCCATTCCATTGTTAGTTGACCTTTCATTCCATTCCATTGTTAGTTGACCTTTCTTTCCATTCCATTGTTAGTTTACCTTTCTTTCCATTCCATTGTTAGTTGACCTTTCTTTCCATTCCATTGTTAGTTTACCTTTCTTTCCATTCCATTGTTAGTTGACCTTTCTTTCCATTCCATTGTTAGTTTACCTTTCATTCCATTCCATTGTTAGTTGACCTTTCTTTCCATTCCATTATTAGTTGACCTTTCAGTCCATTCCATTGTTAGTTTACCTTTCTTTCCATTCCATTGTTAGTTTACATTTCTTTCCATTCCATTGTTAGTTTACCTTTCTTTCCATTCCATTGTTAGTTTACCTTTCTTTCCATTCCATTGTTAGTTGACCTTTCTTTCCATTCCATTGTTAGTTGACCTTTCATTCCATTCCATTGTTAGTTGACCTTTCTTTCCATTCCATTGTTAGTTTACCTTTCTTTCCATTCCATTGTTAGTTTACCTTTCTTTCCATTCCATTGTTAGTTGACCTTTCTTTCCATTCCATTGTTAGTTGACCTTTCTTTCCATTCCATTGTTAGTTGACCTTTCTTTCCATTCCATTGTTAGTTTACCTTTATTTCTTTCCATTCCATTGTTAGTTTACCTTTCTTTCCATTCCATTGTTAGTTTACCTTTCTTTCCATTCCATTGTTAGTTGACCTTTCATTCCATTCCATTGTTAGTTGACCTTTCTTTCCATTCCATTGTTAGTTTACCTTTCTTTCCATTCCATTGTTAGTTTACCTTTCATTCCATTCCATTGTTAGTTGAACTTTCTTTCCATTCCATTGTTAGTTTACCTTTCTTTCCATTCCATTGTTAGTTGACCTTTCATTCCATTCCATTGTTAGTTGACCTTTCTTTCCATTCCATTGTTAGTTGACCTTTCTTTCCATTTCCATTGTTAGTTTACTTTCTTTCCATTCATTGTTTTCTTTCCATTCCATTGTTAGTTGACCTTTCTTTCCATTCCATTGTTAGTTTACCTTTCTTTCCATTCCATTGTTAGTTTACCTTTCTTTCCATTCCATTGTTAGTTTACCTTTCTTTCCAT
Source organism: Oncorhynchus nerka (assembly GCF_034236695.1). Classification (NCBI taxonomy): domain Eukaryota; kingdom Metazoa; phylum Chordata; class Actinopteri; order Salmoniformes; family Salmonidae; genus Oncorhynchus; species Oncorhynchus nerka. The sequence goes on along the minus strand of NC_088412.1, from coordinate 15,001,979 downwards.
TCCATTGTTAGTTTACCTTTCTTTCCATTCCATTGTTAGTTGACCTTTCTTTCCATTCCATTGTTAGTTGACCTTTCTTTCCATTCCATTGTTAGTTTACCTTTCTTTCCATTCCATTGTTAGTTGACCTTTCTTTCCATTCCATTGTTAGTTGACCTTTCTTTCCATTCCATTGTTAGTTGACATTTCTTTCCATTCCATTGTTAGTTTACCTTTCTTTCCATTCCATTGTTAGTTGACCTTTCTTTCCATTGTTAGTTGACCTTTCTTTCCATTCCATTGTTAGTTTACCTTTCTTTCCATTCCATTGTTAGTTGACCTTTCTTTCCATTCCATTGTTAGTTTACCTTTCATTCCATTCCATTGTTAGTTTACCTTTCTTTCCATTCCATTGTTAGTTGACCTTTCTTTCCATTCCATTGTTAGTTGACCTTTCTTTCCATTCCATTGTTAGTTTACCTTTCATTCCATTGTTAGTTTACCTTTCATTCCATTGTTAGTTTACCTTTCTTTCCATTCCATTGTTAGTTTACCTTTCTTACCATTCCATTGTTAGTTGACCTTTCTTTCCATTCCATTGTTAGTTTACCTTTCTTTTCATTCCATTGTTAGTTGACCTTTCTTTCCATTCCATTGTTAGTTTACCTTTCTTTCCATTCCATTGTTAGTTTACCTTTCTTTCCATTCCATTGTTAGTTTACCTTTCTTTCCATTCCATTGTTAGTTGACCTTTCATTCCATTGTTAGTTTACCTTTCTTTCCATTCCATTGTTAGTTGACCTTTCTTTCCATTCCATTGTTAGTTGACCTTTCTTTCCATTCCATTGTTAGTTTACCTTTCATTCCATTCCATTGTTAGTTTACCTTTCTTTCCATTCCATTGTTAGTTGACCTTTCTTTCCATTCCATTGTTAGTTGACCTTTCTTTCCATTCCATTGTTAGTTGACCTTTCTTTCCATTCCATTGTTAGTTGACCTTTCTTTCCATTCCATTGTTAGTTGAACTTTCTTTCCATTCCATTGTTAGTTGACCTTTCTTTCCATTCCATTGTTAGTTTACCTTTCTTTCCATTCCATTGTTAGTTTACCTTTCATTCCATTCCATTGTTAGTTTACCTTTCTTTCCATTCCATTGTTAGTTGACCTTTCTTTCCATTCCATTGTTAGTTGACCTTTCTTTCCATTCCATTGTTAGTTGACCTTTCTTTCCATTCCATTGTTAGTTGACCTTTCTTTCCATTCCATTGTTAGTTTACCTTTCTTTCCATTCCATTGTTAGTTTACCTTTCATTCCATTCCATTGTTAGTTTACCTTTCTTTCCATTCCATTGTTAGTTGACCTTTCTTTCCATTCCATTGTTAGTTGACCTTTCTTTCTATTCCATTGTTAGTTGACCTTTCTTTCCATTCCATTGTTAATTGACCTTTCTTTCCTCCGTCACGTTGGTGAGGTTGTTCCTGAGGATGGCTCACAATAGTGGATCATATTAGACAAACGTACTACAAGTTGTGCAATCATTTGGGACATGTAGCCTAATGGAATCATTATGGAACGCAGACCACACGTGCATGGCTCACAATGACTGGACCGTTGTCATCACAGTTCCTTGATTAGAGGATTATTAGGGTAGATTTATAGGGCTACTACATAGACTTCTGTTCAACCCCTATTGTAAAATGTTCTCACCTCCCAATATTTCATGGGGCGGAAGGGTAGCCTAGTGGTTAGAGCATTGGACTAGTAACCGGAAGGTTGCAAATCTGTCTTTCTGCCCCTGAACAGGCAGTTAACCCACTGTTCCTAGGCCGTCATTGAAAATAAGAATTTGTTCTTAACTGACTTGCCCAGTTAAATATTAAATAAAGGTAAAAAAAATAAAAAAATTAAATGGCTTAAACAATTGAATAAATATACAATATACGACCATAACCATTTAAAATGTCTATTTCAACGACCTAAAATGTATTAAGCGCCTGCAAAGGCCACTATGCATCCTCATTGGGTATGTCTGAATACCATCTACAGAGAAGTGTGTAGGACAGGCATACACAAACACAGGATAACATACACACATACACATGGATTTAGTACTGTAGATATGTGGTAGTGGTGGAGTAGGGGCCTGAGGGCAAACAGTTGTGAAATCTGTGAATATATTGTAAAATGGTATAAACTGCCTTCATTTTGCTGGACACCAGGAAGAGCAGTTTCTGCCTTGGCAGCACCATAATAAATACAAATGTTGGAAGTCTGTTTAAGATATGCTCCATTTACTCAGAGTTACTCCTGTGTTACTGGGAGGCAGTGCAGTCCCTTGTTGTGACAGGTCCTTTAAGTGTGAATGTGCATGTGAACATGTGTGTGTGTCTGAGTGTGTGTGTATGTGTGCACGTGCATGTGTGTGTGTGTCTGAGTGTGTGTGTATGTGTGCACGTGCATGTGTGTGTGTCTGAGTGTGTGTGTATGTGTGCATGTGTGTGTGTCTGAGTGTGTGTGTATGTGTGCACGTACATGTGTGTGTGTCTATGTGTGCACGTGCATGTGTGTGTGTGTCTGAGTGTGTGTGTATGTGTGCACGTACATGTGTGTGTGCAGGGGTGAAATTAACCTATTTAGCAAGCACCCATTAATTCACTCCCACTCCTACTGTTGCCATAGGCCTCTCTTCTCCTCCTTCCCACTTTCAATATACTTCTATTGTCCCCATCTCCCACTCCTACTGTTGCCCTAGGCCTCTCTTCTCCTCCTTCCCACTTTCAATATACTTCTATTGTCCCCATCTCCCACTCCTACTGTTGCCCTAGGCCTCTCTTCTCCTCCTTCCCCCTTTCAATATACTTCTATTGTCCCCATCTCCCACTCCTACTGTTGCCCTAGGCCTCTCTTCTCCTCCTTCCCCCTTTCAATATACTTCTATTGTCCCCATCTCCCACTCCTACTGTTGCCCTAGGCCTCTCTTCTCCTCCTTCCCACTTTCAATATACTTCTATTGTCCCCATCTCCCACTCCTACTGTTGCCCTAGGCCTCTCTTCTCCTCCTTCCCCCTTTCAATATACTTCTATTGTCCCCATCTCCCACTCCTACTGTTGCCCTAGGCCTCTCTTCTCCTCCTTCCCCTTTCAATATACTTCTATTGTCCCCATCTCCCACTCCTACTGTTGCCCTAGGCCTCTCTTCTCCTCCTTCCCCCTTTCAATATACTTCTATTGTCCCCATCTCCCACTCCTACTGTTGCCCTAGGCCTCTCTTCTCCTCCTTCCCACTTTCAATATACTTCTATTGTCCCCATCTCCCACTCCTACTGTTGCCCTAGGCCTCTCTTCTCCTCCTTCCCACTTTCAATATACTTCTATTGTCCCCATCTCCCACTCCTACTGTTGCCCTAGGCCTCTCTTCTCCTCCTTCCCCCTTTCAATATACTTCTATTGTCCCCATCTCCCACTCCTACTGTTGCCCTAGGCCTCTCTTCTCCTCCTTCCCCCTTTCAATATACTTCTATTGTCCCCATCTCCCACTCCTACTGTTGCCCTAGGCCTCTCTTCTCCTCCTTCCCACTTTCAATATACTTCTATTGTCCCCATCTCCCACTCCTACTGTTGCCCTAGGCCTCTCTTCTCCTCCTTCCCCTTTCAATATACTTCTATTGTCCCCATCTCCCACTCCTACTGTTGCCCTAGGCCTCTCTTCTCCTCCTTCCCCCTTTCAATATACTTCTATTGTCCCCATCTCCCACTCCTACTGTTGCCCTAGGCCTCTCTTCTCCTCCTTCCCCCTTTCAATATAATTCTATTGTCCCCATCTCCCACTCCTACTGTTGCCCTAGGCCTCTCTTCTCCTCCTTCCCACTTTCAATATACTTCTATTGTCCCCATCTCCCACTCCTACTGTTGCCCTAGGCCTCTCTTCTCCTCCTTCCCCTTTCAATATACTTCTATTGTCCCCATCTCCCACTCCTACTGTTGCCCTAGGCCTCTCTTCTCCTCCTTCCCACTTTCAATATACTTCTATTGTCCCCATCTCCCACTCCTACTGTTGCCCTAGGCCTCTCTTCTCCTCCTTCCCCCTTTCAATATACTTCTATTGTCCCCATCTCCCACTCCTACTGTTGCCCTAGGCCTCTCTTCTCCTCCTTCCCCCTTTCAATATACTTCTATTGTCCCCATCCATCTATAGAATAATGACTTTATCCTCTTTTAAATCCTACACCCCCCCCCCCTCTCCTCCTTTTAACCATCATCCTACACCTCCCCCTCTCCTGATTTTAACCATCATCCTACACCTCCCCCTCTCCTCCTTTTAACCATCATCCTACACCTCCCCCTCTCCTCCTTTTAAACATCATCCTACACCTCCCCCTCTCCTCCTTTTAACCATCATCCTATACCTCCCCCTCTCCTCCTTTTAACCATCATCCTACACCTCCCCCTCTCCTCCTTTTAACCATCATCCTACACCTCCCCCTCTCCTCCTTTTAACCATCATCCTACACCTTCTCCACACACACTTCTGCCTCACCGTGGCCATGTCTATAGAGGCTGTGGCTTCATCCATGATGAGGATGCTAGACTTCCTGACGAAGGCTCTGGCCAGACAGAAGAGCTGTCTCTGGCCCTGGCTGAAGTTCTCCCCTCCCTCCGTCACCATGGCGTCTGAAACACAACAAACACAACACAACAAATATTATAAAACACATTGTTTTATAATACCGGACTGACGCTGCTGTACTACACCTTACCTATCATTAGCCTGAGATTTCTATTACAATGACGTTACATCACATAAATGTTGTTAAACTTGTGCTTGACCCCATGAATATGGATTTGTCAACTCAGTCAAGTGAATTGACCTCCTTTTAACTGGCTGATCATTGTTCAACATCTAATCCAACATTTAGCTGGAATAAATACCAGCAGAAACTGTAGGCCTGAGTAATACATATCTCTGTCACTGTCCAGTGTGTATAGCCACCACTCAAAAGCACACGCATACACTTTTTCTCAGTCATAACTGGAGCACATCGTGTGAGAATTTCCTGCAGCCATTATTCCGCTAGAACACACACAGACAGAGAGAGAGAGAGAGAGAGAGAGTCTAAAGGTTAGAGATAGTTGCACTAACTAAAATCATACAGCCACGATACAGAGTCTACTCTAAAGGCTAGAGCTAACTGTCCTAACACAGAGTCTACTCTCAAGGCTAGAACTAACTGTCCTAACACAGAGCTAACTAGAGCTAACTGTCCTAACACAGAGTCTACTCTCAAGGCTAGAACTAACTGTCCTAACACAGTCTACTCTAAAAGCTAGAGCTAACTGTCCTAACACAGAGTCTACTCTCAAGGCTAGAACTAACTGTCCTAACACAGAGTCTACTCTAAAGGCTAGAGCTAACTGTCCTAACACAGAGTCTACTCTCAAGGCTAGAACTAACTGTCCTAACACAGAGTCTACTCTCAAGGCTAGAGCTAACTGTCCTAACACAGAGTCTACTCTAAAGGCTAGAACTAACTGTCCTAACACAGAGTCTACTCTAAAGGCTAGAGCTAACTGTCCTAACACAGAACTAACACACAGAACTAAGTCTAACACAGAGTCTCTAAAGGCTAGAGCTAACTGTCCTAACACAGAACTAACTGTCCTAACACAGAGTCCTAACACAGAGTCTACTCAAGGCTAGAACTGTCCTAACACAGAGTCTACTCTCAAGGCTAGAGCTAACTGTCCTAACACAGAGTCTACTCTCAAGGCTAGAGATAGTAGACTGTGATGTCAGGACGGCTATAAAGCCTAGAGCTAAATGCCACATGTTCCAACTGATCAGGCAATGTATGAGAGGATGAGAGATTGGTCAGGTCACCACTGCTCTCAAACCCACTCCATCTCTCAGTAAGGTTCATCTGGGGTCAAGTCAGAGCGGGTGCTGCATTCAATTGAACTTGTATAGTTGAAGTCGGAAGTTTACATACACCTTAGCCAACTACATTTAAACTCAGTTTTTCACAATTCCTGACATTTAATCCTAGTAAAAATTCCCTGCCTTAGGTCAGTTAGGATCACCATTTTATTTTAAGAATGTGAAATGTCAGAATAATAGTAGAGAGAATTACTTATTTCAGCTTTTATCTCTTTCATCACATTCCCAGTGGGTCAGAAGTTAATATACACTCAATTAGTATTTGGTAGCATTGCCTTTAAATTGTTTAACTTGGGTCAAACGTTTCGGATAGCCTTCCCAAGCTTCCCACAATAATTTGGGTAAATTTTGGCCCATTCCTCCTGACAGAGCTGAATCAGGTTTGAAGGCCTCCTTGCTCACACACGCTTTTTCAGTTCTGCCCACAAATGTTCTATAGGAATCAGGTCAGTGCTTTGTTGTCCATAATAAGCCATTTTACCACAACTTTGGAAGTGTGCTTTGGGTCATTGTCCATTTGGAAGACCCATTTGCTTTAACTTCCTGACTGATGTCTTGAGAAGTTGCTTCAATATAGCCACATAATTTTCCTTTCTCATGAAGCCATCTATTTTGTGAAGTGCACCAGTCCCTCCTGCAGCAAAGCACCCCCAGAACATGATGCTGCCACCCCCGTGCTTCACGGTTGGGATGGTGTTCTTCACCTTGCAAGCATCCCTTTTTCCTCCAAACATAACAATGATCATTATGGCCAAACAGTTCTATTTTTGTTTCATCAGACCAGAGAACATTTCTCTAAAAAGTACAATCTTTGTCCCCATGTGCAGTTGCAAACCGTAGTCTGGCTTTTTATGGCGGTTTTTGAGCAGTGGCTTCTTCCTTGCTGAGCAACCTTTCAGGTTTTGTCGATATAAGACTCGTTTTACTGTGGATATAGATACTTTTGTACCTGATTCCTCATCTTCACAGGGTCCTTTGCTGTTATTCTGGGATTGATTTGCACTTTTTACACCAAAGTATGTTCATTTCTAGGAGACAGAACGTGTCTCCTTCCGGAGCGGTATGATGGCTGCGTGGTCCCATGGTGTTTATACTTGCGTACTATTGGTTGTACAGATGAACGTGGTACCTTCAGGCATTTGGAAATTGCTCCCAAGGATGAACCAGACTTGTGGAGGTCTAAAAAAAAAATTCTGGGGTCTTGGCTGATTTCTTTTGATTTTCCCATGATGTCAAGCAACAAGGCACTGAGTTTGAAGGTAGGCCTTGAAATATATCCACATGTACACCTCCAATTGACTCAAATGATGTCAATTAGCCTATCAGAAGCTTCTAAAGCCATGACATAATTTTCTGGAATTTTCCAAGCTGTTTAAAGGCGCAGTCAACTTAGTGTATGTAAACTTCTGACCCACTGGAATTGTGATACAGTGAATTATAAGTGAAATAATCTGTCTGTAAACAATTGTTGGAAAAATTACTTGTGTCATGCACAAAGTAGATGTCCTAACCAACTTGCCAAAACTATAATTGTTAACAAGACATTTGTGGAGTGGTTGAAAAACGAGTTTACATGACTCCAACCTAAGTGTATGTAAACTTCCGACTTCAACTGTACCTGTGACATTAAAACTTAGAACAATGCAGTAATCAATAACAATGTAGAACTAAAAATAACAAGGTAGAACAAAAACACACAAGATATAAAAAGAAGAAAAACATGATAAATAAGAAAGCTACATACAGGGTCAGTCCATATTGACAATGTGGAGTGATAGAGGTAGATATGTATATTGTTAAGGTGACTAGGTATCAGGAGATATAATAAACAGAGTGGCAGCAATGTATATCATGATTGTATATGAGTGGCTGTGTGTCGAGTCAGTATAAATGTGGAGCCTCCCCTTGGGAACAGGGATGATGGTGGTCACCTTAAAACATGTGAGGATTACAGACTGGTGTCACTTCTGCTCCTGCTACGCCCTCTGGTGTTCATCTGGTGTCTTCCTGACCTGCAATTACTCCCCCGGTACACTCTCTCTCTCTCTCTCTCTCTCTCTCTCCCTCTCTCTGTGATTGTGTGGTTGGAGACAGGTGTGCTGGAGTCAGAGCATATCCCTACCAGCTGCAACTCGTTCCATAATCAAGACATCTACAAATACTGTCCTGCCAATTCCACTCTGCCAGATCGTAATCTCTGCTCAGTCAGTTTATGATTCTAGCCATCTATGATTATTCAAGATCCTGTTACTCTGCTGTGCCTCTTTCCCTGCCTGACACTGCTTATCCTCTCATTGCAGTTACCACTCTGTCTTTACGACCTCATTCTCCACATCTGTTTTTTCTGCAACTCATCTGAGCATCCCCAGATCTGCACAACATATCTCTCTGTGTAACAATAAATACTTTGGTTCATTCATCCCTGTTTCCTCATCTGTCTGCTCTTGGGTTCCCCTGTGTTGCTCTGCCTAACAACTGGGCCAAGAAGAGACTGAAAATGACTTTGAATATACCTGGCAGCTGTTCTGCGCATGCTCTGAGAACGGCCCTGGAATACGGAGTCCCGCAGCCATGCAGGTATTGACCTGATTAAAGACTTTACTCACGTCCCCTCGGATCTCACACCCGGCACGATGTTGGTCAAAGCATAAAATGCATTGTGTTCGTCTGGTAGAGAGGCATCGTTGGGCAGATCTTTTTCATCTGTAATGGACTGTAGCGTAATAGGATTCTACCTTCTTGTCCTTTTGACTTGTTGTACTTCTCCTGTCCTCAGCCGTAGCCTCAGGGTTGTCTGTGATAGCCCTGTGTGCACTATCCATGTCCTTTAATTTAGCGCCAACCTCCGTGTTAATCCAGGGCTTTTCATTGGGAAAGAAGTGAACCTTCAATGTGTGGACAACGTTGTCGTTGCATTTCCTAATAAAGCTAATAAAGATGGAGGTGGTTAGCTTGTCAATGTTATCGGCAGAGTCCTGAAACATATTCTAATCAGCGCTAGTAAAGCAGTCCTCTAGGATAATCTCTGATTCTAGAGACCATTTCTCAATGGAGCAAGTCATGGGTAATTCCTGTTTGAGCTTCTGCTTGTAAACAGGAAGCAGGGGTATGAAGTCATGCTCTGATTTGCTGAATGGCGGACGAGGGAGGGCCTTGTATAATTGCTTGTGGGTAGAAAAACTGTGGTCTAGGACTTTATCGCCGCTAGTGGCGAGGGAGACGTGTTGATGGATATTGAGTATCGCGTGTCATTAATGATGTGGAATTAAAATTGCCAGCAACCAGAACCAGCTTTTGGATGTAAGTTTTCCTGCTTGTTTATTGCCTCATACAGTTTGTTAAGTACCAGCTTGTTATTCTTCTTATCCTGAAGTGGAATGTCTACAACAGTCATGATAACGGCTGAAAACTCCCTCGGGGAGGTGGAAGGTCTCGGCATTTGACCATCAGGTATTCCAAGACGGGTGAACAATGGGTCGACACTTGCACTGCTCGAATCAGTACATCTGTTGATGAAGAGGCAAACCCCTCCCCCCCTCGTTTTCCCTGACTCCACTGTCCTGTCCGCCCGGTGAATGGAGAATCCATTGAGTTGAATAGCCATGGGGTGTATATACTGTAAGTCGAGACCAGGGCAGATAAATTGAAGCTGGAATTGAGGTAACTGCCGATCTGATGTTCAAAAGTACTTGTCGATTGTAATAAATAATAGAGGATACATTTTGGGAAAATAAAGTACAAAATAATCACAAAATAGCAAAGTTAAGTTGGAGCTTTCAAAATGGTAACCAGCCAGTACGGCGCCATCTTATTGTACTGTAAGTGCTATTGTTACAGGGTTATTCTGTCTGCCGGACGGCGGTCAGTTCAAAGAGGGACGACACACGGGTGTCATTTAGATAAGAATTGTGATGATTAGATCCAAGAATGCAACTGTTCTTGCCTTTTGTGTTTTCACTAGCAAAGCGCTAAGACATGTTCGTTCAGGTTGGGCGTGACTTCCTGTTCGAATTTGGTATAATTGTTTTCTCTTCGACTATTCTGAATTGAAGACCAGGTTTAGCTATTTGTACCTAGACTCTGAATAATTGTATAATGGTGCAAGATAGACAGATGTTGATTCTAGTGATAGAAAGACATGTTGATACTAAGAGGTGACGTAAGGCTCCCTACCTTGACTAGATCCTCCAGAGATGCACAGGGCCTGTTGCATTTATTCACAAAACATTGAAGTCTGATTGATGAATGTAGTTTATTATATTCAACATAATTCTACATAATGGTGACCCTTCATCCTCGGTCGATGTAGAATTGATTGATGCTTATTTATACAACCCTGTTAGGCCTCACTCCCCCCTGTCTGAGATATCTACTGCAGCCCTCATTCTCCACATACAACACCCGTTCTGCCAGTCACATTCTGTTAAAGGTCCCCAAAGCACACACATCCCTGGGTCGCTCCTCTTTTCAGTTCGCTGCAGCTAGCGACTGGAACGAGCTGCAAAAAACACTTAAACTGAACATTTTTATCTCAGTCCCTTCATTCAAAGACTCAATCATGGACACTCTTACTGACAGTTGTGGCTGCTTCTCGTGATGTATTGTTGTCTCTTCCTTCTTGCCCTTTGTGCTGTTGTCTGTGCCCCATAATGTTTGTACCCTGTTTTGTGCTGCTACCATGTTGTGTTGCTGCCATGTTGTGTTGTCATGTTGTGTTGTTGACTTAGGTGTCTCTTTATATAGTGTTGTCTCTCTTGTTGTGATGTGTTTTGTCCTATATTTTAAATGTATGTTTATTTTGAATCCCAGCCACCGTCCCCGCAGGAGGCCGTCATTGTAAATAAACATTTGTTCTTAACTGACTTGCCTAGTTAAAAAAAAATTTTTTCCGTTTTTTAGACCAGAGGAAAGAGTGCCTCCTACTGGCCCTCCAACAACACTTCCAGCAGCATCTGGTCTCCCATCCAGGGACTGACCAGGATCAACCCTGCTTAGCTTCAGAAGCAAGCCAGCAGTGGTATGCAGGGTGGTCTCCCATCCAGGGACTGACCAGGACCAACCTTGCTTAGCTTCAGAAGCAAGCCAGCAGTGGGATGCAGGGTGGTCTCCCATCCAGGGACTGACCAGGACCAACCTTGCTTAGCTTCAGAAGCAAGCCAGCAGTGGGATGCAGGGTGGTCTCCCATCCAGGGACTGACCAGGACCAACCTTGCTTAGCTTCAGAAGCAAGCCAGCAGTGGGATGCAGGGTGGGATGCATGATAAAATAAATAGAAATAATTCCACCAAGCTAAACAAGCTAGAACTTCAGAGAATGAACGCACACACACACACTCCTTACCCAGTCCTCCTGGTAAAGTCTTGACTACAGGTTTGAGCTGAGCGATCTCCAGAGCCTCCCACAGCATATCGTCTGTAGCCTTCATCTCTGGGTCCAGGTTAAACCTGACAAACAAACACACACACACACACATACACACACACCTTACAACAGGGTCATAGGACTGGGCCAGTAGAACAATCTAATATCAAATCAAATCAAATGTATTTATATAGCCCTTCGTACATCAGCTGATATCTCAAAGTGCTGTACAGAAACCCAGCCTAAAACCCCAAACAGCAAGCAATGCAGGTGTTGAAGCACCAACACAATCCAGTTTATACACCAGGTGGGTCTAATCCTGAATGTTGATTGGTTAAAACCGTATTCCAGCCGGTGTCTATTCCACAAGTTACCACCGGCTAAATCTATGGCGTTATGATGCCTATTTACTCCGTTCCATCTTTGCAATCCACTGTCTCATCAGCCCAGCCAGGCAATTTATAAACTTGATCTCCATTATAAAAAGCATCTAGAATAATCTAATCTAATAATATAAAGTATATAGTGTATAACTAACACACACACACACACACAAGCACACTCCTTACCACAGGGTCATAGGACTGGACCAGTAGTACATTTTATTAACCTATACCAGTAGGATTTGATACAGGCTAACCGACTACTTCAAATCCCACCCATGTACTGTGTGAAAGGAGTATGCATTATTTACTGTTCTCGCCAGGACGTTTTCTATTGTTTCATCCTCTATTCATAGTATTCTTTCTTATATTACTTTTCTTTTCTGTTTTCTGTTGGGCTTGTTCTCGATGCATCTACAACATGATAATGCTTTGGAGCGCTCCAAAAATAAATGACTAGTGTTGAGTTTTTCACAGAGATGCGTCTGGTTATCAGACACCTCCTAAGATGACATTCTCTGTGTTGAAACTCTCACAAGTTTCAACAGTCGGCCAACTGATCCAGTTACAAGTAGCGCCTGTCTCTCTTTTCCCCTCGTAAAACAACTCACACTCGGCAGTGTGGCGTGGCTGCTGCTGGGAGTACAACATTACTCTCAATACTTTTGGCTTAACTTCCTGTATGCTGTCTCAATGTTCTTCACTCTTGGTACTACAGGCTTTCGTGCCAGCCCAGCCCTAGAACTCCTGAATCAGCTAATACAGGTTTTGCTGATGAGTTGATTGATGGAATCATGGGTAATGGTGCTGATGAGTTGATTGATGGCATCATGGGTTATGGTGCTGATGAGTTGATTGATGGCATCATGGGTTATGGTGCTGATGAGTTGATTGATGTGATCATGTGTAATGGTGCTGGCCATGCTGAAGACACTGTTGCTCCTCCAGAACCAGGAGAAAAACACTGATCTTGATGAAACCGTAGTGTGGGGGTTCTCTTACCGGATGGTTCCGCTGAATAAGATGGGGTCCTGGAGGATGATGGAGAATCTAGACCTCAGAGTCTGCAGAGGCAGCTTGGCGATGTCAATGTCATCTATGATGATACGCCCTGTTTGGAGAGAAGACCAGCTGTGTTAAAATGACCCAGTTAATAAACCTAAGTCCAATAAAAACATTAGTTGTAGTATCGTCATAGTAACAGTTGGCAGTGTCTACCCTCGAACATGTCGACCATGCGGAAGAAGGCCAAGGAGAAAGAAGACTTCCCACTTCCTGTCCTACCACAGATCCCCACCTGGAAACCACAGGAAGACAGTTTGTTTGATGGCACATCATCTTCATCATCATCGTCATCATACTCACCGTCATCATCATCATCATCACTATCACTGCACAAAACTGCTCTACACTGTCTTTCATTAGCTACAGTTAATTCCCTTAATTTTATTTTTTTCTCTCACTCCCCCATTCATTCTGTGTGACTGTATGTTACCTTCTGTCCAGGGCTGATGTGTGCGTTGACTTGTTTGAGGACAGGTTTCAGGGTGGTGTCGTAACGCACACTCAGGTTCTGGATCTGAATCTCTCCTTGCCGTGGCCAGCCATCCGGCACCTGAGATGCAGCTAGAGGGAGGGAATGAGAGGGAGAGACAGGTGAGACGGACAGAGAGAGGGAGAGACAGGGAGAGACAGGTGAGATGGACAGAGAGAGGGAGAGACAGGTGAGATGGACAGAGAGAGGGAGAGACAGGTGAGACGGACAGAGAGAGGGAGAGACAGGTGAGACGGACAGAGAGAGGGAGAGACAGGTGAGACGGACAGAGAGAGGGAGAGACAGGTGAGACGGACAGAGAGAGGGAGAGACAGGTGAGACGGACAGAGAGAGGGAGAGACAGGTGAGACGGACAGAGAGAGGGAGAGACAGGTGAGAGGGACAGGGAGAGGGAGAGACAGGTGAGATGGACAGAGAGAGGGAGAGACAGGTGAGATGGACAGAGAGAGGGAGAGACAGGTGAGACGGACAGAGAGAGGGAGAGACAGGTGAGAGGGACAGGGAGAGGGAGAGACAGGTGAGATGGACAGAGAGAGGGAGAGACAGGTGAGATGGACAGAGAGAGGGAGAGACAGGTGAGACGGACAGAGAGAGGGAGAGACAGGTGAGACGGACAGAGAGAGGGAGAGACAGGTGAGATGGACAGAGAGAGGGAGAGACAGGTGAGACGGACAGAGAGAGGGAGAGACAGGTGAGATGGACAGAGAGAGGGAGAGACAGGTGAGAGGGACAGAGAGAGGGAGAGACAGGTGAGATGGACAGAGAGAGGGAGAGACAGGTGAGACAGACAGAGAGAGGGAGAGACAGGTGAGACGGACAGAGAGAGGGAGAGACAGGTGAGACGGACAGAGAGAGGGAGAGACAGGTGAGAGGGACAGGGAGAGGGAGAGAGAGGTGAGACGGACAGAGAGAGGGAGAGACAGGTGAGACGGACAGAGAGAGGGAGAGACAGGTGAGACGGACAGAGAGAGGGAGAGACAGGTGAGACGGACAGAGAGAGGGAGAGACAGGTGAGACGGACAGAGAGAGGGAGAGACAGGTGAGACGGACAGGGAGAGGGAGAGACAGGTGAGACGGACAGAGAGAGGGAGAGACAGGTGAGACGGACAAAGAGAGGGAGAGACAGGTGAGACGGACAGAGAGAGGGAGAGACAGGTGAGAGGGACAGAGAGAGGGAGAGACAGGTGAGAGGGACAGAGAGAGGGAGAGACAGGTGAGACGGACAGAGAGAGGGAGAGACAGGTGAGATGGACAGAGAGAGGGAGAGACGGGTGAGACGGACAGGGAGAGGGAGAGACGGGTGAGACGGACAGAGAGAGGGAGAGACGGGTGAGACGGACAGAGAGAGGGAGAGACGGGTGAGACGGACAGAGAGAGGGAGAGACAGGTGAGACGGACAGGGAGAGGGAGAGACAGGTGAGACGGACAGAGAGAGGGAGAGACAGGTGAGACGGACAGAGAGAGGGAGAGACAGGTGAGATGGACAGAGAGAGGGAGAGACGGGTGAGATGGACAGAGAGAGGGAGAGACGGGTGAGACGGACAGAGAGAGGGAGAGACAGGTGAGACGGACAGAGAGAGGGAGAGACAGGTGAGAGGGACAGGGAGAGGGAGAGACAGGTGAGACGGACAGAGAGAGGGAGAGACAGGTGAGACGGACAGAGAGAGGGAGAGACAGGTGAGAGGGACAGGGAGAGGGAGAGACAGGTGAGACGGACAAAGAGAGGGAGAGACAGGTGAGACGGACAGGGAGAGGGAGAGACAGGTGAGACGGACAGAGAGAGGGAGAGACAGGTGAGAGGGACAGAGAGAGGGAGAGACGGGTGAGACGGACAGAGAGAGGGAGAGACAGGTGAGACGGACAGAGAGAGGGAGAGACAGGTGAGACGGACAGGGAGAGGGAGAGACAGGTGAGAGGGACAGAGAGAGGGAGAGACAGGTGAGAGGGACAGAGAGAGGGAGAGACAGGTGAGACGGACAGAGAGAGGGAGAGACAGGTGAGATGGACAGAGAGAGGGAGAGACAGGTGAGACGGACAGAGAGAGGGAGAGACAGGTGAGACGGACAGAGAGAGGGAGAGACAGGTGAGACGGACAGAGAGAGGGAAGAGACGGGTGAGACGGACAGAGAGAGGGAGAGACAGGTGAGACGGACAGAGAGAGGGAGAGACGGGTGAGATGGACAGAGAGAGGGAGAGACAGGTGAGAGGGACAGAGAGAGGGAGAGACGGGTGAGACGGACAGAGAGAGGGAGAGACGGGTGAGACGGACAGAGAGAGGGAGAGACGGGTGAGACGGACAGAGAGAGGGAGAGACGGGGTGAGATGGACAGAGAGAGGGAGAGACAGGTGAGAGGGACAGAGAGAGGGAGAGACGGGTGAGACGGACAGAGAGAGGGAGAGACGGGTGAGACGGACAGAGAGAGGGAGAGACGGGTGAGACGGACAGAGAGAGGGAGAGACGGGTGAGACGGACAGAGAGAGGGAGAGACAGGTGAGAGGGACAGAGAGAGGGAGAGACAGGTGAGATGGACAGAGAGAGGGAGAGACAGGTGAGATGGACAGAGAGAGGGAGAGACACGAGTGAGATGGACAGAGAGAGGGAGAGACAGGTGAGATGGACAGAGAGAGGGAGAGACAGGTGAGATGGACAGAGAGAGGGAGAGACAGGTGAGATGGACAGAGAGAGGGAGAGACAGGTGAGATGGACAGAGAGAGGGAGAGACAGGTGAGATGGACAGAGAGAGGGAGAGACAGGTGAGATGGACAGAGAGAGGGAGAGACAGGTGAGATGGACAGAGAGAGGGAGAGACAGGTGAGATGGACAGAGAGAGGGAGAGACAGGTGAGACGGACAGGGAGAGGGAGAGACGAGTGAGATGGAGAGACAGGTGAGAGGGACAGAGAGAGGGAGAGACGGGTGAGACGGACAGAGAGAGGGAGAGACGGGTGAGACGGACAGAGAGAGGGAGAGACGGGTGAGACGGACAGAGAGAGGGAGAGACGGGTGAGACGGACAGAGAGAGGGAGAGACGGGTGAGATGGACAGAGAGAGGGAGAGACAGGTGAGACGGACAGAGAGAGGGAGAGACGGGTGAGACGGACAGAGAGAGGGAGAGACGGGTGAGACGGACAGAGAGAGGGAGAGACGGGTGAGACGGACAGAGAGAGGGAGAGACGGGTGAGACGGACAGAGAGAGGGAGAGACGGGTGAGACGGACAGAGAGAGGGAGAGACGGGTGAGATGGACAGAGAGAGGGAGAGACAGGTGAGATGGACAGAGAGAGGGAGAGACAGGTGAGACGGACAAAGAGAGGGAGAGACAGGTGAGACGGACAAAGAGAGGGAGAGACAGGTGAGACGGACAGGAGAGGGAGAGACGGGTGAGATGGAGAGACAGGTGAGAGGGACAGAGAGAGGGAGAGACGGGTGAGACGGACAGAGAGAGGGAGAGACGGGTGAGACGGACAGAGAGAGGGAGAGACGGGTGAGACGGACAGAGAGAGGGAGAGACGGGTGAGATGGACAGAGAGAGGGAGAGACAGGTGAGATGGACAGAGAGAGGGAGAGACAGGTGAGATGGACAGAGAGAGGGAGAGACAGGTGAGAGGGACAGAGAGGGCGAGACGGGTGAGATGGACAGAGAGAGGGAGAGACGGGTGAGACGGACAGAGAGAGGGAGAGACGGGTGAGACGGACAGAGAGAGGGAGAGACGGGTGAGACGGACAGAGAGAGGGAGAGACGGGTGAGATGGACAGAGAGAGGGAGAGACAGGTGAGATGGACAGAGAGAGGGAGAGACAGGTGAGACGGACAAAGAGAGGGAGAGACAGGTGAGACGGACAAAGAGAGGGAGAGACAGGTGAGACGGACAGGGAGAGGGAGAGACGGGTGAGATGGAGAGACAGGTGAGAGGGACAGAGAGAGGGAGAGACGGGTGAGACGGACAGAGAGAGGGAGAGACGGGTGAGACGGACAGAGAGAGGGAGAGACGGGTGAGACGGACAGAGAGAGGGAGAGACGGGTGAGATGGACAGAGAGAGGGAGAGACGGGTGAGATGGACAGAGAGAGGGAGAGACAGGTGAGATGGACAGAGAGAGGGAGAGACAGGTGAGAGGGACAGAGAGAGGGCGAGACGGGTGAGATGGACAGAGAGAGGGAGAGACGGGTGAGATGGACAGAGAGAGGGAGAGACGGGTGAGACGGACAGAGAGAGGGAGAGAAGGGTGAGACGGACAGAGAGAGGGAGAGACGGGTGAGATGGACAGAGAGAGGGAGAGACGGGTGAGATGGACAGAGAGAGGGAGAGACAGGTGAGATGGACAGAGAGAGGGAGAGGTGAGATGGACAGAGAGAGGGAGAGACAGGTGAGAGGGACAGAGAGAGGGCGAGACGGGTGAGATGGAGAGACAGGTGAGAGGGACAGAGAGAGGGCGAGACGAGTGAGATGGAGAGACAGGTGAGAGGGACAGAGAGAGGGAGAGACGGGTGAGACGGACAGAGAGAGGGAGAGACAGGTGAGATGGACAGAGAGAGGGAGAGACGGGTGAGATGGACAGAGAGAGGGAGAGACGGGTGAGATGGAGAGACAGGTGAGAGGGACAGAGAGAGGGAGAGACGAGTGAGATGGAGAGACAGGTGAGAGGGACAGAGAGAGGGAGAGACGGGTGAGACGGACAGAGAGAGGGAGAGACGAGTGAGATGGAGAGACAGGTGAGAGGGACAGAGAGAGGGAGAGACAGAGAGAGGGAGAGGGTGAGACGGACAGAGAGAGGGAGAGACGGGGTGACGGACGGACAGAGAGAGGGAGAGACGGGTGAGACGGACAGAGAGAGGGAGAGACGGCTGAGACGGACAGAGAGAGGGAGAGACGGGTGAGACGGACAGAGAGAGGGAGAGACGGGTGAGATGGACAGAGAGAGGGAGAGACAGGTGAGATGGACAGAGAGAGGGAGAGACAGGTGAGATGGACAGAGAGAGGGAGAGACGAGTGAGATGGACAGAGAGAGGGAGAGACAGGTGAGATGGACAGAGAGAGGGAGAGACAGGTGAGATGGACAGAGAGAGGGAGAGACAGGTGAGATGGACAGAGAGAGAGGGAGAGACAGGTGAGATGGACAGAGAGAGGGAGAGACAGGTGAGATGGACAGAGAGAGGGAGAGACAGGTGAGATGGACAGAGAGAGGGAGAGACAGGTGAGATGGACAGAGAGAGGGAGAGACAGGTGAGATGGACAGAGAGAGGGAGAGACAGGTGAGACGGACAGGGAGAGGGAGAGACGAGTGAGATGGAGAGACAGAGACAGGTGAGAGGGACAGAGAGAGGGAGAGACGGGTGAGACGGACAGAGAGAGGGAGAGACGGGTGAGACGGACAGAGAGAGGGAGAGACGGGTGAGACGGACAGAGAGAGAGGGAGAGACGGGGTGAGACGGACAGAGAGAGGGAGAGACGGGGTGAGATGGACAGAGAGAGGGAGAGACAGGTGAGACGGACAGAGAGAGGGAGAGACGGGTGAGACGGACAGAGAGAGGGAGAGACGGGTGAGACGGACAGAGAGAGGGAGAGACGGGTGAGACGGACAGAGAGAGGGAGAGACGGGTGAGATGGACAGAGAGAGGGAGAGACGGGTGAGACGGACAGAGAGAGGGAGAGACGGGTGAGATGGACAGAGAGAGGGAGAGACAGGTGAGATGGACAGAGAGAGGGAGAGACAGGTGAGACGGACAAAGAGAGGGAGAGACAGGTGAGACGGACAAAGAGAGGGAGAGACAGGTGAGACGGACAGGGAGAGGGAGAGACGGGTGAGATGGAGAGACAGGTGAGAGGGACAGAGAGAGGGAGAGACGGGGTGAGACGGACAGAGAGAGGGAGAGACGGGGTGAGACGGACAGAGAGAGGGAGAGACGGGTGAGACGGACAGAGAGAGGGAGAGACGGGTGAGATGGACAGAGAGAGGGAGAGACAGGTGAGATGGACAGAGAGAGGGAGAGACAGGTGAGATGGACAGAGAGAGGGAGAGACAGGTGAGAGGGACAGAGAGAGGGCGAGACGGGTGAGATGGACAGAGAGAGGGAGAGACGGGTGAGATGGACAGAGAGAGGGAGAGACGGGTGAGACGGACAGAGAGAGGGAGAGAAGCGTGAGACGGACAGAGAGAGGGAGAGACGGGTGAGACGGACAGAGAGAGGGAGAGACGGGTGAGATGGACAGAGAGAGGGAGAGACAGGTGAGACGGACAGAGAGAGGGAGAGAGAGGTGAGATGGACAGAGAGAGGGAGAGACAGGTGAGAGGGACAGAGAGAGGGCGAGACGGGTGAGATGGAGAGACAGGTGAGAGGGACAGAGAGAGGGCGAGACGAGTGAGATGGAGAGACAGGTGAGAGGGACAGAGAGAGGGAGAGACGGGTGAGACGGACAGAGAGAGGGAGAGACGGGTGAGACGGACAGAGAGAGGGAGAGACGGCTGAGACGGACAGAGAGAGGGAGAGACGGGTGAGACGGACAGAGAGAGGGAGAGACGGGTGAGATGGACAGAGAGAGGGAGAGACAGGTGAGACGGACAGAGAGAGGGAGAGACAGGTGAGATGGACAGAGAGAGGGAGAGACGGGTGAGATGGACAGAGAGAGGGAGAGACGGGTGAGATGGAGAGACAGGTGAGAGGGACAGAGAGAGGGAGAGACGAGTGAGATGGAGAGACAGGTGAGAGGGACAGAGAGAGGGAGAGACGGGTGAGACGGACAGAGAGAGGGAGAGACGAGTGAGATGGAGAGACAGGTGAGAGGGACAGAGAGAGGGAGAGACGGGTGAGACGGACAGAGAGAGGGAGAGACGGGTGAGACGGACAGAGAGAGGGAGAGACGGGTGAGACGGACAGAGAGAGGGAGAGACGGGTGAGATGGACAGAGAGAGGGAGAGACAGGTGAGATGGACAGAGAGAGGGAGAGACAGGTGAGATGGACAGAGAGAGGGAGAGACGGGTGAGAGGGACAGAGAGAGGGCGAGACGGGTGAGATGGACAGAGAGAAGGAGAGACGGGTGAGATGGACAGAGAGAGGGAGAGACAGGTGAGACGGACAGAGAGAGGGAGAGACGAGTGAGATGGAGAGACAGGTGAGAGGGACAGAGACGGAGGAGAGACGGGTGAGATGGACAGAGAGAGGGAGAGACAGGTGAGACGGACAGAGAGAGGGCGAGACGGGTGAGATGGACAGAGAGAGGGAGAGACGGGTGAGAGGGACAGAGAGAGGGCGAGACGGGTGAGATGGACAGAGAGAGGGAGAGACAGGTGAGACGGACAGAGAGAGGGCGAGACGGGTGAGATGGACAGAGAGAGGGAGAGACGGGTGAGATGGACAGAGAGAGGGAGAGACAGGTGAGACGGACAGAGAGAGGGGAGAGACGGGTGAGACGGACAGAGAGAGGGAGAGACGGGTGAGACGGACAGAGAGAGGGAGAGACGGGTGAGATGGACAGAGAGAGGGAGAGACAGGTGAGATGGACAGAGAGAGGGAGAGACAGGTGAGATGGACAGAGAGAGGGAGAGACAGGTGAGATGGACAGAGAGAGGGAGAGACAGGTGAGATGGACAGAGAGAGGGAGAGACAGGTGAGATGGACAGAGAGAGGGAGAGACAGGTGAGATGGACAGAGAGAGGGAGAGACGGGTGAGATGGACAGAGAGAAGGAGAGACAGGTGAGATGGACAGAGAGAGGGAGAGACAGGTGAGACGGACAGAGAGAGGGAGAGACGAGTGAGATGGAGAGACAGGTGAGAGGGACAGAGAGAGGGAGAGACGGGTGAGACGGACAGAGAGAGGGAGAGACGGGTGAGACGGACAGAGAGAGGGAGAGACGGGTGAGACGGACAGAGAGAGAGGGAGAGACGGGTGAGACGGACAGAGAGAGGGAGAGACGGGTGAGATGGACAGAGAGAGGGAGAGACAGGTGAGACGGACAGAGAGAGGGAGAGACGGGTGAGATGGACAGAGAGAGGGGGAGAGACGGGTGAGACGGACAGAGAGAGGGAGAGACGGGTGAGACGGACAGAGAGAGGGAGAGACGGGTGAGACGGACAGAGAGAGGGAGAGACGGGTGAGACGGACAGAGAGAGGGAGAGACGGGTGAGATGGACAGAGAGAGGGAGAGACAGGTGAGTTGGACAGAGAGAGGGAGAGACAGGTGAGACGGACAGAGAGAGGGAGAGACAGGTGAGACGGACAGAGAGAGGGAGAGACAGGTGAGAGGGACAGAGAGAGGGAGAGACGGGTGAGATGGAGAGACAGGTGAGACGGACAGAGAGAGGGAGAGACAGGTGAGACGGGCAAAGAGAGGGAGAGACAGGTGAGACGGACAGGGAGAGGGAGAGACGAGTGAGATGGAGAGACAGGTGAGAGGGACAGAGAGAGGGAGAGACGGGTGAGACGGACAGAGAGAGGGAGAGACGGGTGAGACGGACAGAGAGAGGGAGAGACGGGTGAGA
Organism: Oncorhynchus nerka; assembly: GCF_034236695.1. NCBI lineage: Eukaryota > Metazoa > Chordata > Actinopteri > Salmoniformes > Salmonidae > Oncorhynchus > Oncorhynchus nerka. Next base: position 14,980,288 of record NC_088412.1, on the reverse strand, counting down.
CGGACAGAGAGAGGGAGAGACGGGTGAGACGGACAGAGAGAGGGAGAGACGGGTGAGACGGACAGAGAGAGGGAGAGACGGGTGAGACGGACAGAGAGAGGGAGAGACGGGTGAGACGGACAGAGAGAGGGAGAGACAGGTGAGACGGACAAAGAGAGGGAGAGACAGGTGAGAGGGACAGAGAGAGGGAGAGACAGGTGAGAGGGACAGAGAGAGGGAGAGACAGGTGAGAGGGACAGAGAGAGGGAGAGACAGGTGAGACGGACAGAGAGAGGGAGAGACAGGTGAGAGGGACAGGGAGAGGGAGAGACAGGTGAGAGGGACAGAGAGAGGGAGAGACAGGTGAGAGGGACAGAGAGAGGGCGAGACGGGTGAGATGGAGAGACAGGTGAGACGGACAGAGAGAGGGCGAGACAGGTGAGACGGACAGAGAGAGGGAGAGACAGGTGAGAGGGACAGAGAGAGGGCGAGACGGGTGAGATGGACAGAGAGAGGGCGAGACAGGTGAGACGGACAGAGAGAGGGAGAGACAGGTGAGAGGGACAGAGAGAGGGCGAGACGGGTGAGACGGACAGAGAGAGGGAGAGACAGGTGAGAGGGACAGAGAGAGGGAGAGACGAGTGAGATGGAGAGACAGGTGAGACGGACAGAGAGAGGGAGAGACGGGTGAGAGGGACAGAGAGAGGGAGAGACGGGTGAGATGGACAGAGAGAGGGAGAGACAGGTGAGAGGGACAGAGAGAGGGAGAGACAGGTGAGAGGGACAGAGAGAGGGAGAGACAGGAGAGAGGGACAGACAGGTGAGAGGGACAGAGAGAGGGAGAGACAGGTGAGACGGACAGAGAGAGGGAGAGACAGGTGAGAGGGACAGAGAGAGGGAGAGACGAGTGAGATGGAGAGACAGGTGAGACGGACAGAGAGAGGGAGAGACAGGTGAGAGGGACAGGGAGAGGGAGAGACAGGTGAGAGGGACAGAGAGAGGGAGAGACAGGTGAGAGGGACAGAGAGAGGGCGAGACGGGTGAGATGGAGAGACAGGTGAGACGGACAGAGAGAGGGCGAGACAGGTGAGACGGACAGAGAGAGGGAGAGACAGGTGAGAGGGACAGAGAGAGGGCGAGACGGGTGAGATGGACAGAGAGAGGGCGAGACAGGTGAGACGGACAGAGAGAGGGAGAGACAGGTGAGAGGGACAGAGAGAGGGAGAGACGTGTGAGATGGAGAGACAGGTGAGACGGACAGAGAGAGGGAGAGACGGGTGAGAGGGACAGAGAGAGGGAGAGACGGGTGAGATGGACAGAGAGAGGGAGAGACAGGTGAGAGGGACAGAGAGAGGGAGAGACAGGTGAGAGGGACAGAGAGAGGGAGAGACAGGTGAGATGGACAGAGAGAGGGAGAGACAGGTGAGATGGACAGAGAGAGGGAGAGACGGGTGAGATGGACAGAGAGAGGGAGAGACAGGTGAGAGGGACAGAGAGAGGGCGAGACGGGTGAGATGGACAGAGAGAGGGAGAGACGGGTGAGATGGACAGAGAGAGGGAGAGACAGGTGAGATGGACAGAGAGAGGGAGAGACAGGTGAGAGGGACAGAGAGAGGGCGAGACGGGTGAGATGGACAGAGAGAGGGAGAGACCGGTGAGAGGGGGAAAAATTGGAATAGAGAGAACTGCACTGTGGCGACAAGTCATACTGGGATGTTCCATGTTCCACTGTCCTTCACACGTTTCAAGCCAGGTTGGGAATAAGCCTTAAAGAATCCATGGTAGGGGGAAACAGCGCCGCTGGCCACCATTATTGTTTTTGTTGCTGAGCTGAGGAGCGTTGTGCAGTTGTGTGCGTTGTGCATGTTAAAAACATTGCACTACATATTGTGTTCTTCTATCAAGCGTGCGAAGATGTCAGAGGGGGAAAAACGGTGTTTGTTGTTTGCAGTAACTTCTTTGTCGGCGTTATATCGCAAACGGATGTGGCTTTTTCACCACTAAGGATTCCAGCTTTAACTTCATTACTCAGGACTAGAACCATCCTAGTGTGCCCGAGACATAGGCAGAGGTTAAATTGAGCCAGAACTACCCGGTTTGGGCTGGAGCTAGGGTTAAGGTTGGGGTTGTGTTTGTGGCTGGGGTTAGGGTTTTGGTTTAGGGTTGGGGTTTTGGTTTAGGGTTGGGGTTGTGTTTGTGGCTAGGGTTAGGGTTTTGGCTAGGTTTAGGGTTGGGGTTGTTTTTGTGGCTAGGGTTAGGGCTGTGTTAAGTTGAACTAAGAGGTAGTACTGTACTAAGGTTAGACTTAGGCCTGGAGCTAAGAGGTAGTACTGTACTAGGGTTAGACTTAGGCCTGGAGCTAAGAGGTAGTACTGTACTAAGGTTAGACTTAGGTCTGGAGCTAAGAGGTAGTACTATACTAAGGTTAGACTTAGGCCTGGAGCTAAGAGGGAGTACTGTACTAGGGTTAGACTTAGGCCTGGAGCTAAGCGGTAGTACTGTACTAAGGTTAGACTTAGGCCTGGAGCTAAGAGGTAGTACTGTACTAGGGTTAGACTTAGTACAGTACTACCTCTTAGCTCCAGACCTAAGGTTAGACTTAGGCCTGGAGCTAAGAGGTAGTACTGTACTAAGGTTAGACTTAGGCCTGGAGCTAAGCGGTAGTACTGTACTAAGGTTAGACTTAGGCCTGGAGCTAAGAGGTAGTACTGTACTAAGGTTAGACTTAGGCCTGGAGCTAAGAGGTAGTACTGTACTAAGGTTAGGGTTGTGTTAAGTTCAGCTAAGCGGTAGTACTGTACTAAGGTTAGACTGTACGAACCCATCAGTCCCTCGTAGTTCTCAGGCTCAGTCTTCAGCAGGCCGTTGATCCTCTTGACTGAACCCAGCTGAACCTCCATGTCTGCCAGGTTCCGCACCATCCAGTTCAGGTAGTTGGATACCTGGGACAGAGACACAGACAGGTAGTGTAACAGGAAGGGGAGGTTTGATTGGTTTAGAGCCTCAACCTGACAACTCGTCCTGAATTCAGCTGCTCTATTGATTGTTCAGTAAATTCAGTCTGAAACTGACATCCTAGAAATCCTTTGTGCGGATTTCAAATTCATCAGCGATTGGATCTTATCTAACAAATCTAACCAATAAGAGTGGCAAAGTTGATGACGTCATCATGTAGGCTGGCTTTGGCCCACAATCCCATCGGTTTCTGGGACCAATCAGAACGGTCAGAATGTGTTCCATTCTGTAAGACGTCGGGGAGATCAGATCCAGACTCTTCCTGGAGAAGAAACACAACGTGCCATTTGGCCGTAGCAACTCAGCCTCAGTCTTTCATCGAGAAATGTGTGACTACATTAGATCTTTGACCTTAGACACACACACACACACACACACACACACCCCAGAGCGGTCCTCACCATGAGTGTGTAGGTGAGTCCGAGTCCCACCAGGCCAGTGGAGAGGTGGTTGTACAGAGAGTTGCTGATGGAGGCCACGGCTGCTATCAGAACAACACAGGCTCCTACATACTCCTATAGGGGAACAGTATACATAGTCACCACACACAAACCTGTACACGTTTGGAGAGAAAACAAACAGTTAAAACTACATAGTCCAATAGAAATACAAAAAAACGCTCAGTATAAATCCATAGAATCCTGTCATATTCAAAGCTCCCATAGAGGGTGCAGTCACCCAATAGAATGAGAGCAGACGTAATAACTTAATCAACACGAACCATACCTTAGATACACCACACAGACAAGAGTTTAGTAGAGCAGACCATGCCTTAGATACACCACACAGACAAGAGTTTAGTAGAGCAGACCATGTCTTAGATACACCACACAGACAAGAGTTTAGTAGAGCAGACCATGCCTTAGATACACCACACAGACAAGAGTTTAGTAGAGCAGACCATGCCTTAGATACACCACACAGACAAGAGTTTAGTAGAGCAGACCATGCCTTAGATACACCACACAGACAAGAGTTTAGTAGAGCAGACCATGCCTTAGATACACCACACAGACAAGAGTTTAGTAGAGCAGAATGCATTATAGAGTAGACCTCATTACCATGCGGACCTCTAGCCAGCGATTGGCTGCTGTGAGGAAGAGAGATGCGATGTTGTTGGCATCAGTATACTCCAATAACCTCTGTCTGAACCTGGACTCGTACCTGGAGGAGAGACAATCACAGAGTAATATGTGTAAGTGGAGAAACACATAACTGCCTCGCTGGTCCAGATCAAAATGGATGTTGTTTAGAAAATCTTTACCTGAATGCCCGGATGGTGGTGAGGCCCTCCACTGTCTCTGAGAAGTGGGACAGGAGAGGGAGCTGGGTACTATCCTCCAACTGCTGGAGGTCCCTGACCAGAGAGAGAGAGATGGGGGGAAATAGGTAGAGAGAGAGAGAGAGAGAGAGAGAGAGAGAGAGAGAGAGAGAGAGAGAGAGAGCGAGATGGGGGGATAGGTAGAGAGAGAGAGAGGTGGGGGAGGAATAGATAGAGAGAGGGGGATAGGTAGAGAGAGGGGGGAATAGGTAGAGAGAGGGGGGGATAGGTAGAGAGAGAGGGGGAATAGGTAGAGGAGAGGGGGAATAGGTAGAGAGAGAGAGAGAGAGAGGTGGGGGGAGAATAGGTAGAGAGAGAGAGAGGGGTGGGGGAAATAGGAGAGAGAGAGGGAGGGGGAGAATAGGTAGAGAGATAGAGGTGGGGGGAGAAAATAGGTAGAGAGAGAGAAAGAGAGGGGGAGAGAGACGGGGAGAAAGGGAGAGAGGGGGAAAGGTAGAGAGAGAGAGAAAGAGAGGGGAGAGAGAAAGGGAGAGAGGGGGGAAATAGGTAGAGAGAGAGAAAGAGAGGGGGAGAGAGACAGGAAGAAAGGGAGAGAGAGAGACAGGGAGAAAGGGAGAGAGAGAGTAGGGAGAGAGACAGGAAGAAAGGGAGAGAGAGAGAGAGAGTAGGGAGAGAGCCAGGGAGAAAGGGAGAGAGAGTGTAGGGAGAGAGACAGGGAGAAAGGGAGAGAGAGAGGGGAGAAAGGGAGAGAGAGAGTAGGGAGAGAGATGGGGAGAAAGGGAGAGAGAGACGGGGAGAAAGGAGAGAGAGAGAAAGGGAGAGAGACGGGGAGAAAGGGAGAGAGACGGGGAGAAAGGGGAGAGAGAGGGGAGAAAGGGAGAGAGAGAGTAGGGAGAGAGATGGGGAGAAAGGGAGAGAGACGGGGAGAAAGAGAGAGAGTAGGGAGAGAGACAGGGAGAAAGGGAGAGAGAGAGAGTAGGGAGAGAGACGGGGAGAAAGGGAGAGAGATGGGGAGAAAGGGAGAGAGAGAGTAGGAGAGAGAGGGGAGAAAGGGAGAGAGACGGGGAGAAAGGGAGAGAGAGGAGAGACAGGGAGAAAGGAGAGAGAGAGAGAGGGAGAGAGAGGGGAGAAAGGGAGAGAGACGGGGAGAAAGGGAGAGAGAGAGTAGGGGAGAGACAGGGAGAAAGGGAGAGAGAGAGTAGGGAGAGAGACAGGGAGAAAGGGAGAGAGAGAGTAGGGAGAGAGACAGGGAGAGAGACGGGGAGAAAGGGAGAGAGAGAGTAGGGAGAGAGACGGGGAGAAAGGGAGAGAGAGAGTAGGGAGAGAGAGAGAGATACAAGATATAGAAATGGACAGAGGAAAAGGGGAGACATACTGTAACTAGCCCAGATGAGAACACTGCCCTTTGAATAAACTGATAAACTGAAGCAAAACAAGTGACAGAGATGTAAAAAAATATATATATATCCCAAACCAGGCACTCACCTGGAGGCAACCCGGAAGTACTTCTGTATGAAGTAGCAGGCGATGGCCAGGGGCACCAGAGCAATGAGGAACACAGGGGTCACATAGGAGATAACCCCCAGCGCCGACACACACAGCAGGGTGGAGCGACTCAGACACTCCAGGGTGGCAGGGATGTGCTGGGGACACAGCCACCAGTGAAACATTACATGACTACCATCTACCAGGAAAAGCAACCAAAGGGTTCACAGGCTGTAGCTACTTTGAAAACCACGAAGAAAAATAAGCAAAGTCTATTTGAGATTCATAGCATTTGAAAGTTCCAAGTCAGTGTGGTTGAGGCTCCTTCTAGTGTTAACACACAGAGAGGGTGGTGTAGACATACCTGGTCTATGGTGTTGGTGTCAGAGGAGAACCTGTTGAGGATGTTACCCAGGGGAGTGGTCTCAAACAGCCTGAAAGTGACAACCACACAGATCAACTACACCATAGTTTTACATCTTACTTTATTGTCCCTGAAAGTTTTCATGTTTTTACATGTTTTTACTGTTCGACAAGTACAACCTCAAGTGGAAGGATGAAGCTACTGGAATATCATCAATGTTTCTGTTACAGATTCTATTCCTCTGAGGGTTTTGAGGAATTGAATTTGAAAACAAGAAGACAATGAAAGTGATTATCCTTCTTGGCTGCCACCTTATCTAAAATGGTTCTGTACAGAGTCCCGACCACAAGGTCATTAGTTGTCTGGGATCTGTTACTGCAATGGCGTCGTCGTGGTTTCAGTGTGTGGAAGGCAGATGGACCTCTGGGTAATGGGGCGGTTCACAATGTATACAGTGTCTTACCTCGCTCCCCAGGATGATCGATCGTTACACACACAAACACAACTCACTCACTCACTCACTCACATGATGTGCACACACACACACACGCACACACACACCTTTACCTCATAGGTGCCAGTATGATCTTGCTGAGCAGGTTGTGGTGTAGTTCTTTGGCCACTCTCAGGCCTGTCCACTCTACAGCCACAGAGGTGACCAGACACAGAACGATGCCCAGACAGCACAGCACACTGAACACTGACAGGTACCACGAGTGGCTGAAACCACACTCCTACAGAGGGGAACACAGGGGAAATAGGCTTGATTAGAGAGCAGTGTGTGTGTGTGTGTGTGTGTGTGTGTGTGTGTGTGTGTGTGTGTGTGTGTGTGTGTGTGTCACACTCTGGGTTCATTAAAGAACTTATCACAAACCAAAATAACATCACACCCCTTCTCTCTCACACACCAATACTTAGTTCCCTCTGAGAGAAACCCTGAGCGCCACTGTAACGTCAACTCTAACCATGAATAATTAGCTGACTATGTTGTTACATGCATGAGTCACCAAGACTGTACTGACTTTGAACATTATGTTGGTCTCTCTCTCTCACTCACTCACTCACTCACTCACTCACTCACTCACTCACTCAGGAGGATAAAGTGACTCACAAGCCAAATAATTACTTCTATGTTTCTTTATTCAGCAGAACTTTTCCTTTATAGAGCCTGACAGAATGAATGGGATTCTAATTCAAGGTCAAAGACAACTCAAGGGGCCTCTGTGAGGAGAGGACTCTCGATGCTCTGGACGACCAGACTATACCGAGCCATCCAGGAAGACTCTCGTTGCTCTGGACGACCAGACTATACCGAGCCATCCAGGAAGACTCTCGTTGCTCTGGACGACCAGACTATACCGCGCCATCCAGGAAGACTCTCGTTGCTCTGGACGACCAGACTATACCGAGCCATCCAGGAAGACTCTCGTTGCTCTGGACGACCAGACTATACCGAGCCTCCAGGAAGACGACCAGACTATACCGAGCCATCCAGGAAGACTCTCGTTGCTCTGGACTATACCGAGCCATCCAGGAAGACTCTCGTTGCTCTGGACGCACCAGACTATACCGAGCCAGATACCGAGCCATCCAGGAAGACTCTCGTTGCTCTGGACTATACCGAGCCATCCAGGAAGACTCTCGTTGCTCTGGACGACCGTGCCAGCCAGGAAGACTCTCGTTGCTCTGGACGACCAGACTATACCGAGCCATCCAGGAAGACTCTCGTTGCTCTGGACGACCAGACTATACCGAGCCATCCAGGAAGACTCTCGTTGCTCTGGACGACCAGACTATACCGAGCCATCCAGGAAGACTCTCGTTGCTCCGAGCCATCCAGGAAGACTCTCGTTGCTCTGGACGACCAGACAATACCGAGCCATCCAGGAAGACTCTCGTTGCTCTGGACGACCAGACTATACCGAGCCATCCAGGAAGACTCTCGTTGCTCTGGACGACCAGACTATACCTAGCCATCCAGGAAGACTCTCGTTGCTCTGGACGACCAGACTATACCGCGCCATCCAGGAAGACTCTCGTTGTTCTGGACGACCAGACTATACCGAGCCATCCAGGATCACCAGGCTCTCGAGGCTCTCACCAACTGGCGGGCGTCTTCTCAGACATCTTAAACCTGTTCCTGTCCCAGGCTGTAGTCCCCATCTGCTTCAAGGAGACCACCATCTTCCCACTGCCCAAGAAAAACAAGACCCAAATGACTATCCCCCGTCGCACTCACCCCGGTCATCATGAAGTGCTTCAAGAGGCTGGTCATGGCCGGCCCACGTCAAGGCCAGCATGCCAGGCACACTGGGGCCATTCCAATTTGCCTACTTCACCAACAGATCCATGGAAGATGCCATTTCCATCGCTATTCACATGGCCGTAACACATCTGGACAAGAGGAACACCTATGTGAGAATGCTGTTCATTGACTACAGTTCAGCATTCAACACTATTGTTCCCTCCAAGCTCGACACCAAGCTCAGAGCCCCGGGTCTGGACACCCCACTCTGCAACTGGATCCTGGCCTTCCTGACCACAGGCTGTGAGGAATGGCAACAACACTTCCTCCACATTGACTCTTAACACAGGGGTCTCGCAGGGGCATGTCCTCAGCCATCTGCTGTAATCCCTGTTCACCCACTACTGCATGGCTTTGCACGACACCAACTCTATCATCAAGTTTGCTGACGACTCCACCTCTCCAGGCCTGACAACCAGCATCGACGAGTCAGTCTATAGAGGAGGTAACTGAACAGGAATTGTGGTGCCAGGACAACAAGCTCTCCCTCAACGTCAGCAAAACAAAGGCGTTGTTTGTAGACTTCAGGAAGCAGAGGCGGGAACATGCCTCGATCCACATCAACGGGACTGCAGTAGAGACAACACCACCACTCTTGTCAAGAGGGCACAGCAGCGCCTCGACTTCCTAAGTCGGCTGAAGAAATTTGCCCTGCCACCCCGGGTCCTCTTCAAAAACAACCACTGCACCACCGAGAGCTTCCTGACTGGTTGCATCACGGCCTGGTACGGGAATTGCTCCGTCCACAACCGCAAGGCCCTCCGGCGAGGGGTGAATGCTGCCCAGTACATCACTGGGACCGTGCTCCCACCCTTCCAGGACATCTACACTGGGATCTATGCTCCCACCCCAGCCACGAGCTGTTCCCCTTACCGTCGGGCAGACCTTATCATAGTTTGAGGTCTGATACTAACAGGCTCAAATACAGCTCCCATCTACAAGCCATCAGACTGCTGAACACTTGAACTGACCACCTGCTCTGATTCTCTGCACCTTAGCACATGTGAACTCACTCGCGCACACACACACATGCACGCACGCACGCACGCACACACACACACACGCACACACACACACATCACATCTGCTGGTACCAGACTCTTAATATGATTGCTAAATACTGTACAATTTAAACACTTGCCCCCCAATCCCCCCTTTCCCAAAACGCGTGTAAATATTCGACTATAAATGGTGTCTTCCTGTATTATACTTATGCTAAAATGTTTATTCTATTCTACTGAGCCACTTACTTTATGTTCCTAGTCTTGTCTTTTATTAGTTCTTATTGTTGTTGGATTGTCCAGAAGGAACCTGCAACTAAGCATTTCGTTGGTAGGTGTATACCGTACATTTGACTTATACAACCTTAAGTGTTTAAAATCACGTTTTTAAAATGTTTTATCTTTTGATGATGCCATCAGGTAGAACTATTTAACTTGATGTTTTGGGGTACAAAACATAGAAATGTGCCTTATCACAAATGCAAACCATGGTATTGTGCAGGAGATAATGAAAATTAGGTTGAAAAGTGGTGGAATTGCCCTTCAATCTACAGTCGTGGCCAAAAGTTTTGAGAATGACACAAATATTAATTTTCACAAAGTCTGCTGCCTCAGTTTGTATGATGGCAATTTGCATATACTCCAGAATGTTATGAAGAGTAATCAGATGAATTGCAATTAATTGCATCCAGGAACAGTTTGGTGATGAACAATGCCTTTTCCAGCATGATGGAGCACCTTGCCATAAGGCAAAAGTGATAACTAAGTGGCCCGGGGAACAAAACATCAATATTTTGGGTCCATGGGCAGGAAACTCCCCAGAGCTTGTGGTCAGTCCTCCAGAGGCGGATGGACAAACAAAAACACACAAATTCTGACAAACTCCAAGCATTGATTATGCAAGAATGGGCTGCCATCAGTCAGGATGTGGCCCAGAAGTTAATTGACAGTATGCCAGGGCGGATT